>NC_141550.1:26816666-27175000 GCF_021556685.1 Rattus norvegicus | reverse complement strand
TCAAATCTCCCTTCCCTGGTACATTCTCTAATCCCACTTCTAATTTAAGAACTTTTCTGATTTCCTTAATTACTCTTTGTGCTTGCTGAGTTCATTTTTCTAATCTCTCCCAATCAGTACACATCGTGCGTGTCTTCCCCATTGGCTACCCCCACAGACCCCCCTACAGTCTCCCAATCCCCTTCCTTAATAAGTCCTCAGCTCTCCTGGGTGTCCAGCAGACTTATTTCCACTTCCTGGCCTCCCTGACGCCTGGGGACAAACACTAGCATAGAATATTTTGATAAGCGGGGCCACGTGCTAATAGACTCTGCAGGCACCTGAGCTGGAGGGGGCGGGGCAGAAAGAAGCTAGGCTTTCTATAGGATCAGCATACCTCCGTTTTGAGTTCCTACTTGGCCTTGACATAAGGCCTATCACATAGTTGCACTCCCTTTACTACGGACAGAATCTCAGTCTCCACCCACCTCCCAGGGGTTCAGGGAACAATCAACAAATTGTTATTAGTGAATGGTGTTCTTTTTGTCATGTATTAGCCATTCCGGGAAAAGCCAGTTATTCTATCACGGACAGCTTCTTACAAGCAAAAATGAAAAGAAAAAAAAAAATAGGAGGGAGAACAGGGAAGGGCAGATAATGAGGAATTTCAATAGCAGGAAAAAAAAAAAGATGAGATTTGTACCCAGTTTAACATTTCATTTATCTTTCATGAAAATGAAATTCACGCCATTCCGACCGATATGAAAAGCCTTGGAACAGTTCAGTCTATGAAAAAAAGAGATACTGGCGACGCTTCAGTAGGCAAACTCTCAAAGCATGCTTTCTGCGTGGTCCAGATTTGACCCCGAAATGCTACCTCTGAACATTCAGAGGTTGGTACTGGGAAAGCCCAAAGCAACTTAACGAGCTGAAGGGCAACATGGATCCATCTGGAAACGGACCCTGCTGGTGTGAGTCCATTGTTCAGTGTCCCCTCTAAAAGAAATTCCACGCTGTTTAGCTCTCTGTTTTCTGTAACTTAATGCCAGTGGCTGTTTTGTTGACTAAGCATATCTTTCACGAGCCAGGCCAGTCAGGCTGGGTCTAAAAGAAAGGAAACATCCAGACTAGCTTTGTGGCTTGCTTGTTCCTTCTGGTTTTTTGTCCCTGTTGATTTTATTTTGTGGGCATCTAGATGGACAGGTGGTAAGGGGTGCAAGGTGGTTCTAGGCAGATGCAAGTAGGAGCAATATTATATCACCCCACCATGGCCCACAAGACCACCCCAACTCTCCTTCATTTCGTAGTTCTTCCTACTGTTTGTTTAGCAAAGCTGCCTGTTCCTGTGGTGTGCCTGATGCCACCTGAGAAACCCATCTAAGGACAGAAAAGGGAAGCAAGTCTTAGTAAGCTCTATTTGTGGGGTTCTCTGGGCTGCCTGCCTTTTAATGGAGAAACAGGAACAGATGTCTCCTTATCCCAGATAGGGCAAGGAAACAACTCCACCCCAGTCTAACTTGGTGAAGCAAGGAACATATTATGGTTAGCCTCACGGCTTTTGATGGAAGTACAGATGACTCAAGGGAACTGCCTCTCTAGAAGCCCAGCATGAGTGAGGACTGTCCAACCTTGGGGAGAGGCTAGGCCGTGTGTGTCTTCGGGTTTGTGGAGGCTTGTAAGTTTTGTGAGCCTTTTAGCTTTGTGAGTTTCTTTCCTCCTTCAGGAGGCAATGTTGAGATTTGGAGAAAACAGCTACACAGACATCCCCTCCCCTCTCTCCATTAAACTAAGTTTGTCCAGAAAGCAATCTATTGGAAACACAGTGCTACTTCTGTCTGTCGAAAGCCTTGACTTGCCCTTCAGTGTGAACCTCTGCTCCATAACAAACATCTTCCACACCCGGGGCTTGGTCTCCTGCCTGTTTTCCTTGGTGCCCACAAGATCCTGAAAACTCTGAGTAGAGAGCCCAGCTTGTTTCTTTTATCTTTGAGAACTCCTAGCCCTCACCACCAGCAACCCTTCGAGGGTGGGAGAATCTTGAGTGGACAAGATAGGTCTAGGCAAGGGCCCCAGGACTTGACAGAGATGCCCTGCTGAACCCAGGTAACAGTAGAAAATGTGGCTTCAGAAAGACGGATGAGTTAATAACACACTGTCTTAGTCAGGGTTTCTATTCCTGCATATCATGACCAAAAAGGAAGCTAGGGAGGAAGGGGTTTATTTGGCTCAAACTTCCACATTGCTGTTCATCACCAAAGGAAGTCAGGACAGGAACTCACACAGGGCAGGAACCTGGAGGCAGGAGCTGATGCAGAGGCCATGGAGGGATGCTGCTGACTGGCTTGCTCCCCCTGGCTTGCTCTGCTTGCTCTCTTTCAGAACCCAAGACCACCAGCCCAGGGATGACACCACCTGCAATGGGCTGGGCCCTCCTCGTTTGATCACTAATTGAGAAAATGCCTTATAGGTGGATCTCGTGGAGGCATTTCCTCAAGGGCGGCTCCTTTCTCTGTGATAACTCCAGCTTGTGTCAAGGTGACACACAAACCCAGCCAGTGGACCCACAATGCTAGTTCCATCCTCCACAACTCACAGAACCAACAAATTATTCAATTCACTTGATTTTTTTTCATTCTAGGACTTTTAAACATTTTTGACATTCATAAGTCATGATCCAGAATCTCTCAGTCTGTGTCTGTGTCCGTGTCCGTGTCCGTGTCCGTGTCCGTGTCTGTCTCTCTCTCTCTCTCTCTCTCTCTCTCTCTCTCTCTCTCTCTCTCTCTCTCTCACACACACCACACACACACACACACTCAAACATAAACACCAAAACAAGCTTTACAAAATGACACTTGCTTTATGCAAAGCATTGCTACTTCCCATTTCCCCCATTTGATTAGGTTTTAAAGTGTTGGCCACCCATTATCCTCTCTGGACTCTTCCAGCTGCCCACGGAACTACAGTTCCAATCTCGCTTTTGCTCCGCACTGAAGATCAATTGGTGGCTGGTTTTTGCATCCACCTCTTCTCAGTGTCTGTGCTCCTCCCGGAGATCTCAGGGCAAGAGACGCTAAGAACTTTTACCTTCTTCAGTCACCTCCCTAACAGTTCCATTTGGTTCCTGCCTCCCTGAGAAAACCCGTGCAGGCTCAAGGCAGCATACAGCTGAAGTCCATCCCCACCTCTAGTACAGTGGTTCTCAATCTTCTTAATGCTGTTCCTCACATTCAAGTAATAGCATTCAGAGGTCCTTTACTCAGAGTACCAACAAGATGCAGTCAGCCAGGAAATGGAAAAGGGTCCCATGTAATTCTGCAAAGAGGGCAAACTACCCTGACTGAAGTCCTATGATTTAGGACTTCTTTAAGTCCTTCTTTAACATAAAGCCCCGTCTTTATGTTCCCTTAGTTGGATTCCTTTCACACCATGACACTCTCACTTGGTGGACAGTTTTTACAGACAAATGCAAATCCTTTTGTGAACTGAGCCAGCAATGCCCATGTGTCAAGGTGACACATGTTTACTGTCATTTGGGGTAGAGTTCAGACTAGCTCCTAACTTCAAGGTCAATGCCGGGCCATTCGCATCAGCCATCTGGGAACCTGCCAGGCGTGCACTCTCAGGCCCCACCCGAACTGCACTGGAAACTGTGGTGGAGCTGGGCAGGTACCTGGGTGCATGCCAACGCTGGAAGAACCCTGGTTTTAGATGTTTGGATCAAACCAGAAATACTTTTCCCACCCTAAACCCACCGCTGTTTTATCCAACACCCTAGAACATATAAAAGCAAGGAGTGCATCATAATTAGACAGAAAGCGGTTGGGCTCACCATCATGTCTGATGTACTCAATCAAGGGCAGTTTCCATGGCTTTCTGAGTACTGAGTACTGCCCTGTCTGCCCACAAACATATGAAGGTGTGTGCTGATCTACAACAATGGAACTTGCTTTCCCCCTCCGAGACAGAGAGAGAGAGAGAGAGAGAGAGAGAGAGAGAGAGAGAGAGGGAGAGAGAGAGAGAGCGCTACGGTCCGTTTAAATTGTCACGCAAGTAGAGAGAAATGCAGTCAGCACAAAGCAACTGCACAGAAAGGAAAAGTGAGTGCAGGAGTGGGGAGAGAGGGATGAGCAGAGGGCAGAAGAGCAGGGGGTTGTCAGGAAAAGAAACACGCTACTCTGGAGACAAGTGGAAACTGGGTGTTCAGAAAGCAGATGGACAAAGGAGAACAGGGCCTGGGGCCCTACACAGTCAATAAGTGTTTATCACTCAGACATAAGGACCTGAGTTCTAATCCACAGCAGGATCCAACTCCAGGTTCCATAGGAGACCTTGTCTCGAAAATATAAGGCAAAAGCCAAGCATGGTGGCCCTGACCTTTAATCCCAGCACTCAGGAAGCAGAAACAGGTGGATCTCTGAGTTTGAGGCTAGCCTGGTCTACATTGTGAGCAGCAGGCTAGCTGTGGCTATGTAGTGAGACTACCTCTCAAAACAAATAAAGAAAATGGAAAGCTGGAGAGGTGGCTCCATGATTAAATGCTTGCCACACAAGCACAAGGAACATGGCTCACATCTCAAGAAACCCATAAATACCTGAGTTGGTGTGGCCTCCCACCTGTAATTCTAGTCTCTGAAGAAGCCAGGGATTCCCCAGAGCAAGCTGCTAATCATATTAATGAACTCTGTGCTTGATTGAGAGAGCTTGCCTCAATGAAGAAGGTGCAATAGGTGTCCATAGAGGATGATTCCCAACTTCAACCTTGGGCTTCCACATGCATGTACACATACATGTACACATGCACTCACGTACATGTGCATCCACACACATGCAAAAACATACCTACATGAGGATGCACACTGCATACACACGTGCACATGCACTAACATACATGTGCACCCACACACATGCAAAAAATATATGTACACATGCAAGCACACACACACACACAGAGGGAGAGACAGAGACAGAGACAGAGAGAGAACCAATTGTAAGGTAGAAAAGCAATTGAGGAAAAACACTCAGTGTCTGTTCTTCACGTGTACATGCATGCGCACACAAGAGCATGTACACATATACACTGCAAAGAAAGAAAGGAAAACGTGGAAAAAGTAAAATAAAAGGCAAGGGAGGAAAATATATAAAGTGGAGCAGAAGAGAGGTCACAGGGAGGGAGGGAGGGATTAGAGCCTTTAGCTTCAGAGAAACAGCTTTTCTCCCAGCATGGGACTTCATCTAATTGCCCTGTTCTTGAGCTGGACTGGTCCTGGGCTTGGAAAAGGCCATAAGCATCTTATAGGCTAGGCGTATGCTCCATCTAATCCCCATCAGTGCGGCCTGTGTGCTAGCTGCAGACAGCGGGCTCATGCCAGCTGCCAGGTGCTGTGGCAGACACAATGGATTCCAGACGGCCGGGAGCCAGACAGAGGAGGGGAGAGGCAACCGATTCCCCCCCAGACCCCAGAGCGGGGAGAACCTTCTCCCTCATCTCGTTTAAAGGCTGGATCGAAGCGTGTCCAGATTCTTACTGATTCCAGGCATCTCAAGTTGCTTTGCTCCAAGCTTTTCCTCAGAAGTTGGTTTGCCAGGATGAACAAATGTTCAACCCTGTCAGCTGGAAAATGAGAGCAAGAGAGGGGAGGAAGGAGGGAGAGGGCAAGAGAATGAAGAAGGGTGGTGATGGGAAGGGCTTGGTCCTTGGTCACGCTCTAACTCTCCCTAACTGTCTGTAGAAAAGCACGCATGGCCGCAGGGACTTGATCTCCGCGTTCAGTTTTTCGATTGTTTGTTTAGTTGGTTGGTCGGTTGGTTTTGTTGGTTTTGCTTTTGTTTTGTTTTTACACTTTCTGTTTTCTTTTTAATATCCCCTTTCAAAGTAAGAATTAGTTTAATCTAAGAGCATCATAAGCGAAGTCAGCCATCCAGGAGGAGGGCCGTCGTGTCTGAAAATCACTGGAGGGAATTAGGAGAAACCACAGCTTTACCCAACTTTTACCCAACTCACACCGTGACGTGAGACATGTTAGCACTTGGGGAAAAACAGGTGTGGAGAGAAGGAGGGCCTTTGAAACGAACTCATCTGTTTCTGGTTGCCAGCCCAGATCTGCCAACCCTGGAGGGCGCCCTCTCTGTTTTCTCCTGGGACCCCACCCCACCCCCTGACTCCACCCATCGTGTCAGCCATCGCCACAAAATGACAGTTCTCGAAACCACCCCCTTGAACTTAGAGAGAAAATGTCTTAGAGAATCAGGAAGAGGAAGGGGGTGGGGTGGGGTGGGGGTGAAGAAAGTCAACACTGTAACTATCAAATAGACCATAGATCCAAAACATTATATAAGGGCAGCCTTGAGTGAAGGGTGAGAAAGTAAGGCTGAATGACCTGCTGGCAGAGGCTGGAGTCATGATTCATTCACTCACATCTCAATTGGACAGCTAAAAAGGGCCCTGAAAGGTGAGAGCTTTTAAGTGGCGCAAATATTATAGGATGTGATGGGTGGAATGCCATGATCTGGGATGGCGCGGGATGGCGCGGGATGGCGCGGGATGGCGCGGGATGGCGCGGGGTGGCGCGGGGTGGCGCGGGATGGCGCGGGATGGCGCGGGATGGCATGGGATGTGATGGGTAAGAGGCAACCCATCCCCCCACCCCCCAGACGGGAAAATGTTGAGCTCTGGGAAGGAAGGATCTGTCCAAAGGAGGTAGTCCTGTAAAGCATAGGATTCATTTATACTGGGGAGCAGCAGGGCATTCTTCAGAATGTCCTCTCCACCTGACCGTCCCGGCCAAGATGATGGTCTTAAGCCTACAACTCCAACGACACCGGAAGCCAGCATGCTTTCGCACTATACAGTTTAACCACTAGCATGTGTTGGAGGAACAGGCTCTCTAGACTTCCCCAGGGAAGATACTTACAAACATGCCAGGATCAAAGGAGTCACATGACAAAGGAGAGCCAGGACTCCCCACACTTCCCAGAAGCTCTTTGCTCCATGGAAACTGCCCACTCCTATTTGCAGAAGACAGTACATGAGCTTCCTCAGTAAATCTGAGTTCAGTATTGCCAGGCAGGGGTGTCCATAAGCCCAGCAGTCAGAAGGCTGAGGCAGGAGGATAGTAGGTTTGAGGCCAGCCTGGGTCACACACACACACACACACACACACACACACACACACACACAGAGAGAGAGAGAGAGAGAGAGAGAGAGAGAGAGACAGAGAGAGAGAGAGAGAGAGAGAGAGAGAGAGAGAGAGAGAGAGAGAGAGAGAGAGAGACTTTGTCTCAAAGAAGAAAGAAAAAAGCAGCACATTGGGGGAAGTTAGAGTGCAAGGGGGCTATTTTCCAGTATTATCTTTGAGATAACTCAACTCCCAAAAGATGTGTCTTGTTCCTCAGTTTCCCCCACAGCACCACACCCCCAGGATCCACTACTAAAATCTTTAGGGCATGCTTATTGGTAAAATCTCATCATAGACATTTTACTTGAAAAAAAGAAAAAAAACCCAAAGTCGAAGTATGATTTAATAATAGTACCAGTTGCTCTGTCTGCTTGCGGATAAAGATACAGTTCTCAGCTGTCTCTCCAGCACCACACTGCCAGTCACTTACACCGTCTGCTATGATGATAGTGACTAAGCTTCTGAGACTACCGGGCAGGCTCTGAGAAAGTTTCTTCTGCTCTTTGATAGAGAATTGGTTGAAAGGAGTGTAGCCGAAACTGTAGCCAAAGGTGGCATTGTGCTTCCAGAAAAGTCTCAAGGAAAGGCGTTTCAGGAAGCAGTCATAGCTGTGGGATCAGATCCGCTGAGAAAGGAAGAGATGCGTAGATTCATCCGGTTAGTATGAAAGATGGAGACAAAGTTCCCCCAGAATATGGAGGCACCAAAGTGGTTCTAGACAACAAGGATTTATTTCTTATTTTCAGATGGCGATATTTTTGGAAAGTATGTGGACTGAAATCACTGTTGAAATCGTATAACATGAAGTGCCCATTCCACTGACAGTGTGAACTATTTCAGCACCTAAATAATTTCTATGCCTTCTTTTATACTAAACTGATGACATTCTAACTTAAAAAAATGTATAAGTTGATAGATCTTGAACCAAGAGTGCGTGTATGTTGGTGGATTGGTCCACAGCACAGTGATATTGGGATATGCTGGGATCTTTGAGAGATGGCAATTAGTACAAACTAATTAGGACATTAGTAATGGTGTCTCAGGAAGGGATTAATGTAGTTCTGGGAACATAGTTAACCGTCAAGAATCTAAGTTGTTTAAAAAGAAGGGGCGAGGGGATTCCATTTTTCTCTTTGTCTTGCCCTCTGACCTCTTCCCTCCTGCATGATGCCTGTCATGGTGTGGGACGGCCAGGAAGCACACCCTCCAGAGGCAGATGCGTTGTAATTTCCAACCCTGGGCTTTTGATCTCCCAAAGAGCAGCTAAGAGAAAACTTTTCACTGTAAAGTTCCCAGGCTTGTGGGTTTTGTTATCGCAACATAGGATAGATGAATGCACACTTTATTAACAGAATATTTCTCAAAGTTTTACATTGATAGGAAAATTGAGGATAGTGCATAACTTCCACAGACTTTAATACCCTACTCACTTTTATGGATGTCTTAGACTAGTATGTTTCATTAGTTGTGATTCATGAGCCAGTATTGATATATTTTTATTCAATGAATGCTTTATTTAGCTCCTATGTTTCAGTCTTACTTTTTTTGTTACTTGATTTTTTTTCTTGTTTGTTTGTTTCATTTTTCTTTCTGGGTACCACATTACGCCAAGTGATTTCATCTCTGTAGCCTCCTCCGGGGTGTGACAGCTCCTTGTTTTTGATGACCTTGGTGGCTTTAAGGAGCATTCGGGATTTTGTAGACTGTTCTGAAGCCAGGCTTGGTTGATGGTCTTCTCATGCCAAGGTATCTGGGCTTTGGTGCTCAGCTGGGAGACCACTGAGGTGAAGGGCCACTCTAGTCCTGACTGTCAACATGACTTGCCCGATTGATGCTGCCATTGCCGAGAAAAGGCATTTTCACTATGAAGTTCCTCCTCTAGTCCTTTCTCCATGTCTTCCCTGGAAGTTATCACTTGCAACCCACACTTGAAAAGTGAGGAACTGAATATGAGAGTTTGTTTTATTTTTGTTTTGTTTTTTGAAACACTCTCAATACACAGCCCTGGCTGCCCTTATACTCGATGTGTAGCCCAGGCTGACCTTGAACTTAATTATCCTCTTGCCTTGGCCTTATAGGTATGTGTCACCCTGTCTGTCTGCTGTTTTACTTAATGGTCTTAAAAAAAACCAGTCATTTTAGGGTGAAACAGAAGTACAGACATCTCCCGTGTACTTTCTTCTGCCCTGTGTGCACAGGCACACTTCCTGTCTGCCGTCTTCACCAGAGTCGAGCATCTGCTACGATTGGTAGTGTGTGCTAAACACATCACTGTCACCCAAAGTCCACAGCGAACACCGGGGCTCACTCTTGGTTTGTACACACTTGTCCAATGGTAGACACAGGGGTCTACCACTGTAGGGTTGCACGGTGTGCCTGAGACCGTCTGTATCTCTCCACACTGCTCATCCCTTGTAGCTCTGATCATCTCCGTTTTTTCTAGAATGGCATCTCCTTAGCATCATTTGGTATGTTTTCTTTCTTCCAGACTAATCTCTGTACTTGAGTGTCCCCCACATTCTTGTGTGTCTGATCTGTTCTTTAATTGATTGGCAGTGGAACAGTCGATCTATTCCTTCTAATCTTCTTCTTCCTCAATCCAATCGGGGTCCCGTCATTTCCCCAGATCTGAAGTCAGACATCATCCCTTTTGGACCTTCCTGGCCACCTCAGATACCACTGCAGACTCGGGCCTTTCCGCTTTCCTGACTTCGTTCTTAGCATTTTCTATCACAGCTGCCGTTTTAATTTGTTTTGTTTAATGCCCTTCCTTGTGAGGACAAAGACCACTGCTGCATTATTTTCTATTGGTTTCCAGCATCTGGTATGCTGCCAACTCATAGGAGTGAATAAATACGTATCAGTGTTTAAAGCTGATAAACCTAACCACTACACCACACACATGCACGCACATACAGAGAGAGAGAGAGAGAGAGAGAGAGAGAGAGAGAGAGGCAGGTAGGAAGACAGAAACAGAGAGAGAGAGAGAGAGAGAGAGAGAGAGAGAGAGAGAGACAGGTGGAAGACAGAAACAGAGAGAGAGAGAGGCAGGTAGGAAGACAGAAACAGAGAGAGAGAGAGAGAGAGAGAGAGAGAGAGGCAGGTAGGAAGACAGAAACACAGAGAGAGAGAGGCAGGTAGGAAGACAGAAACAGAGAGAGAGAGAGAGAGAGAGAGAGAGAGAGAGAGAGGCAGGTAGGAAGACAGAAACAGAGAGAGAGAGAGAGAGACAGAGAGAGAGAGAGAGGCAGGTAGGAAGACAGAAGCAGAGAGAGAGAGAGAGAGAGAGAGAGAGAGAGAGAAACAGACAGAGATAGAGACAGAGAGAGACTTTATGCAAATATAGACATCTGACCACTCACCTGCCTTGCCCCTCACCTCCAGAGAACAGAGGCAGTTCACGGTCGGAAGAGTGACTCTAGAAGGTGCAGTAACCATGACCAGCTCTTTCCTCTTCTCCTACAGTGTGCTTGCTATAGTGCCTGTATTTTCCATTTGAGATGAATTTACCCCAGGGATGTTTTTCCTATGGATTTTTTTAGTTTTCGGTTTAAATCTTTAATTAAAAAATTTTTACTGCTTTTGAGTGAGTCAGATAATTTCGAGCGCTATGAGTCTAGTTAGCTACCTTCCCAGGTTCTCTACACCCCACCCAGAGCTAAGCAGCTACCCTGTATTAGATAGACCCCTCGGGTTCTTCAAGGTCAAGGAGGCATGCACACTGGGCTTTGTGACTCTCCTTCTAGACCACGTTCCAAGTACTAGGCTGACAAATCCTATCTCCCAGTATCTTCAAGCTCTTTTCGAAGGTCAGAGTGGACATCTGTCAGAACCTGCCCTCCTAAGGGAAGATTTCTCCAGGAAGAGTGCTCCTCGAAAACCTAGAACAGTGGTTCTCAAACTCTGGGTCATGACCCCTTTGGGAAGTCAAATGAGCCTTTCATAGGAATCTCCTAAGACAATCAGAAAACAGATATTTACATTGTGATTCAGAACAGTAGCAAAATTACAGCTATGAAGCAACAACAAAAGTAATTTTATGGTTCGGGGTCATCACAACACCAGGAACTGTATTAAAGGGTCGCAGCTTTAGGACGGGTGAGAACCACTACTCTTGACCTTGAGGACAGGGTGAGCAGGAGTGCAGGAGGCAGCTGAGTGGCAGCATGAGGTGCACAGGACACCTAAGCAACTGGGCCACTTGATTTGTCCTCTGAACCTGGATGTCAACAGCAGGCCACCTCCCTTGCTGAAATCCTGTTCCCCTGGCTAACGATGGGAATGTTGCCTTCACACCGGTCTCTGTGCCCATAAATGACAGAATAGTTCACATGTGTGAGCCAGGTCTTCTCCCCCTTTCCCGTCGCTCTAGCATGCAGTGTAATGTTGGTCATAGCCCTTCTCTTTCCAGACCTCGGGTCTTCTCTTTCTGAGCCCACGATATCAGTACAGATTCCCTTAGGAATTCATAGCGTTTCCATCTCGTTCCCAGTCTCAAACAAACCTACAGCCTGTGTTCCTACGCTGGGCTTACTTTCTAAACTGTAACCTAGAGTTTTAGAAAGAGGGTTAGTATTTTGAGGAAAGAGTGTAATGTCATTTTATAGTAATGTTTCCAAACATTATTGAACAAGATGTCCATCTCGCCAGCCTCCCAACCTTGGATACTACGGATAGTTTTAAATTTTGAAAGCTGAGTTGCTAAAATCTGAATGTCTGATTAATTTTGCTATTGTTCACCTGACTCCCGGGGAGTGGGGTTGGGGGAACCAGCATCATTCCAAACCTCTAGCTGTTAGTACTTCCTTCTCTCTAATCACATAGTTTTATCAACCCTCCCCCCATTGAGATAGGTATTAGTTTTCTCATACCAAGGTATGACTATTTATCTACGTAGTTAATTTCATTACTGACTTTCCCTTGTTATCTATCCAAGTATATTTCTCATGTAGCTATTAGATAATCAAATACTTTGGTGTTTTGGTAACATTTTCTGTTTTCTGTCTGGTTTAAAAAGAAATCTCCACCCATCCTCAATTCTACTCTACTCTTTTTATTGCCATTTGCTTCTCTCCTCCCTTTGTGGAGGAGCCAAGTCAGGAAACAAAGGCGCTCTCAGAAACAGAGAGGCCTTGAAGTCTGTTCTCTGGGCTATTTCTTCGGCTCCTGCTGTCTTCCAGCAGCCTCTCCTAAAATGTCAGCAGAGCTGCAGTATAACACTTCAAGGTTGTATCAGGAAACAGGGCTGGGCCTCAGGAGAACTTTACAAGGATGGACAGCTTGGAAAAGAGGACGGAGGAAAAAAGGCAAACAGAAGAGGAAGGAAAGGGAGAGGGGAGAAAGAGGAGGAGAGAGATGAGGAGGGGGACAAGGAGAAGGAAAAGGGGAAGGGAAGAAGAGGAAGAAAAGGAGAGGGAGGAGGAAGAGAAGTGGGACGAAGAAAAGGGAAAAGAAAGAGGAAGAGGAGGAGGAAGAGGAAGAGGAAATGGAGAAAGAAGAAAAGAAAAAGGAGGAAGAGGAAAACAAGGAAAATCGGGAGGGGAAGAGGAGGAAGAAGAGGAGAAAAAGTAGAGTAAAAGGAGAAGAAAGAGGAGGGAGAGGAGGGAGACAAGGAAAAGGAAAAGAGGGAGGGGAGGAAGAAGAAGAGAAGGAGAAGGAAGAGGAAAAGGAGGAAGAGGAGGACAAGGCGAGGGAATAATCCCTTCTGTGAGAGGTTGAAGAGCAGAGAAGGAGGGAACTCGGGGGAGGCTTCACAGAGGACAGGAGTGGTGTGAGGATGAGGCTTCAATCCTGGCTAAGTGGCAACAGACAAGAGAAGAGGCCTTTCTGAGGAAAATGGCCTGAGCTGGGACAAAAGTGGAACAAGTGTTTTAGGGCAAAGAGCTTTCCAGACAGATAGACACTGCGTGCAGAAGAGAGATGGAGGCAAAGCTGGAAAGAGGACCGCAGATGACAAACAGAGTAGTGGTCTGGTTGCGGTCCTGTCGGTAATGGAGTCCAAGCTGCAGAATCAGACAGGTGGTCCTGTCCCTATGCCACAGTAGGAATCCATCTGAATTAATTCTCGGGTCCATTTAATCATCCAATTCATGGTGGGTGTGTCTTAAAAACTGATCATCTCACTCAATGGGGCGCCTCTCCTAAACTTATTGAACCCATCAGTGATTGCTATGATTACACCTATTGGATTTGCTGCTTCCTAACTGTGCCCGGAAAGGCAGTGTGGGGAGTATCTGTAAGGTTCCTTAGCTTTTACATCCATCTGCCATTTCTTCTTATCAGGCTTCTCTGAGATTGGAGATTGGCAGCAGAGAGTTCTGCATTGACCAGGGTCTTTCTCTTGGCTAACTGGTCACAGATTGGACACAGAATACCCATGCCCCCAGAGCAGCTGATCTGCTTTGAGGAGAGTGACTTGCTACCTGATCAAAGAGCATGTGACCCAGATGTAAGCCAATCAACATCTCATAAGCCTCTGGCTAAGAAGAGGCTCCTGATCCACTCAAAGTTGGTGAAATGAATAAGCCTTTGGAAATGCTCAGTCAATTATCCCCCTCCTTCTTCTCCTTCTCCTTCTCCTTCTCCTTCTCCTTCTCCTTCTCCTTCTCCTTCTCCTTCTCCTTCTCCTCCTCTTCCTCCTCCTCCTCTCATCCTCTTCCTTCTCCTCCTTCTCTTCCTACTCCTCTTCCTGCTCCTTCTCCAACTCCAACTCCTCCCCTTCTCCTTCTCCTCTTCTTCCTCCTCCAATACCTCCTCCTCCCCCTCCTCTTCCTCCTCCTCCTCCAACTTCTCTTTCCCCTCCTCCTTGGTACAACTTAGAAGTCCCTCATCTCGAGATTATTTAGATTATCCTGCAAAGGGAAAGCAGTCACGTGCGAATCATACCAGACAGCCCTGTGCTGCTCGATCACCCAGCCAGCAAATCCCCTTTTTAGATTCTCTTGTTAGAGTTGGATTTCTTGTCCACTTGCAAATGAAGGAACTACCACTGTGCTGGATACAAAGTCCTTCTAAGATGTCTGCTCCCTCCAGCACAGGGAAAGCGAGAAACTTTACTGTGTTTTATGAGTGACATCCAGACGAAATGATTCAGGGACTGTTGGTGCAGCCCCTCCCCCAACTTCCAGTACACTCCGACACCTGCACCCTGTCCCACTCACCAAAGGCAATAGGCATAGCACTGTGAGGCTTTGCGCCACCAGATAGGGTAACACTTGTTGCCAGCTGCTCAGTAAGCTAGCCAAAGGCTCGTTTGTTGAGACCACTTCTGGTACCAGCTGTCTTACATAGGCCTAACTACTGGCTATCACCGCCTTGTGACTCACTCCCAAACCTAGTCGCTTTGAGAAGTAACCTTCAGCTTAGCACACAATTATGTAGGATTGCTGTGTTTTAAAATCTTGTTATATATTTCTTTTTTTCAGAGTACACAGTTGGAGGAGAGTTCTTCAATTTCAGCTAAGCTCACCTCTTAGACCCAAGAAAACCAAAGTCTGAAGAATAAAATCAAGGTGCCTGTTACCATTTAGAACCAGACCCCCACCCAACGGTATAAATAAAGTTTTATTAGCAAAGAGCCATGCCTGTTGATTTCTGTAGTGTCTGTGGCCATCTTCATGTAACAAGGGCTGACTTGGTAGTTTCTAGACTGCATAGTCTACAACACTGAATATATGTACTGTGGTCCTTTACAGAAAATATTGTCCCCTCCTACTCTTGAATGTAGTCTCCCAGAGTCTCTCTGTTTCAATCACTTTGCTGTGAACAGAGCTTTGTACAAATAAAACTCTACAAAGACATAAACCCATTGCCCACACTGTGTGAACCCAACTGGCATCTTTTTCTAGCCTGTAATCTATTCTTCCACTGGAAATGGGAATTTACAACTAGAAGTCCACTTATTTTAAGTACCTTCTATATCCCAGGCACTGCCCTGGGCCCTGGGATTCTATCACTAAGTCAAAGGCATGTGAACCCAAGTGTCCATGAAATATACATCCCCCCTGGGCAGAGGTGGATAAAGATAGCATTTTTCACTTCTGTCCCCAAGATGAATTATAGCCCAAGATGACAGAGCTTCTGAGGTCAGAGTTGGGTCTCAAATGCAGGTGGAAGTCACTAAATGCAAATGTGTCTGGGTGTGTTTCTGTGTTGTCACAGAGTTTCAATGTCACATGGTTTCAATGGCTCTCCTCCTTCAGTTCCAAATCTGTTTCTTACAAAAACCAGGCCAGTTCATCAGAGAACCAGCAGACCCTCAATCAGGGTGGGAAAGCTTACCTCTGCCCTCTCTCCCAAGTGTCCTCTTAAGAGAAGATACCAAGGCCAGAACTGAGAAGTCAGGTCCCAGCTCTGTGGGCCCAAGGGATATCTGGTTATTTAAGCGAATTTTTGTCAGGCTTAAAAAGTGTGCAAATTACATACAAATGTGTACTTTCCTATGAGACCATGAAGCAACAGTTCTCAAGAAGTAATTTAAAAAAAAAATTTCTATGGCCCAGGAGAGGAAGAGAAACAAAGAGGACGAGAAAGACATGGAAGGGAGAGGGGCTTACAAAAGCAAGATGACCCCAAGTCGTAAGCAGACAGAGAGCCTTGGGATTAGCCTTTCTGCTCTGCTCTCAGGCGGCCCCTCCTCTCTCTACAGACCCCCTTCTCTCTGCAGAGCCTGTCTTCTCTCTACACCCTCTCCTCTCTCTGCAGACCCCTTCTTCTCTGTGAAGACCCCCCTCTTCTCTCTGCAGACCCCCTCTTCTCTCTGCAGACCCCCTCTTTTCTGTGCAGACCTTGTCTTTTCTCTGCAGACCCCTCTCTTTTCTCTGCAGACCCCCTCTTTTCTGTGCAGACCCCCTCTTTTCTATGCAGACCCCTCTCTTTTCTCTGCAGACCCCCTCTTCTCTCTGCAGACCCCCTCTTTTCTATGCAGACCCCCTCTTTTCTCTGCAGACCCCTCTCTTTTCTCTGCAGACCCCCTCTTTTCTGTGCAGACCCCCTCTTTTCTCTGCAGACCTTGTCTTTTCTCTGCAGACCCCTCTTTTCTATGCAGACCCCTCTTCCCTCTGTAGCCCCCCTTCTCTCTGGAGAGCCCCCTATTTTCTTTGCAGACCCCCTTCAAGGAGAGTTAGGAAAGGGACAGGTGCCTATGAAATCGGAACTCTTTGAGAAGTCTCTTGTTATGTTCCTGTAATCCCAGCATGTGGAGGCTGACGCAGATCAATGCCAGCCTA
This sequence comes from Rattus norvegicus, assembly GCF_021556685.1. Lineage (NCBI taxonomy): Eukaryota > Metazoa > Chordata > Mammalia > Rodentia > Muridae > Rattus > Rattus norvegicus. The sequence continues at coordinate 27,158,619 of NC_141550.1, read as the reverse complement.
GGACACAGTGAGATTCTGTCTCAACACTCTAGAGAAATGAGGGGTGAGGTGGGGAGATTTTGTATTTGTACTGCAATTTTAGGATTATGAAAGTTGTTCTAAAATGCTTCCCTACCCGAACTCTTGCTTTTTTCCATAGTTCTGCACTATGGAAACCATTTTCTGGAGACCTAAAATGACTCTGTTCTGTGTACTATGAGGGTTTTAATGAATCCTGTAAATCCCCTTAAAGTAGTGTCTGCACTGGAGGAAAATTACCTGTGAGTTTATTATTCTCAGTCTAAACTAAATAGCAAATTGCCTTAGAGAAATTTATGACTGAGCTCTTTCCTGATCTGTTGAAGGACTTCTCTGACACCTGGAAAACATCACTAGGACTCAGCCACTGAGATCTTAAGGGATCGTTGGGGTTGAGAGTCACATCTGTGGAGTGTCAGACATTTCAAAAGCTTCTATCCTTATTTAGGAACAAGAGAAGAAAGATTCGCTCACAGGACCAGAATCCCATGAGTCTATGAAATCTAGAGTCTATTGTGTGTCCAGACATCATTCAACCAATGCTGGGGTTTCTCATAGGAGCCACAGCCTAGATGATCAGGAATGAAGGAGCCAATCAAGTCCCTATCAGTCAACATGGAACTCTTGAAGCATAGAAACAAGTCATATATTCATATATATATATTACTAATATGTATCACAACTAAAGTGAGCAAAGTGTGAGAAGAGAGGTAGATGGGGCTATATGTTCTTGGGGAGCTGGGAAGAGCACCCACGAGGAAGACACCAGTAGGAATGAATTTGGGGACTTGTGGGATAAAGAGAAGAAAGGGTCAGAGCAAAAAGGACCCTTGGAATGTGCAGAGTGTGGGGCGAGGGGCTTACAAGCCACAAAAGGGATGTTGATTCTATTCTAAATGAGCCAAGCAGTAGGGGAATAGGAGCAGAGACTGGCTTCGACTCTAACTGCTCTCTGTGAGAAATTCTAAGAAACGATTCAGGAGGAGGGAGAGCAGAAGGAAGGAAAACAGTAGTGAGTGCATTGTCAGAGCGGCAGGGTCCTGGAGCAGAGGCTGCCAGCTATGGGGCTATGGTCCAGTCTGCCTGCGGGCCTCTGTCCCCAACTCCTAAGCAAAGTGGGGCCCCTACAGTGGGTACTTGGTAAACAGAGAATGAGCAGAGGAAGACAGCCCTGACCCGGGCCCTCACAGCTTCCAAGTGAGGCAAAGCTATAGCTCCTTTAGTGGTGACAACATGGGTGGTGATCAGGGTGGATGTTTGCAAGAGGATTGGTGTGAAAGGTGTCTTTTCCCAGCAGAGCCTTGGAGGAAGCCAGGTACTGCAGGCTGGACTTGCAAACACTCTCCGGTGTCTGATGGGAAAGAGTTGTTGAGGGACAGAAAGGGGCAGTTTGGTGGAGCCCTCTGGCTACTGAACGGACACCCCGAGAGCTGAGATGTTCCACCTTTATCTGGCAGTCAGGCCTGCCCCTTGTCTCTAACCAAAAGCCTGCAGAACATTCTCTTAGGCTTCCTTCAAGCATACTCAGAAATTCCTTTCAGTTCCCTTTTCTGTGGGCTGTGCTGTAGGCAGGGATGGGCCCGATACCCTCCGCACCCTGGGGCTATCCATCCGGAAGTACTGAGTCAACAGCCCTTGCTCAGAATCCACCTCGGTCTCTTCCCACACCTCAGAGAAACTGTTCCCAGGAATGAGGTGGGGCAGCAGAAGGAGAGGGCTAGGTGTGTGCCTGCAGATCTCAGGGGTGGGAGGGAACTGGGATTAGGAGCCTGGGCCTTTTACTGGCACAGGGATGCCCAGAGAGCCCGTGCACACCTTAGTGGAGAGTCTAACCGTGAAGGTCTGAGGTAGAGAGAATTCATGTTTCTCATCAGTTCCCAGGGATTCGAAGTCCTCCAGGATCACCCTTCAAGAATATTATTCTGTATGAATACTACAAGAGGTTTGCAGGAGAAAAAGGATAAATTTAGCCATGATTTATAGAATGCCCAGTCCTGGGCTAAGGGAGTTGTGTTGAATAATCTCTTTTAATCCTCCCCTCCCCTCCCCTTGGGTTGTCCTTTTTTATAAGGACACAAAATTGGGTAGATAGTGAAGGAAGGTAAACAGGAGAGTGAATGAGATTAAAACACATTGTGTGAAACTCAAAACTTTCAAGGAACTAATAAAAAATTTAATTAAAAAGTAGCAGTTAATTTGCCTAAATTTTCGTTGTTGTTGTTGTTGTTGTTGTTGTTATCGAAGTATAATAAACAAGAACCAAGGGAAAGCAGGAGACACTGAAACAGGGCTTGTGAGTTACAATGTGGCATCAGAACACAGAAGAAATGGGCTGAGAATTCTTGCTGTGAGATATTATACACAACAAAAGAAGCAGGGTGAATCTCCTTTGTATTGTCACTTTGACTTAAGGCCCTTACCAGAGGGAAGTCCCAGTGGAGGATCCTAACTCAAACTCTTCTGGGAAGAAAGTCCCCCAAATGTTACAGAGAGTTAAAGCTTGACCCGCAGTTTCCGCCCCAACTGCTGACTTCCTCAGTTTAGATGCTCCACATTGCAGATGTCACTGCAGATCACAAAGACTGTTGAATGTGCTTAAATAATTTGCTGTCTGGCAAAAGGAACCGCAGGGGAAGGAACTGTTTCCCTGTAGGATGCCCGAACTCAGAGTCCAGGGATCCTTCCAACTTGTGCCCGAATCCTGGTCATTATGTACCTTACCCCTGCATAGAAAGCAAAGACTTTTTCCACTCTGGGCTCCCAGGAAGGTGACCACCTTGTGATGTCATTTGAGTTCCAGTTTAGCCTGTGTAGAGGTTCAGCAGCCTTTGGGGCCAGTGGCCAGCCTTTCTTGGCTTATTTTTACTTTCTAAGCATCCTTTTAAAAGCTTCTATGAGCTCCTTACCTTAGCCATTATATCCAGAAAATTCTGTTTTCAATTATGAATCTGAATTATAATACATTCGCTTGCACGTGGTTTCTCAGACCTTGGAGACCGGTCCCAGGACATTACAGTTTACAGCAGGTTTTTCTCATTCCTTCCTTTAAGTGGCAGAAGGGAGTTAAGACAGGGCTCCTTACTGCCCCTTCCTGCAAACGCTGGGCATCTTTCTCCTTCTTCTCTGGGGATATCTGACCCACAATCCCACTGCCTCATATTCAGTTCTCACATAGATGGGTCCCTTAGTTAAACTGCTACTCTTAGAGGCTGGCATGGTAAGGACTATCTGTACCAGGACCTGGACGGTTGAGGTGGGAGGATTATGAGGTTTGGGCCAGCCTGGGCTACATAACAAGATCTGGGCCATAACACAAGGTAAAATAAAATAAGCTCTTGCTGAGACAAAAGAAATTCTAGCATTTCCAAAAACAACAACAAAACCCCAAAAAACTCCATAAATTAAAAAACCATTTAAAGTGTCCTCAGCTATAGTGGCTGTGTCCACATTGACTATATAAAAAGTTTGTGTATTTAAAGTTTCCACAAAAGGCTGATGGGAATGTACGCCAATATCCAGTTCAGCCCAATAGAAAGGCACCATAGCCAGGTTTCAGATCTGAAAGGAGTTGTTTCTGCGAAGTAACTCCCAATCTTATGGTCATGTTTTACTGTATAAAATGAAGTAGTGTTCGCATATAAGATATACACAGCCTCTGTGTGTGTGTGTGTGTGTGTGTGTGTGTGTGTGTGTGTGTGTGTGTGTGGTCTCTGTCTATGTCTAACTTCAAATCATTCTAAAGTCCCTTCTGATTGGACTATAATGTAAAAACAGTTACTGCACTGTTGTGTTGAGGGAATAAGGACACACAAAAAAGTCAGTGCGTTCCGTACACACAACTCTGTTTCCCTGCATCTTTTTCATCAGTAGATGGTAGAATCCCTGGGTACCCGCAGGTTAGAAGGCTAAGTGTGCTAGTCACAGATGCTTGTGATTTCAAATTTGCTGGTAGCCACATTAAAAGTCAAAAGTAACAGATGAAATCAATTTTAGAAACATTTTATTTACCCGACGTAATGTAAACATCATAGCATATAACATGTAGTTAATGTTAAAAAGTTATTAGTGGGCAGTTTCCTCTCTGTGTGTGTGTGTTTGTGTGTGTGTGTGTCTCTCACTGTCTCTCTGTCTCTCTGTCTCTCTGTCTCTCTCTCTCTCTGTCTCCCCCCCCCTCTCTCTGTGTGTGTGTGTCTGTGTGTGTGTCTGTGTGTGTGTCTGTGTGTGTGTCTGTGTCTGTGTCTGTGTCTGTGTCTGTGTCTGTGTGTGGACTGGTGGACATAAGCATCAGTAACGGTAAAGTCCAGAAGGCATCAGGTCCCCTGGAGCTTGAGTTACAGGCAGTTGTGAGCTGCCTGTCTTGGTTGTTGAGACCTAAACCTTGTCTATCCAAGAACAGTATGATGCTATTAACTGCTGAGCCATTTCTCCAGATCGCTATATCATTTTCGTGCTAAGTCTTTGGATTCTTGCATGATTGTTAGAATAACAGTACATCTCAGTTTGGGGTAAAGCATTCCTCGTGTCTATCGAGAGATGGGCCATGACGGAAGGAAACAATCTAGCTGTCGTGTGACAGCTGGAAGAGTCGCTTAAATAACAGTCCGTCCTTGCCTGCTCCTTCAAGGTTTGCTTTCCTGAAGACCTGTTGCTGGCTTTGTCCCAGAAAGCTGCATAGACATTCCTATGAATAATTAATTTGCAATACCCTTTCATTCTCTTTACATCATTCCATAAAAATATACCATTTATACCACAACAGCCCATCAACTTTAACATACATTTTTTTTTTTAATTTAAGAAATGGGCTTTTAAAAAAGAAATTGACAAAAGCATAAGGGTTGAGTTTGTGATTGATGTTCGTGTAACCTTGGTCCCTCAGGATCCACTGAAAGCCAGTGACATAAACTCGTAATACTTTGACTTCTCAAAGTAAATGTGCCACTAAGCATCTACTGCAGACTCAGTCCAGTTGTTCAGTGGCATTTGAAACCCAAACTCTACACCACACTAATCAAGCCCATTCCTTTAAGAAAACAAGAGAAGCAGGAAACCTGTGACTTTAAGGAGTAAGGAAGGGACTGCTTGCCTGCATAGTTTAGAGGTTGTCACTCATGGCACAATTCCAGGTTGTACCTCTTTGTTTTGCTCCATCCTCTGTAGAGAGCAAGGGGGTCCAGCTTGGTTAAAACTTGGTCCCTACCCAGTGTACACACCAGCCTCTAAGATGGGCTCATACTTTCACTTTCTGGGAACTTCTTTGCTAGAGCCCATGGAGGCCACGTGTCTGAGCCCTGACTGACCCTTGAGAAGCTGGTCAGTCCTAATCTCACACACACATACACACACACACACACAAACACACACACACACACATACACACAGACACACAGACATACAGACACACACACACACAGAGACACATACACACACACACACACACACACACACAGCGCCTAGCTTTGCCTCAGTAACCAGCTTCTGGGTCCTAGGTCTCTCAGCACAAAGACTGCTGTCAAATCAACTCTTAGGTGCTGTTGCTTTAAGTAGTTCTGGGCTTGTAGTGTCTTCTAGACTTTTCATTCATTTCCTCATTTCTCTCCTCTCTCTCTCTCTCTCTCTCTCTCTCTCTCTCTCTCTCTCTCTCTCTCTCTCCTCCCTTTCTGTGCATTTCTTCCTGTCTTCTAAGTCTCCTGACCCCGTCCCAAGGGTTGAGCTAATCACCCACGGAACACGTGGCTCCCCCCTTGCTTCTGGCTTCCACTCATTAACATGAACCTTTGCCCTCAGCCTCGCTTATTTTCCGTCTCATCCACTAAAAGCAACATAAGTCCTTTCCATGCTAGACAGCTACTTCCTCCTCTAAAATCGGCCATGGTGGGGGCGGAGTGCAAAGTTTTCAGTCCCAAGGCATCCAAGGGTAACCTGGGGTTCCTGAACCTAGCGGTCTCGTTCCGCACTGTCCTTCCGTTCACTTCATCAGTCACGCATTCTAAGCTGCCCTCAGAGGTTCTTGCTGTGGAAAAGGTTGTGAAGATGTTAAGAGTTAATGATGGAACAAGACAAATCAGGTTGGGAGAGTTGGTCCCTTGCCTCGGCTCTCTAGCTTTAGGAGTTGTGAGAACAGTGACTTTGGAGTCATTCATTTGGTGCTGATGACAAGTATGACAAAGAAGTAAAATGAACCGGGGCCGATGGTCTATACCTGTCGTCTCAGCACTCAGTAGGCTGAGTGGTGAGTCCAAGGTCAGTTAGCCTGGTTACACACACACACACACACACACACACACACACACACTCACTCACTCACACACTCACACGCACATACTCACACACACTCACACACACTCACACTCACACACTCACATACTCATACATACTCATACACACTCACACACTCATACACACATTCACACACTCACACTCACACACTCATACTCACATACTCACACACACTCACACACATATACTCACACATTCACACACACTCACACTCACATACTCATACATATACACACACATACACTCTCACACACACACTCACACACACTCACACACTCATATACACACACTCACACACTCACACTCACATATCACACATACACACACTCACACATTCACACACAGACTCACACACACTCAGAGAGAGAGAGAGAGAGAGAGAGAGAGAGAGAGAGAGAGATCCCCTAAAGGTAAAGTAAAATAGCTCTGTCAGAAAGAAAAGGATAAATCAAGCTGGAGAAATGGCTCAAACGTTAGGAGCACTTGCTACTCTCCTAGGGGCCCAAGTTCAATTCCCAGCATTTACATGTCAACTCACAAACCTCTATAACTCCAGTCATAGTGAAACAATGACCTCAATTGACCTCCAAAGTTCCCAAACAGATATCATGCAGGCAGAACACTCATACCTATAAAATTAAAAATTCATATTTGTAAAAGAGTAAATTGGAGAGAATAAATTTATTGCTTTGAAATAAATTCCCATAAAACCACACTTTTCACAATAATAAGCAAAATATAGTTTGAACAAAGTGCCTGCCTGCAGAAGTGCTTATTCACAGGAGCAGGGATGCTCAGACAGAATCCTGCAAGGCTACCCCAGGGCCCTCAAGTCCAAATTGCCAGTCTTTAGGAAACAGGCCTATCTCTGTATCCCTGCCATGCAGCTGGTTAAGGGTAACCCACGGGAAGCCTGGCTCTGCTCTCCCTGTGTTCCTCGACAGGCTCCAGAGGGCAGTAGCCAGGGCAGATCAGCTCTAGTTCTTACACTTGGAGCACAGCCCTGTGACCCCTGTGTCATGCGTGAGTGTACAAAGCCGCTCCAGCAGGGCTAAGGGGCTAACACACCAGAGCTTTCTGTTCTCAAGGCAGGAAGAGGTCTGAGATCATGACGGCAAGTTTCCTATGAGTGTAGTCATTCTCTAGGGCCTGTCTGTCTTCTCTCTGTCTCTTCTGCATCTTGTTCTGATCGTTTTACAAGAACAAGTGTCATATTCATTCATGTTCTGTGATGGCGTTTGGTGGTCAGCAACTTGACACTCCAGGGAAGAGGAACCCTCCATGGAGAAATTGCCTCTGATGCACTGGCCTGTGGGTAAGTCTCTAGGGTCATTTTCTTGATCAATGATTGATGTGTGAGGGCTCAGTTCACTGTAGACAGTGACATCCCTCGGTGGATGGTCCTGCATTATATAAGAAAGGTAGTTAAGCAAGCCACGGAGAGTAAGCTAGTAAGCAGCACCCCTCCGTGGACACTGCTTTGATTCCTGCCTCCAGGTTCCTGCTCTGAGTTCTTCCCCTAGTGATAAGAAAAAACAAAACAAAACAAAAATCCCTCTTTCCTTCCCTAACTTGGTTTTTGTTAGTGTTTCATCAAAATTCTGGAGAAGCAAACTAGGGTGTGACCCAACCTAATGATGTTATTTTAACTTAATCTCTTTAAAAGGCCTATCTTGGGGCTGAAAAAATGGATCCTTGCTTAAGAGCACAATTGCTCTTCCAGAGGACCCTGGTTTCATGACTAGCCCCACACAGCATCTGTAACTTTATAGAAATAGGTGCCACCCATTATACTTACATTCTCTGTCTCTTGCCTCAGTAACATGTGCCACCTCAGAACTCTGTCAACAGGAAAGGCCGCCACCAAAGGTGACATCTGTCTTGGCCTGGTCTCTTCCTGAAGAGACACCAAAATAAGCTTCCTGTGCTAAAAGTCACCCTGTTTGTGATCTCTGGCTATTAGGTAAAGAAAGAAAAGATTAGTGCATGCCTGTTGGAGACCCCTGCTGTTAAGGTAAAACCCACATTCCTACAGCTCTCTGGGCTTGGCAGGAAATGGAGGACTCTTTCTTAGAGGGTCTTCCTTATCCCTTCCTGGCCTCGGTTGGAGAGTATCTCTGAGCACAGACGCCTGACCTTGCTTGGGGGATGACCTTGTGCAGAGCTCGCTCCAAGTGCTGCATGACTCAGCACAAGCCCCACGTTAGCTTCCTGCCTGCATGATAGTTAGGTACTGTGTTAAGACCAATCAACCCTTTCTGCCCATATGATAATTAGGTACTGTGTTATGACCAATCAACCCTTTCTGCCCATATGATAATTAGGTACTGTGTTATGGCCAATCAGCTCTCTCCACCCATACCCCTAAGAGCCCTTATATACCCTAGCCCTGGAACAGTAAGGTAGAGGTGCCTCACTGAAGCTGTCTCCTGGAAGTTATTTCCATCCCACTCACTGTCAACTAAACCCTGCTCCCCACTTCTACCCCTTTCACCTTGGAGGGCCAATGGCCAACAACCCTCAAATTAAACCTCCTAATTAAAAAAAAAAAAATAAAGAAAAGAGTAAAGATCGGACCTTTGAAGAGCTCTATTCAGTATCCTCACTCATTCTAAGGGGTCACACTTGTCTTTAATCAATACACAAGATGCAGGCGGTAGCTCAGCTGTAAATCAGCGATGTCTAAATGTGTGCTCGCCGGCTGCCCCACCAACTGCTTCCACCATTCAAAAAGAAGAACAGCTGACTACTAGGGTAATGACTATGTGTGTGAGTCTCAGAGTCAGAATGCTTACCTTCCTATCTTTCCTAGTTATTATCCCTACTGCAAACGGGATTCAAGACCAAGGTGTAATCCTCTGTGGCAAAAGCAAATTCAGAGCTAGATAATAAGGAAGCCAAGGCTGCAGCATCTCCACATTCTTGGAGTTTAGACAAACTGCGAACAGATGAGAAAGTCAGACCTCTTGTTATATCATCAGACCTCTGCAGAAACAGTGTTCTAATCCCATTAGAGATGGGCAAGAGGATGGTAAATGACTGGATATCTCAGGGGCTAGATACCCACTGTTCATGCAGCATTTTCTGATTTTTGTAGTATAAAAACACACACTTGTTAGTAGAATTTATGAGAACTCGATCGGCTTTGACCTCAGGGAGATCCCCCTCCCCCAGGACAATGACTCACCCACCTAGCTGCACGCCATTGTACCATTAATTAGCCTTACGTTCAGCTTAGAGTGACAAAAAATCATCGAGGGTGGTGGGTTGACACTATGGTTCATTTCTCTCTGTGTAAAAGGAATCCACAGACAAGCTGAGGACTCTTGTGATCAATCTGTGGTTCCTAAAATTCTACCATCCTCCTAATGCCTGGCTTTGTCATCCCTGGGAGATAGCAGCCCTCCTCTTCAGGCTCCAAAGTGGCAGTAGACAGACGGGGGAGTTTATAAAGAACAAGGATTTATTTAGCTTCTGTCCCTGGAGTCTGGGCAGTGCAAGAGCGTGGTGCTGACACATGACAAAGACCTCGTGCAGCCTTTCCCAGGTCTGAAGGACAGGCAAGCACATGCAGGACAGGAGACTATCCTTTTATCAGGAACCCACTCCCGGGATGATGGAAAGAGCCCTCTTAACACTATCACAATGGCATTAAAAAAACTGTCGAATGAGTGTTGGGAAACATTCAAACCAAAGCTGAGCTTTTTAGAAATCTCGCCAAACATTTGCGTTGTCCTATAACAAATATAGTTCAAAACGTAATTATCTGGCTAGAAAGATGGCTCAATGGTTAAGAGCACAGGCTGATCTTCCAAGGGACCCAAGTTCGACTCCCAGTACCCACTGTGGCTAACAACTTTCTGTAACCCCAGTTCCAGGAGACCCAGTGCTCTTTTCTGTCCTCCATGATCACCACACAAACACAGTGGACAGATATATATGCAAGTGAAATACGAATACACATAAAAATAAAATAATTATCTGGTTCTCCCTGGCTGCAAGGCATGCTGGGAGATGTTGTTGTTGTTGTTGTTGTTGTTGCTGCTGTTGCTATTGCATACCCACATACCCATTCAGAAGGCTCACAGCTGCTGACTACTTCAAATCTAAGCAATCTAACCCCTTCCCCCACATTCGGGCACGCTCTCATGCACACATGCACACACGCAAACATAATAAAAATAAAATGTTTCTAAAGCATTTAAGAAGACTACGGCAATTCGTGACATGTGAGCGACAATTGCACCAATGTGTACTTCATGGAGATTTTGCTCGGGGTTACACTAAGGCAGAGAACACTACTTCTGTTGGAAAGTGAGGGAAATGATATAGCGAAGAAAAGGATATGGCAAATATTAAAATGGTAATTCCAGACGCCTGAGGTGAGGGAACACTGGCATTTGGCTTAATGACCCTCTTCCTAGAGAAAATCCAGGCTCGTGGAGGAGACCCAACTTGTCCACATCCCCATATGATTGCATCGTTAGGTTGATAACATCATCTTTAAGCCCCAATGAATCACCCTAATATCACATTGGAGAATAACTGTGATGCATGTACCTTAGATGAAAACCCTTTCTATAAAAAGACAGCTTTTTAATATGATCTTTTTCTGTGAATGTAAGTGTAGTCTTTGACATAAATACAACAAGGCATGATGTAGTAACTAGTGGTGTCTCAGAAGGCCCTGTGATAGATCCATGGGGACCCCGATGGCAACAGACAACACCTAAAACACTAGCTGCCAGTTCACAAGAAGTCTTTTTTTATGTCCTTCAGAGCTGAGTTTCACAACCATGGTGACTTTTGTCAGCATTTCTGGGAAATGGAGGACAAGCTTGTGAAACAGTATGGCAGTGACACAAGCCAGTGACATGAGTCCAAGAGGAGCAACACAAATGACAGTACATACGAGGGGTCCCACATTGCCTCATTTGAAAGCAGAACCTTCTGGGCATAGATGAAAATATGTCAGGTATATGCAAATTTATGGAAAATACGCAAATTTGCCTCTGAAACCTCAAAAGAGGAAAATACACCCATATGTATTCTTTCTGTTGGGTGGGGCTGTGTGCTAGGGATCAAATTCAAGGCCCCAAGTTGTCTTAGGCAAGCACTCCGCCACTAAACTGTAACCTTGCCCAGAAGTTTTTCTCTTGCAACCAGACTGTTACTCTGTTGTATGCCCTTTTGTTGCAGTATGCAACCTCATGGGCATGCTGTCCTTAGAGATACAAAGTAACTCAAACTTCAGAAGGTCTCAGCATTCAGTCAGAAAGCACATGCACTGTTGAAGGCCACTGGACAAGTGACACACTGGACAAGATTCTAGCCAGTGAAGCCTCTGAACTCAGACCTGAGGGATGACATAATGCAGTCCCTGTATCTATGGTACCTCTGTCTGTCCAGGGTTGGCTTTGGAGGAGACAGGAGTGATAAGTACTCAAGGTCTCTTGGCCTCCAGCGTGGCTGAAACTTTAAGATAACTTTTTATCCACACGGATTTGTGGATGAGTCGTTCCTGATGACTCTCCACCAGAGAATCCCCCCTCCATGGGAGTAGGGGGCGGTGTGGTGGCCTGTGAGGGTGAGAAGAGACTAGAACAGAAACAAGAACCTGCCCCCCTTCCAGTTAAAACTTTGTGTCTAGAATATCATGATAGAAAGAAAAAAGCTACAAACTTAAAAAAGTCTAGACTAATTATGCTCAGGGGCTAGGAAAGATGATCTGATGTCACTTGGCCTCTCCACACTGGCCTGCTGTACTCTTTGCAAGTGACATGTCATAAGTAACACCCAAACACAAAACTGGAAGGTTGGGGATGACAGAAGTTGCTGCCTTCTCTACAGCCTGCCACACGTGTGCAAAGGCGAAGACAGGTATGACCTTAAACTCATCTGTGACAGCTATTCTTGGCTGTCAAGTTGACTGCATGGGGAATTAGCTAAAACCAAAACAGCTGAGTTCACCTTTGAGGGTTTTGGTCTACCACTGAGCTAAATCCCCAACCCTGGAAGACCCACTTTTAATCCAAACCTTGTGAAGCTGGAAGATGCACCTACACCTTTAACCCAGATCTTTTGAGGTGGGAAGAGCCACCTTCCGTCTGGGCCACACCTTCTGCTGTCAGCCTATATAAAGGACATGGAAGAAGGAAGCTTTCTCTTTGCCTGCTTGCCCTCACTCTCACTGGCATCAGGGCCGACTTCTTTGATATTCTGGCATATACTAAAGGCCAGCTGAGACATCCAGCTTTGTGAACTGAATAAATAAGCCATTTCCAGACCGTTCATTGGTAGGCAGCCATTGTTAGACTTGCCGGACCACGGCCTGGAAGCCATTCTAATAAATTCCATATATATGTATATATGTACATATATATTCATTCTATAAGTTCTGTTCCTCTAGAGAACCCCCATATATCAATATTTCTCTCACAGAAATCTAGAAATGATTTCCAGATGGTTCCATGGGGCATGGCTTATCATCAGGGAGCAGCAGGCTGCTTCTGACCACATCCAAATGAACAGCTCATCCACAAATCTGTGTGAGAGCGAATTTGGCCTTTGCAGCATGCCTGGGCCAGCCCCAGCCCCACCACTGTGGTCTTTGCACTCTGTCCTGCATTAGCTGCCGAAACCACAATAACTGATATGGGCCAGGCATGGTTTTAGGCCCAGAATAATTGTTGCCTTTCCTTAGTCTCTTGATAGTACCCTATGTCCATCTTGTTCCTCTTGGCCAAATAGAACAGGGAAACACACACACACACATGCACACAAAAGCATTGAGATGCTTTACTCCAAGAGTTAGATGGCTGCCTTCTTCCCTGTGGTGTTAAGGGACTCAACACAAGAATCATCTGAAAAGAAAGCCACAGTGAAAGGTTATTTAGGTCAGGTTGGCCTGCGAGTATGTCTGTTGGGATTACCTTGATTGCTTTAGTTAAGGAAGGAGATCCTGCCCACTGTGGATGGTGCCATTCCCTAAGCAGGTGATTGTGAATTCCATAGAGGGGAGAAAACTGAGCACAGGCTTTGCTCTCTGCTCCTGACTATGGGCTATGAGACATAGCCAGCTTAAGTTCTTTACAACCCGTAAGCTCCCACTTCTGTGACTTCCCCCCACTGATGGATTGTAACCAGGAATTGTGAGCTAAAATAAATAATTTCTCCCCTAAGTTGCTTTTTTATTTTTGAATGACAGTCGATTACAGCAAGAAAATAAAACTAAGACACCCTCTAAGCCTGAAAGCAAGGAAAATGGATGAAGTGGTGAGCTATAAACTAGGAAGCATAGTTACATCTCAAGAGAGGCTGAATGCTATAAAGTTGGTAAGGTAGGATTGGGGAGTTGTGTGCGATGGTAAATCTAATATGACAGTAGCTTGAACAGAACAGGAATTTGTTGGCCTCAGACACAAAAACCACACTGGAGGTAGACGGTCTACAGCTAATGAGGAAGCTATACAAAGTTTCCAGGGAGTAACTGAGAATCTTCTGTGTTGTGGTTCCTACCCTGTGCACACAAGGCTTACATGGCGACATGAATCCTAGACGTCTCACCTAGCAACAAGCATGGTACTCTGGTTTTGGCATCAGCCCCCCCCCCTCCCCATGCATTATTCCTCATCTCTAAATACTTTTGAAGTGTCAAGAACACTGTCTCAGATTGGGAGTGTAACTCAGTTGGTAGAGTGCTTGCCTACCATGCTGGAAGTCCTGGGTTCAGTCCTCAACACTGCCAAATAAAGTGTGATGGTGTGCACCTTTAATGGGAGTTCTTGGAAAGACAGGAGGATCATAAGCTCAAGGTCATGCTTGGCTGTGTAGCAACCCAGAGCCCAGCCTGGATACCTGAGACACTGTCTCAAAAAATAGAAAAGGAAAGAAAGAAAAAATGAAGGGAGGGAGGGAGAAACAGAGGGAGGAAGGAAAGAAAGAAAAAAAGAAAGGAAGGAAGAAAGGAAGAAAGGAAGGAAAGAAGGAAAGAAGGAAGAAAGAAAGGTGAATGATTGTCTCTCTGACCATGAAGGCCTGGGTCTAATTCCTCTGTCCTTAAATCCAAGTTGACCAGTAGAATTTGGTAGGCAGGAACTTGTATGAGTGAAATTAGGCTCTTTAAAGTCTGAGACCACCATGCCCTTCAGGGAGAACCAAGGACCTCATGAAGCCATCAATGAACAGTAGGAAGCAGCACTGAAATCAGGCAGAAGGAGGCAGCTTCTGTTGGTTTGCTGCATCAGTGGCTGGTTGATTGTGAGACAGTCTCACTGTGAGTCCCACGCTGGCCTCCAACTTGCAGCATCTTTCTGCCTCCGCTCCATTTACCATTGGGTGTGTTGGGCTGTGACTATATACAGCCCAGGAGGGATCTCCACCTATGAAGCCACGTCAATGGCCCATCTGGACACAACCCCAAAGCAAGTCCCCAGACTCGCCAGCCAGTTGTCACCAATTCCATGCAGAAAGCGAACTTGGTGTAATGATAAAACATAAAACATTCTTCTTGTGTAATGGTAAAACATTCATCTCTACCAAAAAAATGTCTGCACTGTTGTTGACTCACTCTTCCCTTGTCAGATGGAAGGTCCTCCAGCTCTCTGGGCATAGTTTGTCCTGGGATACATGTGGACAGTCTTCCCAGGGCACATCTGGTCTCAGCACGAGCACTGGCTTCCAAGGTCGCGCCATCATTCACCCTTTCCTAATGCAGCTGGATAACAAGCTTGGAGTTCACAAGGGCCTCCCCTGGCTCTGCAAAAGACAAACACCGCTCTTGGCTCTCCCCTGCTTCTGAGGTGCTCCTTTACCCCGTGTGGAGAAAACAGAAAGCTGGAACCATGCACAAAGGAGCAGCATCCTTGGGGGACGCATGAAACCTCTGTCATCTCACCTGGGTTGGGGAAGTTCCTTTTTTGTGCAGTTGCTGACTTACTGACAAGGGGACATCTGGGCAAATAGCTCATTATGAACAGAGTTGGGGCAAGAGGAAGGAGGGTGCCACTTCTACTAAACATTAATTGTAAGCATAAATGAAGGAGAATATTTATAATTATTTCCTGCTACAAAATCTTTTTTATTCTCTCATAATATTAAATCCCAATTGTACCTTCCCCTCCCTCTCTCCCCCCCCCCCCCCCATATCCTCTTTCCCCCACATCCACCACCCACTCTGCATACCCTCAGAAAAGAGCAGGGCTCCCAGAGACATCAGCCAGACATGGCATAGCAAGTACAAGAAGACCAGGCGTTCTATCAGTGGTTGTGGTGCACACCTTCAATCCCAGCATCAGGGAGGCAGAGGCCAGCCTGGTCTACACAATTAAGTCCCAGACCATCAGGGTCACATAGAGAAACCCTGTCTCAAAAAACAAAGCAAATAAAACAACAACAAAATCTAAAAGACCAGGCACATATCATCATATCAAGGCTGGAGGAGGCAACCCAGTGGGAGGAAACGGGTCCCAGAAGCAGTCAAATGACTCAGACACACCCGGACTCCCACTGTTAGGAGTCCGCCAAGAATACCATGCTACTCACCCATAACATATAAGACAAAGGACCTTGGTCAGACCCCAACAGGCTCTCTGATCTCTGAGTGCATACATTAGTCCCCACCATTGATTCTATGGACTGTGTTCTTATGGTGTCTTTGGTTCCTCTGGTTCTGCTTATCCTTCTTCCCTCTACAGGACTCCCTGAGCTCTACCTAATGTTTGGCTGTTGGACTCTACATCTGCTCCCTTCAGCTACTGGATTGAGTCTCTTTGATAACGATGATGCTGGGCTCCGGGTCTGCAGAGAACACTCTGCAGGAAAAACAGACTGTAGGTCGAAGGTTTTAAGAAACGGTTTTGTTTTTTCTTTTTTTGAGACAGGATTTCTCATGTAACCATGGCTGTCTTAGAACTTCCTCTGTAGACCAGGCTGGCCTCAAACTCAGAGATCATCCTGCCTCTGCCTCCCGAGTGATGTTACACAAAAAATTTATTTTTAATTTACAATTATTCATTGGGTGTATGTGTTCAAGAATGACCTTGAACATCTGATCCTACTGCCCAGCCTCCTGAGAGCTGGTATTACAGGCTCAGTTTGCTCAGGGCTAGGAACTGAACGGAGGACCTTATACATTCTAGGCAAACACTCTTCCAAATAAACCACACGGAAACCCTCTTCTGTTCTTTTTTTTTTCTTTTTTAAGATTTACTTATTTTTATTGTATGTATATGGGTGTTTTGCCTGTGTATGTGCCGTGTACCATGTGTGTGCAGTGTCCTCAGAGGCCAGAAGATGGCTTCAGAGCCCCTGGAACTGGAGTTACAGAAGGTTGTACAGAAGGATGCTGGGGATTGAACCCAGGTCCTCTGAAAGAGTAGCAAGTGGTCCACTGAGGGGTCTCTCCAGCATACATCCCTCCATCAGTTCTTAGCGCGCACCCTTCTGTGAGAGAGTCTTCAGTAGCTCAAGCCTTACAGTGTCTGCCTGCCTGGGAGCTTCACTGTGACCAGAGCAGTTTCCACGGCTTCTGATGTTTTCTAAGAACATTAGCTAATGCCCTACGGTTATAATCTCAGGGATTTATTTGAGATTCAACACCTTATTAAACAAATGTTATTATTAAGATATAACTCCAATTAGAGTCATTCAATCCTTTTCATCTAGTCTTCAATATTTTTAAAATCTCTATTGTTTTTAAAGGCTTGCTAATTTTCTGTCTGTTGAATCACTGTTTCAATATGTGGCTCCTTCTGTCCCCTAAAATACTTAGAAAATGTTTACACAAAATTCATTTCATCAATCTTATCCTGGTTTGCTTTTTCTTTCCTCTTTGTTTTGTCTGAGACAAGATGTCTCTATGTAGCACAGGCTGGCTTCGAACTCAGGCCCTTCCAGTGTCAGCTTCCTCCATGCTGAATAACAGGCTCTCACCTCCAGAGCTGACCTGGATTCTCTAATTTTGATAACTCTTTTTTTTTTAAAGATTTATTTATTTATTTATTAAGTACACTGTAGCTGTCCTCAGACACACCAGAAAAGGGCATCAGATCTCATTACAGATGGTTGTGAGCCACCATGTGGTTGCTGGGATTTGAACTCAGGACCTCTGGAAGAGCATTCAGTGCTCTTAACCGCTGAGCCATCTCTCCAGCCCAATTTTGACAACTCTTAGGCCATCTACTTCAGTGCTCCCTCAACCCAAGAAATACTTTTAAAAATATTTAATAACTTGCCACAGCGAGGGAAGTAAATATAACATTGCCCTTTACATACACAGCTCAATAAAAATGACTAAAAGACTTGGGAGGCTGTCAAGAACGGACACATATGTTCCATCAGGATGGAGACCGTTGAGAAATGAATTGGAATGGGAATCCAAGAAGAGAAAGGGAGACATGAGACACTTCTGAATGTCAACACGATTTGCCCTTGTCATTTAAAGCGTGATGGCTTTCAAGCCAGTACATCCTTTGAATGCCCTTTGGCCCATATTTTAAAACAGCACAGCATTTTTTACTCTAAAGTGTCAACATTTTATCATGTGACAAGATGTCCATTCTTAAGATCGTTTAAAGTTATGATATAAAAGGATCACAGATGTCCAGTTACGCATGATGAGGAGGGGTTTGCGCTCGCAGAGTCTGTTGTGTGGGTGGGTGAGCACGAGCTTGTTCCCGGTCCGGTGTGCATGTGAACACAGATTTCTACTGATGATTCATAATTTTACCCCGTGCTACATGCTTTTACTTCTATTTGGTAGTTTGTGTGCCAGACTATTTATTTATTTACTTCTTATATTTACTTCAGCAACACTGAAGGTGGAGTGGAACGAGGGTGGTACACAGTCCGTAGGTGCTCTGTCTCTGACCCACGTCCCTGGCCGGTGACGGCTTTCTCTCTTTTCTGTTTAAAGATTTATTTATTCTCGTATACACTGTGAGTGCTCTGTCTGCGGTTAAGTGTGTACACCACATGCACACCCGGTGCCCACAAAAGCCAGAGTACCTCAGAGTCCCTGAAAATGGAGTTATAGACAGTTGTGGGCCGCCAGGTGGGTGCTGGGAACTGAATCGACAGGCATAAGAACAGGCATGTTCAGAGTAGAGACAAAACTTGCCTGCCAAGAACAGCCAGTGCTCTGAACTGATGAGCCATCTCTCCTGCCCCTGGCTTCATTTTCTTAAAGAGAAATGGAAGGAGCCCTGAGACAAAAGAGTGGAGAAGGTGGGGGTGTGCAGTAGCCGCCGTGGAACAGACGGAGGTCATAGAAGGCACAGGGTCACGCCATCTGAAGAAGACTCCATGGATGTTCGTGGAGCAGTCGCAGATGGTCCGGATCATCGGGCATCAGGTCTGCACACAGCCCATGCCGAAGTCACAGGTTCCCTCCTTTCAAGAGTGGTGCACGCATATAATTCCTGCACTCAAGAGGCTGGGGGAGTTCGAAACCAACCTGGGGTTGTAGAATGATATCCCGTCTCAAAAACTCACAACCAGACTGGAGAGATGGCTTAGTGGGTAAAGAGCCCGCCATGCAAGTGTGAAGATCTGGGTTCACATCTCCAGCCCTCACATAGAACAAGGCATAGTGGCACGATCCCAGTACTAAGGGACAGAGATGGGTAGATCCAGGGGCTGCTGTCAGCAGCCAGTGTAACAGAAGTGTCAATCCCTAGGTCCAGTGGAAGATCTTATCTCAAAAAACCAAGGTAGACAAGCAGCTGAGGAAGCCGTCCTGATGCTAACACAGGCACTGTGATAAAATGCCTGTGCTAGTCAATGTATAAAGAGGAAAGGTTTATTTTGGTTCATGGCTTCAGCTCTCAGTCTTCGGGTCTGTGGCAATGTGGTACATCCTGCGACTGTGTGACAAAGAACACTTGTTCACTTCAGGGTGTCCAGGAAACAGGAGGTAAGCAGGGTCCTAACAAACCACTGAAGGGCACTCCCCCAGTGAACTAACTTCCTCCCGCTGGACGCCACCTCTTAATGTCTTTAGGCTCCACCACTTGCCAACAGTGCTATAATCCAGGGACCAAATATTTATCTAGGTCTTTGGGGGACATTTCATAACTAACCTGCCTCAGGTGATGTGGACTGATAGAGCCTTGTGTGCCTTTGCTAATCTCCACTTCCTTCCTGCTCTGTAGTCTACTTCCTGCTGACGAAAGATGGCTTTTCTTCCTTCCGTGATAATCTTTCTCGCCTTCCTGAAAGTATAGGGTTTTTTCCTGTTTACAGTGTCCCCTCAGCTTCACGCTCTGAACATTTGGTCCCCACTTTGCCTGGCTGTTTTAAAGGCTGTGGAGCCCTTAGGTAGTGGGGCCTGGCTGGAGGAAGTTGGTCGCCAAGGATGGGCCTTTGAACGTTATTCCAGCATGGTCTCTCTGCTTCCTGGTCTGTAACATGGAGAAATGATGGCCTGTCCCCACAACAATGGGGCTGTCCTGCTGTGCCTTTCCTGCTCTGATGGACCTACATCCTTCTGAAACCATGATACAAAAAAAAAAAAAAAAAAAAAAAGCCTTCCTCCTTCAAGCTGTTTTGTCCAGTATTTTGTTCCAGTAACAAGAAAAGTCACTAATATTCAGGTAAAGATGGATGTGCGCTGTATCTTCCCCTTTTACACACACACACACACACACACACACACACACTTTTGACTTTTGGCTTAACAGTACACCTTCTGAACAGCTCTGGGTGCACAGAAAGTAGTCTTGCCCCCTTTCTACCACAGGAGATCCACAGCTCCTCCAGTTTCCTAATATGGACCCTTAGAATGGGTCCATGCAGCTACATCATCTGTCTACAAATGATGCTACCATGAGCAACTGGATATGCATCCCTACCGCCACTGCTTACATACCCCCAGGGATGAGTTCCCAGAACAGCACCCCACCTTTCATTCCCTGCAACACTCTTACTCACCCTGTGACACCCACAGCTCCAAGAACCAGGCATACGAAAAGGCGTGTCCACATTGATGAGGAAACACACCTGCCCGTGTGTGTTCAACCATCACCAGCAGCAGCCTTAGGTACGGCCCCTCCCTTTTTGCTTCTGGAGTCTTATTAACAAATCAAATCAAAGTTTAAGGTTTTATTTTGCTAGTTGGCATGGTCGGTGGGCTTTGAGATAGACTGTCACTACACAGCCCACATTTTGTCCTAAACTCCTGGCATCCTACCACAGCTGGCTGAAGTTTATGAAGGGACTCAGACATTCCGGGCAGGGGTGAGGTGTGCTTTCTCTGAGCTTAGTGATCAGCAGTGTGTCCTCTATACATCCTAAGGGCTGATGAGTGGCAGTGTCTATTTCAGGATATGTGGTAAATCCTGGTGATGGGCCCTCCTCCACACAGTGCCACCCCATGTCTTAAGAAAAAGCCTTGCACATCTGCACACACTGCTCATATGTTTCTTTTTGTCTCCTGAGATGTTAACAGCATTCACCAAAGAGCAACAAAATAAGGGGCGACAGCAGAGCACCGTCTTCCAGTAGTGTGTGCTGAGGCCATGTGGGTACACTGAGACACACACAGTGTCTCCATAGCTTTTGCATAGCACCAGTTGGGTCCACAAGCTTGGTCCTGAATGTGCCCATGTGGATTATCTTCATTAGTGGAGTGGGACCTTTAAGAAGTCATTTAGTGATTAGATTCGGATGCTTTCAGGAAGGATGGATGGTATTCCTGAGGGACACTGGTTAGTTAGTTCTCACAAGAATGACAGTATAAAAGAGCATGCCCTGAAACTCTCTGGCTTCCTGTGAGGGCTCCCACTGAGATGTCACTATCCTGAGGGCCTCTGCAGAGCACAAGCTCCAATTCTGGACTTCCAGCCTCCACCTGGGAGGAAATATATCTCCTGTCATCATTTGGATCTTAAACGTCCCCAGAGGTCTTGTGTTGAAGGCTCGGTTCCCAGCCTATGGTGCTACTGGAAAGTGATGGGGCCTCTTGGAGGAGGGGTTAAAGATAGGAAGTGGGGTCTTGGGTAGCATGTTCTTGAAGAGGACTATGCTCTCCCCCTATTCCAATTAGTTTTCTGTTTTGTTGAGACAGAGTCATACAATGAAATCCAGACCAGCCTGGAACTCACAGTTCTCCCCGCTTTTGACTGCTACCTTTAATTGCCAACTTGATACAACCTAGAGTAACTTGGCAAAGGAGTCTCAATGGGGGATGTCTACAGCCCAGTGTCTACATTAGGTTGGTTTATGGGCATGCCTAGGAGGGATTAATTGTAATTAAATCGATTGATTTAAGAAGACCCAGCCCACTATGGGTGGCATTATTCCTTAGGCAGAGAATCCTCAACTATGTAAGAGTGGAGAAATCAAGCTTAAGCACAAGCAAGCCACAAATGAACATGCATGAATTCATTTTTCTGTCTTGACTGTAGACGTGCTTTGACTAACTGTCTGGAGTTCCTGTCTTGATTTCCCCACAGTGATGGAATTTAACCTGGACTTGAAAACCGAAATAAACCCCTTTGTCACCTAAGTTCCTTTTAGTCACGGTATAACAGCAGTGACAAGCTGGAGGACTTGGGTGTTGAAACCAGGCCCTTGGGCATGCCAGGCTCCACCACTGAGGCATGCCCCCAGCCTCATTCCTTCCCCCTTTCTTTGTTCTCCCACTACCATGAAAACGGGTTGACAGGCACATGGCAACAGAGCCAAACAACTGTAAGCTGAAAGCTCTGAACCCTGTGAAGCAAAACAAGCCTTTTCCTTGTTCAAACCAATCATGCATCCCATGTCTCTTTCTAAGGTGCTCAGTCTCGGGCATTTTGTTACAGTAACAGGCGGCAGATTCAAGCAGTGATAACAGCTGGCCTGTATCACATGCTCACTCTGTATCGAACACAGCTCAACCTATTTTTTATTTTGATAGGTTTTTGTGCTTGTTTGGTTTGGTTTGGTGTGGTAAGCTTATGAAGTGATGGGTTTCACCATGGTATCTTCTTACACATGTGCCAATGCACTTTGTTCTGACCCTTGCCCCATATTCTGTCTTTAAATAGTGACATTCTTTCATTTAATCTCTGTTTTACGTTAACACGAGCTAAACTCATTTGACAAGAAGGAGTTTCAACTAAGAAACTGCTGCCATAAGATAAAGCCATCGGCAAGCCTGAAGGGCGTTTTCTTAATTAGTGATTGATTGATGTGGGAGGGACCAGCCTATTCTGGGTGGTAGCACCCTGGGCTGGTGGTCCTGGTTTCTATTAGAAAGCAGGCAGAGTAAGCCATGAGGAGCAAGACAGTAAGCAGCACCCTTCCATGGCCTCTGCATCAGCTCCTGCCAATAGGTTCCTGCTTGATTTGTATTCCTGCTGCTGTTTTCCTCAATGGACTATAATTTAAGATACGTAAGCCAAATAAACCCTCTCCTCCCCAAGTTGCTTATGGTCATGGGGTTTTTATCACAGCAATAGTAACCCTAACTAAGCAATTCTTGAGGATGTGGGGCACAAAAAAAAAAAAAAAAAACAACAACAACAACAAAAAAAAAAAAAAAGTCAAAGCCACGTCATTGCTCCCAGTACCTATGGTTCCTGGCAGAACTGACAGAGAGAGGTTAGGAAAGTTGTCCAAAGATGCACAGCCAGCAAGTGGTGGGGCCAACATCACAGTTAGGCAAACTGACTCAAGTCTAACCCTTTATTTCAATGCTGTCCTTCTTAGTAATTAGTTTTAAAGGCTTTTTATATTTAATAATGTGTGTGTCTGAGTCAGGATTTGTGCAGTGAGCACCTGAGCCCAATGAGGCCAGAAGAGGGCATCAGATCCCCTGGAGAAGGAGTGACAGGCAGTTATGACCCACCTGGGTGCTGGGCACTGGTCCTTCACAAGAGCAGTATAGACTCTTAACTGCCAAGCCATCTGTACTGGCTGGTTTTTTATGTCTTGACACAAGATGGAGTTATCACAGAAAAAGGAGCCTCCCTTGAGGAAATGCCTCCATGAGATCCAGCTGTAAGGCATTTTCTCAATTAGTGATCAAGGAGGGATGGCCCCGCCCATTGTGGGTGGTGCCGTCCCTGGGCTGGTGGTCCTGGGTTCTATAAGAGATCAAGCTGAGCAAGCCAGGGGAAGCAAGCCAGTAAGTAACATCCCTCCATAGCCTCTGCATCAGCTCCTGCTTCTTGACCTGCTTGAGTTCCAGTTCTGACTTCCTTTGGTGATGACCAGCAATGTGGAAGTGTAAGCTGAATAAACCCTTTCCTCCCCAACTTGCTTCTTGGATGTGATGTTTGTGCAGGAATAGAAACCCTGACTAACATATCATCTCTCCAGGAATATTGATTTTTTAAAACATTTATTTATATTTCTGTATCTGTGCATGTTATATATGAGGGTACACATGTATGTAAAAGTCAGAGGGGGGTGTATTTGCATGTATGCACAGCATACATGCATGTGTGTGTGTGTGTGTGTGTGTGTGTGTGTGTGTTTGCTTTCCATTAGGTATTAGTTAGAAAAAGGCTCATCCATATATTTCAAAAGCCAAAATTAATATAGTTTGCCAAAAGTACACGTCTGTATCTGACATAAATGAAAAATCATAACATTTCATGATTTTCACAGTGCTTGAACCCCATGTCTTAGTCTCTGTTCTCTTGCTGTGAAGAGACACCATGACCAAGATAACTTTTATGAAAAAGCATTTAACCAAGGGATTGCTTACAGATTCAGAGGTTTTGTTCATTATCATTCACTGGGGATCATGGTGGTACATGTGGCACTGAAGAAGTGGCAGAGAGAGAGAGAGAGAGAGAGAGAGAGAGAGAGAGAGAGAGAGAGAGAGAGAGAGAACAGGTCTGGTGTGGGGTTTTGAAACTTCATCCTCAGTGACACACTTCCTCCAAAAAGGCCACACTTCCTAATTCTTTCCAATTAGTGTCATTCAAATGTATGAGCCATGGGGGCCATCCTTCTTTAAACTACCACACCCCATTAACACAGAGCTCTGCCTCACAGTGCACACTGGTTCTGGAGCTCCAGCCACCACACTCATAGTCTATCCTGCACCATGAAGGAAGAAGAATCCCTTTTCTTTAATCCTACTTCCCAGAAGTTGGGCACCATGCTTCCAATTTTAGTCCACTGGCCACGGTTTTACCCAGTGGACACACCTAGTTCCGAGAGTCTGGGAAAACAGGCCCTTGTTCCAGAAAGGCATGCTAAAAATACAGGTTATTGCTACTAAGGAGAAGGTGAAAGTGTGTGTCTCAGGATGCCTGTGGCGGATTCCGCCACAAGGGTAAACAGCACAAGTGTATGGTGTCTCGGCATGGGACCGAGCTCTGTAAATGAGCAGGGAAAACGATCCAGGTATTTCTTCAGCCTTCCTCCCTCCACTGCACCCTCCGAGAAGAGAGACGAGCAGTGTCTGATGTGGGCATGCGCTCCACCAGGCGGCTGACGTCAAATCCACCTGTTATTCAGAGTAGCTCTCACGCACCCGGAGATTGACAGACCCAGGATTCAGATCAGCTGTGCTCAGAGACACCTCTCTCCCCAGCACTGTTGGGGTGCTTCTTCAGTCTCCCCAACTTGATTTGTGGGATCAAAAGAGGACTGTTCCCTCCCTCTGATGCCTGGCAGCCTAACACCGTGTCTCTGGTGACCTTTGGGCTCTGTACAACCACCCCTTCCTGCCTCTCATCTCAGTGTGTTTGGCCTCACTAAACACCAGCAACCCACCAAGGTCATCTTCTGGCCTTGACACGAGGTCTTCAAGTACTGCATTTACCTTTTCTTTCCTTGAATCTCTGGGCTTGGACTCCGTCCCTCAACAACACTCTTAGTCCACCTAGAAACAAACTGTCCATCCCCCACTTCCTCACAGCCCACCCAGAAACTCTACACTGACCCCTGCAGGCTCAGCACAGGGCAGATCCAAATGATGTTTTATGAAACACCCTGCGGCCCTCCCTCTGAGGACAGAGAACCATGGAGCTTGCCCCGTGGTCAAAGGGAACACCAGTTTGGAGGCATGTTGTATCCACGGTGACACCAAACAGGCAGCTAAGACACACAGGGGACCTGGCTCTCATCTATGCTGCTGGAGGTCCTCTCAGCAACCAGAAGACTTGAGACACCTAAGGGCCAGAGCTGGCTGCTGGCAGAAGCATTTTCTCATTCAGAAGGTAGAACACACCCCACGGCCTTCTGCCAGCTAGACACACCGTGCCCTTAGAATCGGGGTCAGTGTGACCCACTGTCTGCTGGGGGGCTCACTTGAGGTGTTCGCTTCGGTGGATTAAGGAGCATTCAGAGCAAGGCTGTTGCCAGAGAACAGAGTGGATGGACTGTGGGCACCATACCGTCACTCTGCTGGGGCTGGCTTCCCCGGAACAGAGGAGAGCTGGCCCCTCCCTTACAGCCAGACAGAGTCTGAATCTGTTGCCTCTTACGGCCGGTTCCAGGTTCTGTGACTTTGGATCCTAAAACTTTCAGCACGATCTCCCAAGTTCTCAGACTTGATGCCTCAGGCTGAGAGTGACACTACCGATGTCCTTGCGCACTGGCCTGTGGGTATGTGTTGCCATCATCTGACACTCCATTTTGTAGACAGGCTGGCCTGGGCCTTTTAGCCACAGCCAGTTCCAGTTCTCCTCTAAGTCCCTCTCAGGCACCTGCCGCTGGGAACCCTGGCTGATGTCCCCGACCTCAAGTTTGTCTGTCTGGTACAGAGCAGACCACAGCCAGATGGCTCTGCGAAGATTAGGCTTTGCAGCTCCAGACAGCAGGGCCCTCGTACTTCCGTACTTCCTCCTGCTCCTCCTTCCCCGCGCCAGACTCTGAAACCTTTCCTGTGGCCCTCAGTGCAAAGATCAGAGCTCCCCAGCCAGGGTCTGGTCTGTTGGAAGTCTTCCTTGCCCATCCTCTTCTGGGTCCTCTTTCCACCCACGTGGCACTACTCCAGCCTCCAGACTGGACATTTGCCTTCTCCTTGTCTGGATGCTCCCCCCACTCCGCCCTCCCATAGCCCCCCCCACTCCCCCCCACCCCCACCCCCCCACCCCCGCCTTCAAGAGACCATGCCCCCAGCTGAGACATCAGCTCTCCCAGTTTTTCCCACACTCCCCTCTTCATTAACATGGTTTCTCTTTAAGCCATCCTCTTTAATGTCCATGTCCCCCTACTAACAGGTAGGCTTCAGAGAGCATCAAGGACCTTAGGGGCTTCTAATTTTATTTTGTATCTGGACTGCTTAGATGAGCAATGAAGGAAGGAGGGGAGAAAGGGAGAAAGGGTTGCTGAAAGCTCTCAAGACTGATCGTGACTTACTGGCAGAACCGTGTTCCCTGATTCTGGGGGTAATTGTCCTCTGGAGATAAGTGGGAACCTGTTCACCAGGCCAGAGAAGACCGGCTGAAACCGGAAGGACTGAAATGAAAGGTGCTCCTCCGGCCCTTTCATCCCCAGTGGGCCTGGGTGTCAGCGCTGGAATCTTAGGACTCCCTCTCTGTGCCTGAGTGTGCCTAGCCGTCTGCACCCTCACCACAGCATGGCTCACGGTTTCTCAGAGACAATGTGCATCTGAACTGAGCAAGTGGAGATGTCTTCCCTTGTCATCTAGGAGCGGCTGACAGACACACGGCACGTGTGCTGTACCGGTTCGTTCCACGGGAGCGGGTATCAGTGGGTCAGGTATCCGCGATCCAGGACACCCGAGATGGGAGCGCTCGCATTCCCCACCCTTCATCCTGTGTCTAGTCGTTGCATTAACTTTTCCTGGGGAGAGGTGACCCAACTTCTGCTCACTGCAGATAGGGCACCAACCACAGGCAAAGTAACAATTCTACAGGAGTCTGTCTTGGTAACATTTTGTTTATTGGGCTCACAGGAGCATGACTGAGAGGTTTCATATACTCTCTCAAGTACCCCACAGTCACTGGACAGTCTCCCTAAGCATGAGTGACAATTTCCCCATTGTATGGATGGAGTCACATCTTTACCTCTTCTCTCTACATCCAAAGACCATGTGTGGTTAGTGCAAATTACAAGCAGCTGGAAGGGAGTGGGAGAGGGAGAGAGCGGCTGGACTCTGAGGTCAGAGTCTCACGACCCTTCCCGGACCCTCCTTCTATGAGGAAACTCAGCAGGGCCAATTCAAGGGGTCCCTTGGGTAGTCACAGTTGGTCTGCCATGCTCTGTCACCTCACTGTTCCACCTGTCACCGGAATCTTCTCTAAGCCAGAGAGAGCACAGGAATATGAATCCTCCAGCTCCAGAGGAAAGGAGAAAATACCAGAGCCAGGTGTGTGAGGCGGGCACTCAAAGCCTTCACAGCCCTGGATGTGAAACCGGAAAATGGAGATCCTGGGTCTTCACAGAGCCCAAAGAGGCATAGGGTAACTGGGGTGAAATCTAAGATAAATTTTAAAAGAAGTAGGGGTTGGGGATTTAGCTCAATGGTAGAGCGCTTGCCTAGCAAGCACAAGGCCCTGGGTTCGGTCCCCAGCTCCGAAAAAAAGAACCAAAAAAAAAAAAAAAAAAAAAAGAAAAGAAAAAAGAAAAAAGAAAAAAGAAAAAGAAGTAAAATAATTTTCAAATAAATGCACTAGAATGAAATAAAATTTTAAAATGATGCAGAGTAAAATCTTAAATAAAAGCATAGAAGTTGAAATTGTCCAGTTGGCATCCAATTGTCCAGTAGGTCCTAAATAAATAAAAATAAATTTTTTGAAATAGAAAAAAAAATAAGACTTAAACGTATAAAAAATTTTAAGGTGAACAATAGTAAAATGAACTTTAAGATAGATAGGGGAAAGTGAAATTCAAAAGTGAGTGAATGGGATGCTTGATATGACTTAGTGGGTAAAAAGGCTTTGCACGCAAGCCTGAGGACATGAGTTCAATTCCTGGTCCTGGACCCACACAGTAGAAGGTGAGAACTGACTCCTTCAGGCTGCCCTCTGCCTTTCTCAAGGGACCATGACATATACACACATGCAATAAATGAATAAACGTAATTTTAAAATATTAAAAATAAGCAAATAAAAATAAAATACGCACGGGCCCAGGCCAATGGCTCAGACGGTAAGCATTTCCTCCTAAGTATGAAGAGCCAAATCTGATCCCCAGTACCCACATCAAATCAAAGCTGAGTGCGGGGCCTGAAGAAATAGCCTTGAGGTGAGGAGAGCTTGCTAGAGGACCTGAGTTCAGTTCGAAACCCACACCAGGGGCCTCACTACCACCTGTAACTCCAGCTTCAGGGAATCCAAAGCTACCTTCTGGCTTCTGTACACACCGTAACAGACACTCATAAGTAAAAAATAAATCTAAAACACACACACACACACAGAGAGAGAGAGAGAGAGAGAGAGAGAGAGAGAGAGAGAGAGAGAAATTACTCTATACTCCTATAATTCCAGTGCGTTGGACAAGGAGACGAGAGGAGCCCTGCAGCTCACTGATGACCAGCTGGATTAATAGAATCAGGGAGAACCCAGGAACCAATGGGCAAGCTTATGTCTAAACACAAGGGAAGCGGCCAGGTATGCTTGGTTACACCCGTGATCCCAGCACTCGGGAAGCGTCTGCAG
Organism: Rattus norvegicus; assembly: GCF_021556685.1. Classification (NCBI taxonomy): domain Eukaryota; kingdom Metazoa; phylum Chordata; class Mammalia; order Rodentia; family Muridae; genus Rattus; species Rattus norvegicus. Next base: position 27,129,754 of record NC_141550.1, on the reverse strand, counting down.
GCAGATCTCTGTGAATTCTAGGCCAGCCTAGTTCATATAACAAGTTCCAAGCCAGCCAAGGCTACATAGCAAGACCCTGTGTTAAAACACAAGAACAAACACAACAACACCACCTAAAACAAAAACAAAAAACAAGGGAAGCAATTCTTGAGCTGTAAGGTGTGACACGACACCCGAGGTTGTCCCCTGATTTTCATGTGTACAATCACACAAATGCACAATTCATGGTAGCTGAACTATAGATGCAGCCAGCCTAGATACTCATCAGTGGATGAATGGATAGAGTCACATACACACTCACATACAACACACACACACACAACACGCACTCATGCACACTCACATACACATACAACACATATTAACTCACACACACAATACACACTCATCCACACTCACATACAACACACACACAACACACATTAACTCACTTATACACACAACACACTCATAGACTCACACACAACACACACACACTCATGCACACTCACATACACACAACACACACACACAACACACATTAACTCACTTATACACATAACACACACTCATAGACTCACACGCAACACACACTCATGCACACTCACACACACAAAACACACATTCACTCAAACACCAGACATGCTCACACACACTCACACACAATACACACTCATGCACACTCACATATACACACAACACACATTAACTCACATACAACACACACTCACACACAACATAAACTCACTCATACACATTCACACACACAACACAGTTCACTTACACACATACCAGAGATACACTCACACACAACACACACTCGTGCACACTCACATACACACACAACACACATTAACTCACTCACACACTCACACATACAACACACACAACACACATTCATACACACACAACACATACTCATACACTCATATACATACACAACACACATTCACCACATATACATCACACACACACACACCACACACCCATTCATGCACACTCACATATACGCACAACACACATTCACTCACATACCCAGACACCACATACACTCACACACACAACGTACACACAACACACACTCATTTACAACACCCACTTACTTGTGCACACTCACATGCACCATACACATTCATACACACACACAGACACACACACACACATGCACGCACGCACATAATGCTTTCTTAAAGACATCTTCCTCTGATGCTGGGATTACAGGTTAGGATCACCATGTTTGGCCTAAAACTTCAGGGGTTTGTTTTGTTTTGTTTTGTTTTTTCTTTCATCAGCCCTCTAGTGTGCAGCTGCCCTCTAAGGAAGAAGGGTGACAGGAAGGGGTGGCTCTTAACAGCCCAGCCTCCAGAAGTGGCGGCTTCTCAGTGGTTTTAAAGGTCACTTGCTGACCTGACCGACCGACCGTTGCTGGGACTGAGGAAACACACACAGGAAGTGTTATGCAAGTGAGCACAGAGACGCACAGGCTCCTGCAGGAGGCCCCATCTGATGCTACAGGTCCCTGCCTCAGGAGCCCTCCAGTACTACAGCTGTGGCCACAGCTTGGCCAGATGACAGACAGTACTGGGTGGGTGTCCCCCACACTGAGCTGACAGCTGAGGGCAAGACAGGATGGCGCCAGCCCCCACCAGCTAGGGACTTTTCAGAGCAGGTATCACGAGAGCTACTAAAGGGCTTGTGACTTTTGTCCCACAGTCAAACTTCAGGATTGCACAAACCACCAGCCTGGAGTGACCTTGCCTTGTGGGAAAGCACAGAGGAGCCCAGGCTCCCACGCAGACGGTAAGTCCACATGGGTACTGAATACCAGTGTTCTGGGAGCTTAAAATACATCCACAGAAGGAGCAAGGCCTGCTGGCTCTCACCTTAGATCTGCTTGACACAGACAAATACCCAAAGGGAGCCCAGACATCATGGCAGGAGTTGTTTGCCTGAGCCCTGCCCTTGTGACAGACAAATCCGATCCCGAAGCCCCTTTTCACACACATAGACCTCACTGGCCAATGAATCTTTGGCCTTCCCCCTCCTCTTCCTCTTCTTCCTCTCCCTACTTCCCCTTCCTTTCCTCCAGGCTGACCAGCGGATAAACCCAAGGCCACCCCATGTCTATACTAGCCTGACAGCCAGATGGCCTCCTTCATCACTCAGCCTTCTCAGCAGGCTACAACCAGGACAAGCTGGGAGCTGACCCAGCATCTCAGAAAATTCTAGAACTTACCCTTTCCTCTTCTCACCCCCACCCCGCCAGCAAACACAGAACACTCCAGCTCTAATCTCCTGCTCACTTCTGCTGAGTCTGCACTGGTTTGGGACTAGATGGATGAATCCCTGAACTCTTTCTACATTACTCCATGTCTGACCACAGCGGACCACCATGTGCTGTGCAGGTGGCAATGCCTGGCCTAGTTTCTGTCATCATTCGAAAGGGTCAGATGCCTTCCACTGGCTTTTGATAATTCACACAGACTCAGGAAACAGGAAGAGAACTGAGCTCTGGTACTGCGGCTCCCCTCCTCTTCCACCTGGGTTACATGTTTCTTGTTCATGCAGAGAAGCTTCCAGAGTGGTCAAGATGGTGATGGGTGATGGATATGGGTTCGGACATCAGCAAAGCTGGAGTGGTATTGGATGGGATGGCTTCAGAGTCACCAGGCTGATCTCTGAGCAAAGTTCAGCATCAAAGCGTGATCTTTGACAATTCGGGCTGACGCTCCACAGATAGTACACAGGGCACAGCTTGTGAAACGACTCCAGCCAGCATGTTCCTGCTAAGTCAGCCAAGAAACTACATGAAAAAGAAACAGCCCAAGGCCAGCACCCAGCTGCTGTGAGGGCAGGAGAAGCAAGGTACCATTCTGGGCATACAAGAGGCAATAAGCTTGAGTCACTCAGATGCAGACTGTGTGAGCCAGGCATGCTTTGATGGCACACCAGGTCACAAACAGTCCTCTTAGGGCCACGTGGGCCCTGTTTGTGTATCCTCTCCTTAGGTCTCTCAGCGCTCCCTCTTCCATCAAGTAAAAGAGGATGATAAACCTGAATCATGATTATCTTGACTAGAGATAGTGGATAGCAGCTACCTGAAGGGGACCCTAGACCAGGGCAGATATGACCATGATGACCTCAAACCACAAGAGCACTAACAGAGCCAGACCCAGCTCTCCTCACCTTCACATAAAGAGGGGGAAACAGATTCAAGACTTCTTTTTCTACCTGAAGCCTGGTTAGGCTTGGAGTTTAGCATTGCCACAGCATCCTCTTAGGGCAATACTCATTGGAGAAAGATTATTATTCCCTGGTTAGCACAGTATTCAAGGTGTAGGATTGAGTAGACACACACACGCACGCACACACACAGAGAGAGAGAGAGAGAGAGAGAGAGAGAGAGAGAGAAATCGCACAGAGAGAGACAGATCATACACACAGAGACACACAAACCACACAGAAAGGCACACGTACACTGCACATGCACACACTCATAGACACACATACAGAAATATACACAGAAAGAGACACACAGAGATACCCACACATAGACAAACACACAGAGAGATACACACAGAGACAGACACACACACACACACACACACACACATACAGATACAGACATATACAGACTCAGAAAGAAATAACCACACACAGACACACAGAGAGGCAGACATACATAAATACACAGATACACACTGAAAGACACAGAGATACCCACACACAGAGAAAAACACACAAAAATACACACAGAGATATACACACAGACACATACATAGACACAGAGAGATATACATGCAGAAATATACACACAGAAACATACACACAGAGTCTGAGAAAGAGAGAGAGAGAGAGAGAGAGAGAGAGACCTACACACAGACACACACAGAGATACTCACACAGAGAGACATACACCATGAAAATGATACATTCAGAGAGACTGAGACATAGACAAACAGAGATACAAAGAGAGACAGAGAGAGAGGCCAGTTTCTGGCATCTACTTTCTAATTAAATGTAACAAACCAGTGGCTAATCCATGCAGTCACTAACACAGACAATGTAGGTGGAGCTGTCCTGGTGGGGGGGGGGTGTAAGGCCTTGGACTTCAAGGCTCTTCTTGGTTGGCAGCCTCTCCACTCCTAGGACAGCTACAGGTCCTTACCAAAATGTCAAGTCTGGGTCATCTACCCATTCACATTGACTCAACAGTCAAAAACTTCCTTTCTATTGTGTGAGACTCAGACACGCTATGGTTGAATGTAGTCCAAAAGGTCAAGGGCTGGAAAATTAACCTCCAGTTTCATAGGCTCACGGAACGGAGGTGGGGACTCCGGGAGGCTGTTAGGGCAGATGACGTCATGAAAGTAGAGATCCCAGGATGGCATGCGTGGCTCTTAAAGAAGAGGAAGAGAGACCCAGACTAGCACATTTGTTCTGTCTCACCGTGCGCTAAGGCCTCTTGTGGCTCTTCTAGAGAACCCTAGTTCTGGTCCCAACACTCGTGCCAGGTGACTCGGAGTGCCTCTAACTCCTGCTTTAGAGAATCTGACTCCTTTTGTTGGCTTCCAAGGGTACCTGAACATGTGTCACACACACATACACACACACACACACACACACACACACACAAACACACACACAAACACACACACGCACACGCACCCACTCTTACACAGACACATAAAAACTAATAAAAGAAACTTTTAAAAGTATTTTTACTTATTTTAAACATTACTTATTTATTTTTAAACAAAACGTTGCAAGTAAAATAACAATGCAAATTAGTCAAACCCAAAGACTGCACAACTTAATAAGCTTCTATACAGTTAGAGCATGTTTATATATTTTAATAATTTATTTACCTTTATTTTATGTGCGTTGGTGCGAGGGTGTAAGATCCCTGGAACTAAAGTTACAGATAGTTGTGAACTGTCACCTGGGTGTGGGGAATTGAACTTAAATCCTTTAAAATCCGGATGCCTCTGAAAGCTGAAACTCTCTTTTTGGCTGTTATTAATTAAGGTGACATGGCTGTGACAATTACTCACTGAAACTTAAGGGAGGGAAGATGGATTTGTGCTTGTAGTTTCAGCCCGTCATGGCAGCAGCAGTGAGAACACGCCATGGAGTCTTTTCACATCACGGCAGACCAGAAAGTAAAGAGACGGGAGCAAGGGGGGAGGGCTGAGCACGGCCTCCAAACGCCTGCTTGTGGATGTGTGCGTGGACACTGAAACACATCTGAGAGGGGGCTGCCTCAGGAGGAAGCCTTGAACTCGCTATTGCCTGCAGAGGGAGAGAAGGGACTGCAATGAACACAGAAGAAAACTGGAGTTGAGAGCGCACTTCTCATATACGATGGAATGCTCAGGCCACATGTAAAACACACTGTGACCTCGAAGCAAAAGGTTAATGACTGTTTCGCTCCCATCACAATGGGGGAGGACCTGAGCCTGGTGGAACAGGCCTTGATCTCAGCACTTGAGAGGTGGAGGAGGCAAAAGCATCGGGAGTTCAGGGTCAGCCTCAGCTCTGAGTTGAAGGCTAGCCTGGGCTAATTGACCTTGTGAAAAGAGAGAGGCAGAGGAGGGGACAGAGACAAGGAGACAAAGAGTGACGGAGAAACAGAGTCAGAAGGCAGAAAAAGAAAGGGAGAAAGGGAGGGAAGGAGTGAGAAAAAGAAAGAAAGGAAGATTAAACACAGTATCAGTGTCAAGAGTCCCTGCAAGTTGGACCCTCCATGTACCATTAATGGGAATCTAGATGGTGCAGACCCTGTGCAAAACAGTATGGAGTGTCTTCAAAAAGTTCAATGGAGAGAGATGGCTCAGCAGTAAAGAGCAGCTGCTCCTGCAGGGGACCAGAGTTCAATTCCCGGCACCTACTTGGTGGCTCACAACTGTCTCTATCTCCAGTTCTAAGCAATCCCACCCCATCTCATGACCACTGTGGGCATGTGGTGCATAGATATGTATGCAGCCAAGACATCCACATACATAAAAAGTAAAAAATAAATGAAATGAAAAAGGACCGCATGACCCATTAATTCTACTTTTGGGTGTATATCTGAAGGAATTAAAAACAGGGATACAAAGAGAGACGACTCGTCCATGGTCAAAGAAGTAGCCTAAAAGTGCTTATCACCAAATACTCAGGTTTTGGAACCAAATGGCTCCAGGGCAGAGGCTTCCTTTGCAGGACAGCAGCCACGGTCAGGGGCCTGTGAATGGCCAGTGGGTCCAAACTGCTGTCAGTGAGGACTGTGAACACTGGGGCACAGATGCAGAGCCCAAGACTCCCAGAATCAGGCTGCTGGTATCAGGAGTGCTGTCCAAAGGACCATGAGCCCAGGCTGTCACAGTGCCAGCCTCCTCGATGACTCATAAGGGGTCATAATGAGATGTTTGAGATAGACCCCCTGTGTCTCTCATGAGGATCCCAAGCAGTGAATGAGAGGCAAATCTTCACCCTTAGGTTTTACCATTTGGGTTTTTTTTCCCTCACTTTTTTTTTTAAGTCAAAAGAAGTGCTTTTCTTGTTCAGCTAATTTGGACCGATTTTATGGTTTCCGCAATTGATTTAAGGTTTCTCCTTTCCAATAAAAGGTGGCCCAAGATGGTCTTCTAGTGCCAAGAGCTCCTGCCCAACAAGGAGGCAGAGGCACAAGTATCTGTAAAATTCCAACCCTAAAAAAAACCTACTCACTGCTCACACATCCTCCAGGGCTCCTGTGAGCTCCAGCTTCCTCACGTGTACCCACAGCCCGGTTAAAAAGACAGGCCCAGCCTTGTTCAGCAAAGGGATGAATCACAGGGACAGTGACCAACATGTTAGAAGAAACAAAGACCCTGTGGGAGTGGGAGATAGCCCAATAAATGTAGAGTTTCCGATGCCTGCCTTTAGGCTGGGAAAGGGAACTTCATTTGTTCCCAGATTCAAAGCGGTCTATTCAACCACAGAGGGGCAAGGAAGATCAGGGGAAAGAGACACCTGGCTTCCCTTTTGCCTTAGCTTCTCTGTTCATCCATCCTCACAGGCTCTAGGCTAAACCAGCCAGAATTCGGAGGTAATGAACCCTGGGGGATATAATTTGCAATAGGCAAATACCAGCTACGCAGAGTCCTCAGGTATGCAGACAAAGAGTCCCACAGCCCATTGTGTGCAGGTGCTGTGGTGGGCCTGTAATTGGCCTGGGTAGGAATGAAGATATCCTAAGAAGATATCCCAGTCCAGTCTCTCAATCTCAACATCAGAATGCTAAAACAATAGGCCCTAAAGATGTGGGAATTACCCAAGGATTCTCGTGATGGGCAAAGTAAAGGGGGAGATGGTCTGAGAAAGAGATTCCACACAGTTCTAACAACTTGTGAAACCACCTTCCAGGATGAGACTGAAGCCCAGGGACAGGTCAGTGGTGGGCAGGATCACACCTTGGCCAGCACCTCTTTGGCCCTCTATTTATGCTTTGACCTCAGTTCAGGCCCCTGAAGACAGACTTAGGGATGCTCACTGCATTTCTTCTTTCCTCTTCCCAGTGTGGCCATATTGGATAACGTCTTTCTTCTGCTTTCCATGATTAATTTGGCTTTTTTAATTGGCTTAGACTTCTTGAGAATGAGTGGCCAGACCTAACTTGGGTGGAGGTGGTAATCCCCCAAGTCCCATAACAGCCCCAGCTCGGGGAGGCATCTCTGTGCTTTTTCATCTGTCCTGGTATTTTTGTTTTACATGACTGAGTCACAGACACAGGACTCCTGGAATTTAAGCCTAATGTTCTGATTATCCCAGGAAGCTTGTATGTGTCTGGCTATCTACCTGTGAACTTCCAATGTAGTTTACACCTCTGGCTCCCTTTATTGGGCTGATCTCCCACATGAAGACTCTCTGCTCTGCAAATGTGGGCCCACTAGACAAGTACATGAGATACTGTTGTGTGGTAGACTTTTTCTGGGGAGACACAAACATCTACTCACCCTAGATGGAGATCAGACAATGGGCCAAAGTGTGGAGACCATCAAAGTCCAACTTAGGGAACCAATGAGTTTTATTGGGGTTATTTATAGAAATACAGTTAAGGGTTTACATACTGGAGTGGAAGTGACTCAACGACAGCTTTGACACGAAAGCCCACCCCCAGCATAGGTCACATCTCACAAAAGCTGGAGATCTAGAGCACACTGCACAGCCTACAGGCAGCTCAGAAGGCTGGAGAATTGCACTTCCAGATGATTCATTTGATCTGAGACTCCTCCAGGCAGTTCAGCTGGTCTCTGCTTCTCCCAGGCTGCTTGGTGGCTCTTTGCAGCTTGGCTTGTTGGAGAGTGACTCTCAGCAGTCCTTACTGCTTACTTACTATTGAGGAGGGAGGAGCCTTGTGACTCTACCAGTTTCAGGGACTTCCTGAAGCTATTTTGAGTTGTTTACTTCCGGTCCTCAAGAGGTCCCTGTAGTATTTCACCTCCCTGTAAACATCCAATCCTTCCAAGATTGAAGGTTTTAATAGAGGAGGAAAGTGCTACATAACTGCATGAAAATGAAACTGTTCTTTCTTTAAATCCAGAGGAAGCACCTGACCTTGCCTGGTTGAGCCAAGCGTAAGTCCCCCATACAACCTGCCTTACTGGAGGAGACAGATGCAAGTGATGTCGCAGAAAAGAACCACAAGTGGCAAAAGAACCAAGAAGATAAAGTCACAGTTACGCCTGTCTGTTCCTCCGGGTTGCTCTGACCTTGTTTGGTCATCGAGGATGAGGAAGGGAGGGACCATTATTCCTGTCTCCTAGTGAGGGAAAACAGACAAGGACAGTGGCTCAAGGTGGCATTAGACTCAAGACATTGCTGTTGTGTCTAGAAAAGAGTTAAAAACAAGAAATGAAGGGAGAGGAGTCAGAGATAAAGGAACCCGTAGTGGGCAGGGGAGATGGTAACTTGCTGCCCGGAATGATGGCCTGTGAGGAAGGAGCCCAGCCTGGTCAGCTGAAGTGTAGCATCCCAGTAAAGCACTGGTACCCTCCCCCCATCATCCCAGAGCCCTGGAAATCCAAAGCCACTCCCCTCTTCTCCCAAGCCGGAAGACCACTCATTCTCAGTCCTTTCCTCTCTCAGGGCCGCCACTTCAGGCGCTGTTTCCTTTTCTGGGAGGCGCTGACATACAAGGTAGAGGGAGATGCGGCACGGACGCTGGACTTATTTACCTGAGTGTCCACGACAGCCTCCTAGCAGAAAGTGACCCCCGCCCCCAGCAGCCTCTCCTTCCTACCCACAGCAGAATGCCTCAGCCCTTATGACAGTGGCACAGATGCCATTTCCCAGGCACACCCTGGGCTGGGGAAGATGAGCAAAGCTTGTTCTATTCCCCGCCAGCCATGCTAATGCACGTGTAGGACAGGGACTCAGGCTGTGTTTGGCTAAAACAAGAAACGCCTCTCTTGCTGGGGCAGCCTTGCAGCCTTGCAGGCGGATTCTGAGAATGCACCCAAATTGGACATTTGCTTATTTTTCACTCCAAAGGAACCACAAGAAGATGCCCTTTTAATCTGTTTATATCACAGAAATGCTCCCGGGGAGGTAGACAGAAACTTCCCTGCACATCTGGCGGTCCTTCTAACTGCATCCTGTAATCTAGCAGTCCTGACTCCCCATACACCCAGAGCCCTGCTTCCTGGCTAGACGATCCTTTACCATCCGCTCATCCACAAGGTTGCGGACAAGCACAGCCACTGCAACATTTTTTTTTTTTCTTCACATAGGGAAAACGACTCTTTAGTTCATGTAGTCTCTCTGGTTCTGGTCCCCAGAGTCAGTAAACAAACAGCTTGTCCTTGGAGCAATTGCCTCCCCATTCCTGTGCAGTGGCACCACAGGCTAACAGCCGTCCCCTGGGCTGTGTTACAGAAGGGGCATTCTTGGCCCTCTGCAATCAGAGGATGCCACATTACTGATGGGGACAGATGTTCGCATAACTCAGCGTTACTCTCTTGAGTCTTGTTTCACTTCTTTTCTGGAGACCTTTCGATTTGGGAACAAAGCCCCTGGCTCCTCCTGGGTTGGTCTGGCCGGTAAACATCCTGGTCTGAATTTACCGAGGTGGGTTGCTAAATTTAATTGCCAGTTTCCATGCCATGTGATGGCGTGTAACAGGCCAGCTCACCTCGTGAGTTAGTCAAGGGTTTAAAATAAATGCTTTCTGTTGGAAAGGACGATAAAGATTCCTATTATTCACTGCTGGGCCTGGAGATTGAGCAGGTCCTGGTTTTACAAGGGAGGCACAGTGGTGCTAATCTTACAAGCTCTGTCACTCCCCGCTGTTGAGGAAGACGGCCTTGGCCACCCCCCCGCCCTGAGGAAAGAGCTCTGGCCAGGCTTCAAGAGACCTTTGCCAGCCCAACCCGTCTGAGGTCTCTGTGACCTTGGGACACAAATAGCACTGTGGACCAACCTCAGCTTCTCCATCCAGGAAGAGGAGTGTAACACAAAGCATCAGGAGCCACCTGGCGCGTGGCGCTTTCAGCAACCGTGTTAGACATGCAAGGACATCTGAGTGAACGCATTCAGAACACCAGGCATAAGCCAGCCAGGGAAATCACGTTCTTCTTACTCATGTCCTTCAAGATGCCAGAGACAATAGAAGGATACCACTGTGCTGTGTGCGTTTCTTTAATACCTTCCTCACAAAGCCATTCTCACTGAAAGCTCGCTGGGCCCCCAGCATGTCCCCCCTCTCCCCAAATTACTCAACGTGTCCAGAGAAGTCACAGCACTGACCTAACTTGGAAACCTGTAAGGAATGCAGTCTTGGGCTGCACCTCATTCCTGATCATTGTATAGCTTGACATCCTCCCCAGGGATGAATGTGTGATTAGGTTTGAGGTGCCCGAACCTAAGTTCATCAAATTCAGTGCACCTCAGAAACCTTCCTGGAAGGCCCATTACTGCTTTGGTGGGCCAGTTGTTGAGGCCTGAGTCTGTGCATCCTGATCAGCCTCCCAAGATTTGCACATCTAATGAATTCTCTGATGATAATGATGTCAGACTAGGGACCACTACTTCAAGAACCACCGGTAGGTTTCCTTGAGCAGGCTGCTTTTAGATGTACAATGCCCAGGCCATCCAAGGTCCATTTAATATCTCCTAAATATGAATAATGGTTTCCTCTACCTCTGGAATTACTGTATCCCCCTCTTAATACATGTCTCTGGCTTGCTCTTCCTTTTTTACTCTAGTGTTAGTAATAATCAGGACTAGTGTTAGGATGGATGGCCTATACGACTGAGCCTATATACACTTCTCATTCAAAAGGTCATGATTTCTTACTTTGGGCTTGGTAGTGTGTGGGGACCAGAGGGCTGTGAAAGGAGCAAGCCTGGAACAAGAGTGTGGTCCAGGCTTGTCCAAAACCTTGGAAATCTCGTCCTGAGATCAGCAGGAGTAGGACTGCTGACCTTTGTCCCGGGTCTGCGTGTCCCAGTGCACATAGCCCTGTGCCTCTAACCTTCTCCTCACCAGATGTAGCCAGTAGCCAGGTTAAACTTTCTTTTCCCCATGAGGTCATGAGCACTTGGAATTCCTCCTCATGCAAATGAGGCATCCCCAGCCCCATGTCTCAAGCCAATGATATACAATCACCCTCCCCAAAGGTTTAAATAGCCTTTGTTCCTACCAATATATTGAATCTGTTTTTTCCAACTCGTGTGTGTGTGTGTGTGTGTGTGTGTGTGTGTGTGTGTGTGTGTACACTCCTGCACATTCCCATTCTTTGCCTGAGCACTCACTGCCAGCCAAGATTCTGCTTGCACCCACCTGCACATAGTTAAGCTTCCCTCCCTCCAGCCCAGTTCAGTGTTCACCCGGCCTGGTGACCCAAAAGAAGAGTGAGTTGAGATGCATTGCTCAGGCTGGCTTTGAATTCCTGGGAACAGGGTATCCTCCTACCTCTGCCTTCCAAGTAGCTGGGACCACAGTGTGGTGAGTATCTCCTCTGACTTTTAATAATAATTTTGTCCTTTGGCACCTAGAACGTCTACCTTACATATGCCATACAGTATACTTTTCATGCAATTGGAGCTTGAGTAGAATTTGAGGATTTGGAGTGTCATTTGGAGTGGAAACCATTCATAGATGTGAAGGAAAAGCACAAAGTAGAGGAAGGTGTAAGCAGAGAAATAATGGGCCGATGCCGCCATTGCCCTCCCTCTCTTCCTCCTCACCGGGGTGTCTTGTGCCGTGAACTTTGGGTGTAAAAAAGATTGAGTGAAGTAACTGCCTGGTTCCAGTGACATGGAGACTTGTAGATAAGCTGGAAGGGAACCAGAGCTTCACAGCCTCAATGCTTCAGTACATCTTTTGAGCAGAGGGGTTGGCTGTCTTGGCTTACCACTGTCTTTTAAGGTTGTTTGTGCAAAAGAGCAGTGGTTCTTCAACTAATGAGTCACAGCCCCTTTGGAGGTTGAATGGCCCTTTGGCAGGGGTAACATATCAGATATCTTAGGTACCAGATATTTATATCATAAATCATAACAGTAGCAAAGTTAATTTTGAAGTAGCAATGAAATAATGGTATGGCCGGGGGTCGCCACAACAGGAACTGTATTATAGAGTCACAGCATCAGGAAGGTTGGGAACCACTGCTCTAGAGCAAAGACCTGGTTTGCTTGCTGCCCTGTTTAATAACAGCAATGTCTCTCTCTCTCTCTCTCTCTCTCTCTCTCTCTCTCTCTCTCTCTCTCTCTCTCTCTCACACACACACACACACACACACACACACAGAGAGAGAGAGAGAGAGAGAGAGAGAGAGAGAGAGAGAGAGAGGCAAAGGGCACATGTTTGCTAGCAGTTCATATGAAAAGACGACTAGGGCTCCTTTACCTTCTCGTCCTCTGAGAGTGGAGTTGTCACATGGCCCTGAGAAACCACCATTTAAAAGTGACAGCATTCGGGGCTGGGGATTTAGCTCAGTGGTAGAGCGCTTACCTAGGAAGCGCAAGGCCCTGGGTTCGGTCCCCAGCTCCGAAAAAAAGAACCAAAAAAAAAAAAAAAAAAGTGACAGCATTCTGGCTGTGCCTGTGAGTGTTAGGGGTCTTTTCTATCTAGCCTAGGGCACTGAAATCTCTAGCCAGCACACTCAAGATTTAGCACAGGAGACTGAATTGTCAATCGTAGGAGAAACTAAACTCTCAGAACCTCTGCAGCTATGGAAGTTGCCACATGATGAAAAGTGAAAGATTCCTCTCTCATCTGAGGCAGATGGTTACTCTGCTTACAATACGAAAACCACCTGCCCAAGTTCTTCTGTTAAAAGTCCTGAAATGTTGCAGGACATCTGATCACACTGCGAACCCTGAGACTGTGTTGTATGCTAGAAAAATCTGTTTCTAGTTGTGGTGTAGCTCAATCTTTAATCCCAAACAATGAAGGTAATGTTAGCTTGTAGACAGAAACACCACGTTTGAAAGTAATGTCTAGGGGCTGGGGATTTAGCTCAGTGGTAGAGCCCTTACGTAGGAAGCGCAAGGCCCTGGGTTCGGTCCCCAGCTCCGGAAAAAAAAGAACCAAAAAAAAAAAAAAGTAATGTCTAAGTGAGTGGCAGACAAAGTGACAAATCATAGAAAGATTTTACAGAATAGGATATGCCAAATTATCATAAGAACAGAGAGAAAAGAGAGACTACTTAATAGAGAGCAACAAGGGGAAGATGGCCGCTTTACTGGGACAGTTGTTCGGAGAAACAGAGAACAAGGTAGACACAGGTGAGGACAGAATGGGCCAGAGAATGAGAAGGAGCCTGATTAGAACAATTGCCAAAAGTTAGTTAGCTAGATGAACCCAAGCAGAACAATTCAGTCAAAGGCTGAAAGAAGCCAGTTTGAATCAGTCAGCCTGGAGAGGAGTCTTGAGTCAGAACAGCTGAGCTGACCAGCCAGCCAGAGTTCAGAAAGAGCTAGGAAGAGGTGAGCTTATTCAGCAACACGTCTCAGGGGCTGAAACAGTCTAGGCCTAGATTAGATTGTATGGAGGCTAGATGCTTCCAGGACTGGGCCTAGGTTAGCAGACGGAGGTTGCAAGCTTCAGAGTCAATTACATCTGAGGAAATAAAAGTTACTGTGACACTAAAGTGGTTAAAGGAGAAAGAGTAATCCCGTGTAAGGAGTTCTCCCAGCTTGTGTATAAACAGCAGCGGCCATATTCAAAAGGTTTCCGTGTGAATGGAATCAGTTTATTCTGTGTAGCTCCAGAGAAGTGAACTTAGACATAGAAAACTTTCAGGTCAATGAATCAATAAGGCAAACTCTAACTGGAGCTCTCCCAAAGAGAACAAACAGGGAGGTCATATGCTCAGTTCTGGCTTGGTATAGGACTTCTATATAGAGAAGCAGTGGAGGCAGAGGTTGCAGAGAGCCTTTCAAACATGCTCCTGGGGAGAGACCACTCTGGCGGACTACCTGATCACATATCTTTTCACACTGAGGCATAGGGAAGGTCAGCTGGTAGACCCAGCTCAGGGTCCTGAGCAAATGTGCTTGAGATAGTTAAGGCTTAATGCTTAGTCTTATGGAAACTCTGCCACCTAACGTACCCACGGGGTGCTGGTGCTGGAGAATCAGTTCATGCTAACCTAACTCACTAAGAGCCTGAGTCAGCCAAGGCCCTAATATTGATGCAAGAGTTAAACTCTCCTGATTGTTTTCAATAGCTAGTGTCCAGGTCAGACTTCCCGCCTTTACCTTCCAGGTAGCAATGGTATTGATAATCAAGAGTTTGTATAGATACATCCGACAGCAGTAGAGGCTAGTGCCAGAACTTCTCGGGTAGATAATACCTGTGCTTACTGACCTGAGTATCCTTCACTCAGTCAGGTCTTTTTTTTTTTTTTTTAAGTATTTACTTTAAGTATGAGTACACTATAGCTGTCTTCAGACACACCAGAAGAGGGCATCAGATTCCATTACAGATGGTTGTGAGCCACCATGTGGTTGCTGGGAATTGAACTCGGGACCTCTGGAAGAGCAGCTAGTGCTTTTAACTGCTGAGTCATCTCTCCAGCCCTGTCAGCCAAGTCTTTTTGCTCTGACAGTGCTGGCAATGTCCCATCATCCTTAGCTTCATCTCCCCTGTATTGGCACAGTTTTGTTTGCTATAACAAAAGATTTATGACAAGATTTTAATTTTTTTTTTAAAAAGGGGTTTACTTAGTTCACAGTCATAAAAGTTCAAGAACGTTGGGCAAGCATCTGCTCAACTCTGGTGGGAGCCTTTCAGCATGCGTTATTTCTGTATTACTGTGGCAAAATACCTGACAGATACAGATGAAGGGAGGTGTGATGGTTGTATATGCCCAGAGAGTGGCACTATTAGAAGGTGTGGCCCTATTGGAGTAGGTATGGCCTTGTAATAGGTTTGTCACCATGGGAGTGGGCTTTAAGACCCTCACCCTAGCTGCCTGGAAGTCCATCTTCCACTAGCAGCCTTCAGATGAAGATGTAGAACTCTCACCTCTGCTTGTACCAAGCCTGCCTGGATGCTGCCCTGCTCCCACCTTGATGATAATGGACTGACCCTCTGAACCTGTAAGCCAGCCCCAAATAAATGTTGTCCTTTATAAGAGTTGCCTTGGGCTCTCTTTGCCCCATCCACTGTGAGAATGAAGACCATTCTCAGCAATCAGACTGTCGACATCCCAGAAAATGTCGCCATCACTCTGAAGAGGCACACAGTCATTGTGAAGGACCCTAGGGGAACTCGGAGGAGTGACTTCAATCACGTCAATGTAGAGCTGAGTCTTCTTGGAAAGCAAAAGAAAAGGCTCCATGTTGACAATGGTGGGGTAACAGAAAGAAACTGGCCACTGTCAGAACCATCTGTAGTCATGTTCAGAACACGATCAAGGATCTGACACTGGGCTTCCGTTACAAGATGAGGTCTGTGGATGTTCCCTATCAATGTCGTTATTCTGGAGAATGGGTCTGTGGTTGAAATCTGAAATTTCTTGGGAGAATAATATATCTGCAGATGAGGGTCGGATGAGGACAGGTGTTGCTTGTTCTGTCTCTCAAGCCCAGAAGGATGAATTAATCCTTGAAGGGAATGATATTGAGCGTGCTTCAAATTCAGCAGCTCTGACTCAGTGAGCCACAATAGTTAAAAACAAGGATATCAGAAAGTTTTGGGATGGCATCTGTGTGTCTGAGAAGGGAACCACGCAGCAGGCTGACGAGTGAGCCCTCAGTTTCCCAGCTCTAGAAACAAGATCGTGATCACAAGTACAATTTGGGCTCCTTGGGGACAATAAAAGACTTACATATTGAAAAAGTAAAAGAGGCTGCCTTGGGGAGCAGCACCTTGGAGGTCTGTGGGTCTGTGTCTTACTTCAACAGTGTTTGGACAGAACAAACCCGGAGACTCCCACTTTTTAGCTTCCAGTCGCCTTGCAAGTCTCTCTGGTCACAGCCTCTGGGACCATCTCCTAGCAGCCTTCGGCTCCAAGGACCAGCCAGCACCATCTTCGAGGTTAGCCCCATATTCCAGATCAGCCATGACCTCTCAGATTTGTCAGAATTATTCCACCAAAGTGGAAGCTGTGTGAACCGCCTGGTCAACTTGCACCCGCGGGCCTCCTACACCTTCCTCTCTCTGGGCCTCCTTTTTGATCGGGATGGTGTGGCTTTGGAGGGCAAAGGCCACTTCTTCCGTGAATTGACGCTAGGGCACCGAGCGTCTCCTCAAGTTGCAGAGTGAACTCAGGGGCCGTGCACTCTTCCAGGATGTGCAGAAGCCATCTCAAGATGAACAGGCCATGGAAGCTGCCTTGGCCCTGGAAAAGAACCTGAACCAGGCCCTGTTGGATCTGCATGCCCTGGGTTCTGCCCGCACAGACCCTCATCTCTGTGACTTCTAGGAGAGACACTTCCTGGATAAGGAGGTGAAGCTCATCAAAAAGGTGGGCAACCACCTGACCAACCTCTGTAGGCTGGCAGGGTCACAACCAGCGCAGACTGGCATAGACCAGGCATCTCTGGGCGAGTATCTCTTTGAGCACCTCACTGTCAAGCATGACTAGGAGGCCTCTGAGCCTTCCAAGGGGCTCCCTCCTCTGCTCTGCACCAGCAGCCTCAGGACCTCCACCTGAGTGAAACTCTCAAGCCACTAGGCAGCTTTGTAACCACCCTGGAGCCTCGCCCATCTTCCAAGTCTTGGACCAAGTAGAAATAAAGCTTTTTGAAATAGAAAAAGAAAAAAGAAAAAAAAGGAGTTACCTTGGTCATGATGTCTGTTCACAGCAGTAAAACCCTGACTAAGACAAGAGGAAAGGTTTGGGGGCCTCTGGTTCCAGCTCATGTGAAAGGAGAGATGGCAGAGTTCATGGCCTTTGAGAGCATTTGGCACACACACACACACACACACACACACACACACACACACACACACTCTCTCTCTCATACACACTCACACAATGAAGGGGCCGGGGTTAACATCCTGCGACCAACCCCATCACTAAGCCTCACGCCCCAGGTAGCATCACCGGCTGGGAACTGAGCACTAAGGTGTGAGTCTGGGGAGGACACTGCAGATTCCAGCTGTCACACCAGCACAGTAGGTCCAGTGGCACTGCAGAGGAATCACAGGACAACACAGGAAGCAAGGGAGAAATGGGGGGCCAGGCCCCCTCTTTCCAAACAATTAACAGGGGTCCCAGGAGAATTTTATCCATCCCTGCTAAGAGCAGGGGAGAGGGGCAGGGTTCTAATTTGTAAATAAACAAACAAACAAAAAATGTTTTATAGGAGCAAAATATCTAAAACAACGCCCAGTATGGTGACAGACGCCTTTAATCCCACCACTTAATAGAGATAGATCTCTGAGTCTGAGGCCAGCCTAATCTACATAGCAAGCTCCAGGCCAGCCAGGGCTAGATAGAGAGACCTTGTGCAAAAATAAGTAAATAAATAAATAAATACATACATACATACATACATACATACATACATACATACAAACAAACCATGCAAAAAAATGTTTAAAACACCACAATCATCAAAATACACACACACACACTCACACACATATACACACACGCACACTCACACACATATACACACACGCTCTCACATACACTTGCATACACTCTCACTCACACTTTCACTCATACATACACACACACTTACACACATATACACACTCACATACCTACACACACACTCTCACATACACTCTCATTCACACATACTCACACTCACACATACTTTCACTCATACACATACATACACACACTCATACACACATATACACACTCACACACATACACACACACTCTCACATACTCTCACATACACTCTCACTCACACATACTCACACTCACACATACTTTCACTCATATACACACACTCATACACACTCACACTCATACACACATACTTTCACTCATACACACACATACACACACTCACACATACTTTCACTCATATACACACACACTCATACACACACACTCATACACACTCACACACACATATACACACATACACACATATCTACATACACGCTCTCACATACACTCACATACACTCTCACTCACACATATTTTCACTCATGCACACACACACACACACACACACACACACACACACACAGTGTTTACTCCACATCACTAGTATCTTTACTTGTGCAGTTCATCCAGTCCTTAGCTTGAGAGTCATCCTACCTTCAATTTTTGAGGCAACAATTTTATTACACTTATTTTTAAAAAACATTTTATTACTTTTCTTTTCGTTTGTTGTTATTGTTGTGTTTGTTTGTTTGTTTGTTTGTTTGGTGGGAGAGGGGCAGTTCCAGGCAGGGTTTCTCTGTGTAGCCCTGGCTCTCCTGAAACTCACTCTATAGATCAGGCTGTCCTCGAACTCACAGAGACTCACCTGATTCTGCCTCCCGGGGCCGGGAGCATGCCATGCAGCACCACCATATGGCTATTTTTTTTTTTTTTTGATAACTTCATACAAAGTATTTCGGTCATATTCACCCCCAAACTCCTTTCAGATCTACGCATGTACATAGCCCCCAAATTTCATGCTCTGCATTTTGGTTTAGATTTATTTTATTATTTTATATGTATGATGATTCGCCTGCCTGTGTGTATGTGCATCGTGGGTGTGCCTTGTGCCCGAGGAGGTGATGGGAGAGCTTTGGAGTCTCTGGAACTAGATTTACAGAACTATGGGAACCCCATGTGAGTGCTGGGACTCAAACCCAGGTCTCTCCAAGAGCAACCGGGTGCTCTCCACTGCCGACTCTCCAGCAGTAATTGTGGGTTTTTGTTTGTTTGTTTGTTTTGTTGTTGCTGTTGCTCAAGTTTCTGTTGTATTAACCAATAATAAGATCCAATTTGTGCTCCTCATATGTTCCTGGGTGTGGAACACTCCTGACCTCACAGAGGGTACAAGTTTGAAGAAAAATGACTCTTTCCTCCCCTGAAAACTATTAACGGCCCATAGATCCTCAAGGGTGCAGCCTTATGAAGCCCTCCCTCTGGATGCTGGAATGTTGGCTGGCTTGATCTTGTGTGGCAGGCAAGGACAACTGCTGTCACTCCATGAAAGCAGCAGTCTGGTTGTGTGCAGAAGATACTATTTTGGTCCTGGTTTTTCCACTCTTTCTTCCTCCATGATTCCCATTATTTGTTTATTTTTAATCTGTTCTCTCTCTCTCTCTCTCTCTCTCTCTCTCTCTCTCTCTCTCTCTCTCTCTCTGTGTGTGTGTGTGTGTGTGTGTGATGTGGGATTGACAGGCACACTGTGTCTCAGCTCATGTATGGAGGCCAGAGGACAATCTCAGACATGTTGGTCTCCAACTTTCACCTTGCTGGAAATGGAGCCTCTGGTTCACTGATGCCCAAGCCAGGCTAACTGGTCAGCAAGCTTTGCAGAGGGTCTCCCGTATCTGCATCCCAGCCCGCATCAAGAACGCTGGAATGACAGATGTGCGCTAGCATGCCCAGGTTTATGGCATTTCCGGGGAATCCAAACTCAGGGCCTCGCACCTGCACGGCAAGCACCTCACCCCTGTACCTTGTCCCCAGGCCCTCAGTGTTGTAAACCTATAGCCTAGTGTGGTTTGTGCTTTCTCCAAGAATCACCTGCGAGTGACGCTGGAGTGGGAGTGTGGCACTGTTAGTAGGTGCCAGAACCTTTGGTGGAGTCAGTGAGCGGTTTGCTCCCACACACCAGCTCTTCCTCCACCGCCCCCCGCCGACCTGGCTGTGTAATCATAGACTTGGGTTAGCGCACGTTCCTGCCCTTGCTATCTACCACAGGCCTGGCATTTTCTCCAGAGCCTGAACTGTGCCATTTAGATTTTGAAACTTTCCAACTGCGAGCAAACAAACCTCTTCTCCATAAGGGGCCAGGTCCAGTTGATCCAGGGAAGGAGTCCAAAGATCACGGATACACACTTTCGTCTGCTTCTCCAGCTATTTCTGATACCCATAGCCACCTCTGCAGAAGTATGCGTTGAAGAGTCCTGGCTTCCCTGACTCTGTTTTTCTATACGTTCTACGAAGCACTGAGCATGGGGGCTGCTGACAAATAGGCTCATTGCACTAGGAAAGACATGGTGTAAACAGTAGAGATTCCTGGGACTTCATCCTGTATCTTTCACGGTGTGCAGGATGTCCTATTAAAGATGGCCATCGTGGGGGTTGGGGATTTAGCTCAGTGGTAGAGCACTTGCCTAGGAAGTGCAAGGCCCTGGGTTCGGTCCCCAGCTGGGGGTGGGGGGGATGATGGCCGTCCTTACAGCAGCTCGTGCCTGTAATCCAAGAACTCGGGAGGTGGGGGCAGCAGGACTTCAACCCCAGCCTGGACTGCATAGTTTAATAAATAATGAATAAATGCTTTCAATCTGCCTTTAAAATCCTAATTTAAAAAAAAACCCTAAAGATGGGCAATGATTGTCACAGCCACATGACAAATGGATAGACCAGCATCCAAGCCATGTGGGCAGTGGCTGTGGGGACAGGAAGCTGCAGAGCCCCACTGGCTGTAAGGTTTAACACCACACACAGGGCTCAATGAGATTAGCATCTCGGGCCCCAGCAAGGAGAAAAGCACCTCCCTGTGCATCCTTTCCCCTCTCAACCCAGACACCCTGGCTACACTGCAAACTCAGAGGCAAAGAGGGGGAGGAGAGTCTGAATTTTTTTTTTTAATTAAAAGACTTTAAGCTCAAAGGGCGAGGAAAAGCATTGACTTTCAGTTTCCCCCATGTGAGTTCATTCATTTTCAACGCCAAAAACAACCTGATATCTGTCCCCGTGGTAATCCACTTACTGTGGCTGAACCCGGGGTGTGAAAAGTTCTGAGAAGACAAAGATGGGCTCAGCCTCAGCTGCCACCTTGAAGAGGCGTGTAAAAGCCTGCAGTTTAATTTTAGCTTCATAACAAAGAAGAGTTTTCCTATCTCCGCAGAAGCCTAGGCTGTCACTTGCTCTACAGGTGTGCTGAGACAGCACCCGCAGCCCAGCCGCAGCCAAGAACGCACCATGCTGAAATGAGGGAGGTGGGTGGCGGGGGCGGGGGGGGGAGGGGGAAACAGAACTAAGCCATTAATCATTTTTTTAAATGCGTTTGGTGAACTGTTTCAGCAAGCGTGGAAACATCCCAAGTAAATCTCACAGTTTCTGCTAAGAATGTATAAAATCAGTGGTGTGTGCGTGTGTGTGCGTGCATGTGTGTGAATTGTGTGTGTGTGTGTGTGTGTGAGAGAGAGAGAGAGAGAGAGAGAGAGAGAGAGAGAGAGAGAGAGAGAATGTGGCTCTGTGTGTGTGTGAATATGGCTCTGTGTGAATGTGTGTGTGAGAGTATGTTTATGTGAGTGAGTGTAAGAGAGAGAGAATGAGTGTGTGTGTGTGAGTGTGAATGTGTGTATGAGAGAGTGTGTGTGTGTGAGCGTGAATGTGTGTATGAGAGTGTGTGTATGTGAATGTGTCTGTGTGTGAATGTGTATATGAGTGTGTGTGTATGAGAAAGTATGTGTGTCTGTGTGTGAATGTGTATGTGAGTGTATGTGTGAGTATATGTATGAGAGAGAGAGGGAGAGAGAGAGGGAGAGAGAGAGTCTGTGGAAAAGAATGATGGCTACAGCAAGGGGTGGGGTCCTGAAGAAGCTGTGATCCACTGGATGTTGTTACTCTGCTTCCCTGAGACCAGAAAACTTGTCAGGAAAGGCTTGTATGTAGCTAGCTCACAGTTTTGTGGGGAGATGGTCCAACCTGCACAGTACTGGGTATATGGAGGGCCTGCCTGCATAGTGTCACAGGCATGGTATTGGCTTTGTGGCAGATCTCCCTGAGTAGCATCATGGACAAATGGCTCTGCAGAATGTCTACCTGCACAGCACCATGGTGTTGGCATTGTATCACAGAGTGTATGAGACAGAGAGAGCTCAGTGAGACAGGAGGCATGAGAGCAGAGAGAAGCCACAGTGGTGAGGGACTAACCAGGGTCCCTTGTGAGCCATGTGAACCTCTTGTCCCAGCAGAACCTTCAGAGACATGAGTCCCTTGTACTGGGCTGAACCAAGCTCCCAAAGCTCCCATCCCCCTCTCAGCATCACCACACTGGGGACCAAGCTTACAACACACATAAACTCTATTTTAAATTATTTCACTTTATGCCTGTGGGTGTTTTGTCTGCATGTAAGTCTGCATTCACATTTACCTAGAGCCTGTGGAGTCTAGAAGAGGGCATTGGATCCTTTAGAACGTGAGTTACAGATAGTCACAAGCAGTCATGTGGGTGCTGAGAACCAAATCTGAATCCTTTGGAAAAACAGGCCATCCTCCTAACTGCTGAGCAATCTATCCAGCTCCAACCAGCACAGGAACTTTTCGGGACATACTCTGAGCCATGCAAACTCCAGCCCAACCATAACAGACAGCAACAACTCATCACCCAGTGGATTCTATTTATTGTGTTCTTTGCCTGTAACAGGTACTGTGCTGGGTCCCGGGGAAGACACAGAAATAGCAAGCGGCCCACAAGATAAGTTAACGAACACACCAATAACAGTCGTACAAGTGGAAGAGACACAAAACAAGGCAAGAGAAGGGGATAAACCTGTTAGATAAGTGAGAGCTGCCCAGGTTCTTCTAGCAAATGAATATAAAGCCCAGGGATGGGGAGATGGCTTGGTGGTTAGGAGCACTGCGGGTCTTCCAGAGGGCAAGGGTTTAGTTCCCAGCACCCACATCAAGTGGCTCCAGTTACCTGTAACTTTAGGGAGCTAATGTAATCTCTGGCTGCCAATGGCGTCAATATTCATGTACACAGACACACAGGCGTATACCTAATTTTTAAAATTGCTTTCTAAAAGAAAGAAAAATACATATGAAGTACACAGAGAGAGCAGTGCAGGGTGCATGGATGGCTTTATACCATGTAGGAAGAGTGGCACATTTCCAGCTTTAAGCTACGGACTACGTAATGGCAAATTAAACACTATCTCTGTGAATAAAAATAATCTGTAAGGTAAAATCGGGCTTTGGTGCCTCTTTGCTGCAGTGACCTTGGAATGAATCCCTCCACCAGGAGAGGTGTGTCACTCAGGTCTCCTGTGGTTCCCTTGGTTCACAACCCCATTTATACATCTGGAGATTAACTGGGCAATGAGGGGTATGAAAACCTAGGTATCAAACCTTTGGGTCCGAAGCCACCTCCTCCCACACACTACCTGATCCATGGCTCTGTTCACCAAGATCCTGCTTTGCGCCAAGAACCACAGCAGGAGACCACTGGTCGGGAGGTCACACAAGGACCCTCTGGCTCCAGTGGAGAGGTGGGTCACATGAATTCCAGCCTGGGTTCCCAACACACTTTCTTCTGGAGGGTATGACCGCTCCACAGATCTGTAACATCCTTGGCAGGGACAATAGATGTGTCTTTGTGTTTCCAAAGATGGGTGCATTTCAAGTAGGAAGATAAGGAGCTTGGACTACAGCATTTCTTACTCATTCCAGCACCTTCTATCAGCTGGCTGTGTGCAATTGTGTGCACACAGCATGTGCCCGATGCTCGCCTCACTGTAGGATGGTCAGTGCACTTCTTTATATTTTAATTTCTAATTGTGTATTTATTACTATAGGGGCGGGGGAGGGGTAAGGCATTGTTTGCCACAGCACACGTGTGGAGGTCAGTACTCTCCTGTGTTTACATGGCTCCGTGGGTCAGCCTCAGATTGTCATGTTTGTGTAAGAGCTTTCCCCACTGGGTCTCTCTCTCTCTCTCTCTCTCTCTCTCTCTTTCCTTTCTTTCCTTCCTTCCTTCCTTCCTTCTTTCCTTCTTTGTTTCTTTCCTTGAGATAAGGTCTTTCTGTGTAGCCCTGGCTATCCTAGAACTTGCTCCTTGAACCAGGCTGTCATTGAACTCAAAGAGATCCGTAACCTCTGCTTCAGCTTCCTCAGTGTGGGGGTTAAGGGCATGTACCATCGCATCTGGTGTTTCTTTTTAAACTTGGATTTTTCGTGTCTGAGTGTTATCCTAGTTAGGGTCTTTATTGCTTCGATGAAACACCATGAACAAAAGCAACTTGGGGAGGAAAGGGTTTATTTCACTCACAACTCCATGGAACCGTTCATCATCAAAAGCAGTGAGGGCAGGAACTGCGGCAGAGCAGGAACCTAGAGGCAGGAGCTGATGCAGAGGCCACAGAGGAGTGCTGCTCACTGGCTAGCTCCTTATGGCCCACTCAGCCTGCTTTCTTATAGATCCCAGGACTACCAGCTCAGGGTGGGCCTTCCCATATTAGTCACTAATTAAGAAAAGGCCCTACAGGTTTGCCCACAGGTCAAACTTATGGAGGCATTTTCTCAATTGAAGTTCCCTCCTCTCTGATGGCTCTAGCTTGTATCATGACATAAAATTAACCAGCACAGGACTATTGCAATCTTCCCAATAATCCTTATATTGTATGATGACGATTTAAATCTAAACATGCGAACAGTCAACTGGTGCCCATGGTCACCATAATAATATGCTAGGGTAGCTGTAGCCCACATATTTGAAAATACAAACATAAAATCATGGATCCTGCTGTTTCCCGTACAGCAGAAACAACCTTGGCCACACTTTTACTGTTTTTAAAGATTTTTTTTTAATTTAGAGTGTGTGTGTGTGTGTGTGTGTGTGTGTGTGTGTGTGTGTGTGTGTGTGTAGGCATATGCACGTGGGTGCCTTGGAGCCCAGAGGAGGGCACCAGATCCTCTGAAACTGGAGTTACATGGCTGTGAGCCGCCATGTTGATGCTTGAAATAAAACTTGGATCCACTATAAAAAGAGCAAGTTTCTTACCCACGGAGTCATCTCCCCAGCCCTGTGCTACACCGTTTTTTATTTTGTCCACTGGTATATGTACTTACCACAACCCTTCCCCCTTCAATGGTATGAAAGGAAAAGGAGCTGTGGGTCCTTGTCTTTCTACGTTTCATCACTTTCAGCCTAAGTGGCACAGAGAAGGCACGCAGGAGTCTGGTGGGCTCAGGTCGTCGTCCCTCTCTATCGTTTTCTTCCTGCTTTTCAAACGTGCATGTACTTGCCTGACTGCTCAGACAAATGACTGTTAAAGCAGCTGAAAGGGAGGACAGCATCATCACTGCAGGGAAGTCGTGGTGGAGCTGGGGAGATAACTCTGTGGTTAAGGGAAGTCGTGGTGGCCCCAGCCTGAGACAGTTAGTTGGTCGCGCTGCAGCCATAGTCAGGAAGTAGAAAAGTTTGACTGTTCTGCTCGTTCTTTCCTTTTTCTTCAGTACAGGATGACAACCCACAGGTGGGGCTGCCTATGGTCATGGTAGATCTTCCACCTCAATTAACCTAGTCTAGATAATCAATCCCTTAAAGGCATGCCCTGAAGCTGATCTAGTCTAGAAAATTCCTTACAGACCTGCCCCACAGCTTGCCTCATAGGTGATTCTGGACACTGTCAAGTTTTAGATATTACCCCCTCAGTGCAAATCCTGGACCGGTGGGAAGCTCGGCTTCTCCCTTCTTCATTCCCTTCTCTCCCTCTCCCTCTCCCTCTCCCTCTCCCTCTCCCTCTCCCTCTCCCTCTCCCTCTCCCTCTCCCCCTCCCCCTCCCCCTCCCCCTCCCCCTCTCCCTCTCCCCCTCCCCCTCCCCCTCCCCCTCCCCCTCTCCCTCTCCCTCTCCCCCTCCCCCTCCCCCTCCCCCTCTCTCTCTCCCTCTCCCTCTCCTTCTCCCTCTCTTCCCCCTTTCTCTCCCTCCTTTCTCCCTCCCCCTTCCCTTCCTCCTCCTCCCTACTCCATCCTGAACTTTAACATCCTTAACATCCAGTATAATCCTGTACTCCTTTGACTTATTTTAGTTTTGCTTTGTTTTATTTTTCAAAACAGAGTTTCTCTGTAGCCCTGGCTGTCTTGGAACTCAGTCTGTAGACCAAGTTGGCCTCCAACTCATAGAGATTTGCCTGTCTCCGCCTCCTGAGTGCTGGGATTAAAGGCACGTACCATCAGCTCCTTTGTTTCTTGATGGTCTCCTCTTGATGGGTTGTATAGTGAAATCTGTGCTCCTGGGGCAACACACACCACACGTGAGTGGGCAGCTAGAAGAGAGGCAGTCGACATTCTGCGCATCTCCTCCGCTCACATACATCGTGCTTTACTTACAAAGCCCACATTCACATAGGAAACAAGAAGAATTTCAAGATGGCAGCATATCTGCTGTAGACAACTTTGGGCACACGGTCCAGCATCATGTCTTATGCCCATGAAGTATGGAATGACCACCGCCAAGTCAGGTGAGCGGACAACATTAGGATATGACTTTCGGATCCACTAAGACATGGCTTGGACGCTGCATAATACAACAGACATTTGTCACGCTATTCAGTGGCCATAGCTCTCGCTAAAACGGGTGGGGGAGTGTTCCTTTTATAAGCGTGGTAGGGTGTGACTGTTCATGCAGGTCTATGTGTGTGTTGGGGGCAGGGTGAGGCGGCCAGAAGTCAAGTCTGGGTATTGTTCCTTAGGTGTCAACTTTTTTAAAAAAGTAAATAAATAAGTAGGAGAATCGTGCTCTAAAATAATAACTAAGAACATTGTGTGGTAAACCCATAAACTGTGGCTACCGGAGTAGTGTGTGCAGTTGCAGGAGCTATGCTCTTCAGTGACTGGCAACACAATAGCGGCAGTGCCGTGAACACAGAACAACACATCCGTCACGCTGAGGTGTCACTAAGCAACAGGAACCGTCCGATCCCATTACCATCACCCCTGTAGCCTGTCACAGACGGGAACGGGGTAATGCCATGAATATTTTAGCCTATTTGGGGATGGGACCCCAGGAAAGAAGATGAAGGCGTGGGAAGAGAGAGGTGTATTCCCAGGCTGGTTTGAGTGAATAGGGCTCAGTCTCACTGGGCCATCAATAATGCACCTCTACCTCTGACTCCCGGAGGAAGTGATTTACTCGATGACTCTTCCCTTGGTTCGTGGTGGCCTTAGGGCTGTCCGTCAACCCCTCAGCATCTCTAGGTTTGCACATCCCTGGGATGACTCGGCAGGCTTTCCAAGTCACCCTTCCTGTACAGGCGAGGAGCCTGGGGCAGAGAAGAAAGTTCAGGGCAGCCTGGTGAGGTGTGAGTCAGGCCTGTGCACAGCTGGTTTCCACGGCAACACAGGCCTAAGAGGAGCATCAGCTTCATTCCCCACAACACCTAGCCCAGGGCACCCCAGAGTCCACAGACACGCTACTGCGGACCAGTGCCCCCCACCCCAGAGTCTCTGCAGGGGGATAGCAGCAGGGTCTGAGAATTGGCCTTTCTTGTGCGTTCTCTACACGGGCACGAAAGCCTTTAAGATATTCTTTATGGTTTATAGTTTATGCTCCCTAAAGCCTCTCATGCTAAGGGCTTGGTCCCAAGCTGGTAACACCACTGAGAGATAGCAGGGCCCTTAAAAGGCAGGGCCCAGCGGGAGGGGTTAGGTCATGGGACATACCCTTAAAGGAGTTATTGGGACCCTGCCCCCTTCTCTTAACTTTCTCCTTTCCCTCCCTCTTGCCTCCCTCCCTTTCTCCTTTCCCTCTCCCTCCCTCCCTCTTGCCTCCCTTCCTTTCTCCTTTCCCTCTCCCTCCCTCTTGCCTCCCTTCCTTTCTCCTTTCCCTCTCTCTCCCTCCCTCTTGCCTCCCTTCCTTTCTCCGTTCTCTCTCGTTTTTCCTCTCTCCCCACCCCCTGCCCAGCTTCCGGGTTGCTTCAGGGAAACAGCCTTTCTCTGTCACACGCTCTTGTGCGTCCCACTATAACGCCCTGACTCACCACACACCCGATGCCTATGGGAGTCAAATGCCTGTGGTTTGAAACCTCTGCGACTTAGGGTCAAAATAATTCTTGCCTCTAATTTTATTTTCCCAGGCTTCTTGTCACAGCAACAGTAATCTGACTAATACCATATGTATCTGCCCTGTGCAGACTGATCAATAAGAAGAATTTCTTTAAAATAAGAATAGATGTGGGGCTGGAGAGAGGGCTCAGCAGTTAAGGGTACCGGCTGCTCTTCCAGAGGTCCTGAGTTCAATTCCCAGCAACCACACAGTGCCTCACAACCATCTGTGATGGGATCCGATGCCTTCTTCTGGCACGCAGATGTACATGCAGGTAGAGTAGCCAATATACATAAAATGAAATTTAAATATATATATGAGTTATATATGTATACATATTTAATATGTATAATATTGTATTTAATAATACATGTAAAAATAAAAATGGAATTGGCATACAGTCACCGGAGAAAGCCAACAGAGAACTGCTCAGATAATGGGAATCACCTGAGAAATCCCACAGCGAAAGTGAAGAAGCCGATGAGGAAATGCTGTGTGTGCCTCATCCATTTTCAGCTCCTCTCTGGACCATCCAGCGTCTCTGGAATGGACCATCCATGCTGGTCAACCAGAGGTACCACGAGGACATCCAAGGGCAGGAAAGCCAAGAAGTCACTGATTCCACCAGCTCCTTCCACCCTCCCCCAGTCTACAGATGCTGGTGCTCCACTCCCATAAGCCGCCCTCCTATGGGAGGTTACCCTAACATAACTCATCTCTTATCAGACTCTGACAATCCTGCCAGTCCTTCAGGCCCCAGGGTGGTGACAGCTGCACTGTTTCTGGTCCCAGGTACCCAGCATCCCTGGCCTCATCAGCAATGTGTTCAGTTCAGCCTTCATCTTCCTCCTTCCATCCGGTGATAGCGGGTGCCTGAGGAAAGAAAAAAGAAGAGAAACTAGAGCCAGGTGCTTAGCTGGGTGGATGCTTCTGGGGCTTTTAAGAATGAAAAATAGCCCTGTCGACGCGGAAGATGATACTGGAATTTTAAGACTGACTTACGGGATCAGATGAGATATAAGATAAATAAGCAGATAAATAACACATAAAAATGAAGCCGAGGCTTTGAGAGAGATGATTGAGGCAATTAAAATACATCCAGAGACCAAGTGCAGCGTGGTGGGGTGGATTTTTCTTCCCAACCGTGAAGAATTTGCTATAGGCAAGGGAGAGGCCCCAAAGGTGCTAATTTGTACTATATAAAACTTTCCCCATCTGCACGGGCTCTGGGAACACAGAACTCTGGCAGGAGAAAAGAAAGGGCCCATGAAGCCATGGGCACGGAACCTTTCCGACTCGTCTTGGGAAACAGTAGATAAGATCAGCCCAGAAATTGAATAATCCAAGAACACACTGATAACTCGGGAGTGTTGCAACCAGTTTAAAGTTCACATCTTGCTTGATTTATGAATCCATAATAAAATCAATCAAGAAGCCAGTGGTGGCTGAGTCACCTGACTCTATTCCACAGCCCACCCCCAGCCTGGGCCCAGAGCTCAGATGTTTCTGGCATCGCTCCAGGTGGCATAAGATGTCTTCGCCGTGCAGAAAGGATGGGGAGTGCGTCTGCCTCAGATCTTACCAAGACTTTCCAAGGGCAGCGCTTACACTAGATAATGGAGCTTTCATAGCAAATGGTTTTGGTTTTGGTTTGGTTTGGTTTGGTTTTAACCTCACAGAACGTCTAGAGACCCTCGATTCTGTTTTTACTGTTTACACTGTGCCCTATGGTTTTCCAGACTCCCAAGGTTCAATCAGCATCCCTGCTATAAGGCTGAATCCTTCAGAATTCTAGAGCTTTGCCAAAAATAAGCCAATGTGTGTAGGGCTTTTGTTCTAGCTGATTGCTTACATAGGGCCAGAACATAGGATGAGACACAGGTCTTAAATCTTTTCATCGAGGGGTTAATCCACATTATTGGTCACAGTGTTTGACTTCAGCTGATGAAATGCCATTAGCATCTTCAAAACAGTCCATGTTTATTGAATGCTTCCTATGTACCAGGTGATACTTAAGTACTAGATACTGTGACTTGATCCTGTGATGTATGCCTGTGTCGGTTTTTCATTACTATAATAAAACACCTGATACAAGCTACTTATAAAGAAAAGAAGTTTATTTAGCTCACAATTTGGGGGTTTCTAGGACATGGTGCCTACAACAGGGCAGTTCTAGCAGGGACCTCATGGTGATTGGTGAATAGTGGGTACAATGTCAGGGAGAGTGTGTCAGAATGAAAACTGACATCCATGCCAGGAAGCAGAAACTAAGGCCCCATAATTCCTTCTAAGGATGCACCCCCGATGGCCTAATACCTCCTCCTAGACCTTCTCCCCCAACATCTCTCTCTTTCTATCTCTCTCCCCCCTCCCTCCCTCCCTCTTTCTTTCTCTTTCTCCCCACCCCCTCTTAAGGAAGGCAAGGTTTACTTTGGCTATGGTTTAAGAGACACAGTCAGTCCAGCAAAGCAGTACATGCCTTTCTTCAGCTCCCTCACTTGGAAGGGGAGGAAAGATCTCTGTGACTCTGTGGCCAACTCTACATGGCGAGTTCCAGGAAGCCAGGACTACATAGAAAAACCCTATCCCAAAAGAGAAACACAGAGACAGAGGGAGGAAGGAGATGCACTCCATCATGGTGTGGCAGACGTGGCAGGAACATGAGGCACCTGTCACATTGTGTCTCTGTCTGAAAGCTGATTGTAATACCAGGAAGTGAAGCCAGACCATAAAGGGACAAGGCCCATCCCCAGTGACCCACTTCCTCTTGCAAGATTCTTTCTCCTAGAGGTTCTACAACCTTCCGAAGCAGTACTACTAACCAGGGACCGAGTATTTAAACACATGAGCCTGTAAGGAACATGTTGGCTTTAGCCACATTCCTCCTCTGGCCTCACAGACTCACGGCCATAATGAAAAGCATATTCATCTATAGTCTTTAACAGTCCTGACCCTGCTCGAAAGTCCATCCTCTTCTAAGAAGCAGTGAAGTGAGCCCCCGTAGAATCAAAACACAAGTCACAGACTTCCAACATACAAAATAAGCCCCACCTCCTACGGGTACACACCATTCTCCGATGCTGTCACCCTGAACAGCAAGTTCCCTACATAATAACCTTTGGGGGGGGGGGAGGATGGGAACACAAACCACATTCAAGCAGTGGTGCCTCATCTCTGCAGATGAAGAGGCCAAGCTCAAGAAAGGCCAAGAAACTGGCCGGCATCATGGAGGGGCCACGCATCCCACTAATCCAATGGTTCTTGCTTGTCTTTATATTTACTGTGATAAAAAGGTTCCAATCAAAAGCAAGCGAAAGAGGAAAATAGTTCATTTGGCTTCACTTTCAGGTAACAGGCCATCACCGAGGGAGGATAGGACAGGAACTCAAGGCAGAAACCTGGAGGCAGGAACTGAAGCAGAGACCATGAAGGGCTGCTGCTTACTGGCTCATGTTTGATTGGCTTTCTTATACAGCCAAGACCTAGGCCATCCCATGTCAGTCATCAATCAGGATAATAACCCAAGGACATTGTCTTAGTCAGTGCTGGGATGAGACTCTACGTCCTTGTCAGCTTTTATGAAAGAAAGCATTTCATTGGGGCTGGCTTACAGTTTCAGAGGTTTAGTCCATGATCATCATGGCAGGAAGCACAGTAGCATGCAGGCAGACGTTGTACTGTAGTTCTATATCCAGATCAGCAGGCAGCAGGAAGTGAGACACTGGGCCTGACTTGAGCATATGAAATTCCAAAGCCCGCCCCCAGTGACACACTTCCTCCAACAAGGCCACACCTACTCCAACAAGACCTAATCACACCTCCAAATCCCTGTCAAGTATTGTCACACCCTAATGACCAAGCATTCAAATACATGAGCCTATGGGGGCCACTCCTATTCAACCACAACTGACAAACCACCCACAGGTTAAACTGATGGAGGCAACTGAGGTCACCTCTTCCCAGGTGACTCTAGATTGCGTCAAACTGACAATGAAGACTAGACAACACAATAGTTCTTTGCAGGGATCTCTCTGTTCCCTGCCCTGGGGCCAATGACATGTCCTAGAGAGATATTTCATCCTCATAACTGAGACTCAAGGCCAGGAACACTAAATATCCTACAGTGATGTCTCTACCACACACACACTGTGACAGAGAATTAGCATCTATGGTCAGCAGAACCAATGCGCCAAGCCAGATCTAACCGTGACTCTCTGTCTTAACCCTTTCCTCATTGGTTGTAGTGCTGTTCTATTTGGCAAGATGCCTTCATTAGATTAAGTCCCAAGCGTTTCTTTCAGATTGACCCCTGACATAGTAGGGTGGGAAACTCTTCCCCACACCTACACCTACTTTTCTTCATCTGTCTTCTCCTTGAGTTGCAATGAAGGGATTATTAACTGCTTGGCAGAGCATTCATTCTAAGAGAACAGAGTGGCAAGCTTAAATGTTCTGCCATGAGCTGCCAGAGGCAAGATTGATAGACCCAGAGAGCTTTACCAAGCACTCTTTTGAATTACCGTGTAAAGTTAAAGAAAGGAAACAGAACACTCAAGATTTTTCTGGCTTTTCCTACGCAGTGACATACCATGCCATTCCACGGTAGCTCAAGAAAAGCATAAAGGTAAAGGCCATAGTCTTGGATATCATCTTAGTCTAGTTCTGTTGCTATAACAAAACACAGAAGATCAAGTTAATGAGAGAAACTTATTTGGCCTTTATTACTAGAGCTAGAAAGGAGAAGATGATGGACCTGCTCATCATCTGAGAAGGACCCAGCTTCAGAGATGAAGAAGCTGCTAGCTAGCTCACCTCTGAATTCCCCTTCTTATAAAGTCACACATGCCACTAAGGTGGCCTCACTTTCACGACCCCACCTAAGGTCGATCAACTCACAAAGGTTCCTCCTCCCCAAACCTTCAATATCAAGACTTCCAGATTAATTTTCAACACAGGAGCTTCTGCAGTGCACGTTCTAATCATAGCAGAGAGGGCTCATCCACTTAGGGCAATGTTCTGGATGGCTCCTATGCCTTGGCTTTTGAGTCTCAACCAGGAATCATGGAAGCCAGACATCAGGCTGTAGCTTTTCTTTATCCCCCAAGTCCATAGTCTTGATTCTCTCCAGCTCACTTCATGGAAGAGGGAAAGGCTTTGCTACCAAATTGAAGTGGTGGTGGAGGATTGAATTTTTAAAAGATCTTGCCTTGTCCCCACAAAAAGGAGAGCCCAAGACAAGTATAAAAACATCTAGAAGATTAGAATCAAGAAAGGTTCCAAAAACCATGGTTATAAATGGAATCGTTAGTGACGTGCAGAAGAAATCTGACCAGGCGCTGCACCTTGGGATCAGTGTTTAACTTAAGATGAGGTCCAAGGTTGACATGATTTTTAGGCCCCTCTTGAAGCATGTTTGTGTCCCCATGATAGGCACAAATACCTGGGCCGAGAAGCACCAGGATAAGCTGTCACCATGTTTCAAGGCCAACAGCCCCTCTGCCAGTATTTCATCTGAGCACACTTTGGCCATAACCCCACACTAGCACTTCAGGCTCCCGCAGCTCAGCTCAGAGCTTAAATATGCAGCTTGTAGTAGGCGACTTGTTCCTCCTTCACTATGAACTGAGAGTCCTGCTAGAACACCGGCGCTTGGTAGATCTTGGAAAGGGCTTGGATCTTGTGAGCCCGACTGTTTTCTGAGAGTGTTGGGGCCCTACTGGTCCTCAGCCCCCTCTACGATGGAATGAGGAAACCGGACGAGCCTCTAGACCCAGCGCACAACCCCAGCCCTGTCCCCACCCCTCCCCTGACCGAGTGACAGTCTCGACAGCCCCCTTTTCATGTCCATTCCAAAATTTTCTCCAACTGCTATGAACACTGAGGCACACAGACCCTGATTCAGTCCTCACCCTTGCTTTTTGCTGTCAGGGTGAAGTTCAAATTGCCAGTTAGCAATTCCAGGCTCCAGGAACTGGTCTAAGGAGAACTCATCTTTACTTTGTTCATCCTGGACATTTGACTATGAGCAACTTTCTGCTGCCAGCCAGCACCCTAAGATCTCTCAAAAGTTTGATTTGTCTTTCACACACCTTCCTCCCCTATCCGAAGCTGCTGTCTTTCTCTTCAGCCTGGGGCGCTCCTCCCTCCCCCTCCCCAAGCCCACACCGACGCTCACACCCACACCCACACAACCTTCTCCAGGCAGCATTTGCTTCAAATGGCCCTTATCCTCAGTTTTGCCTTCTGTATTTTGTTACCTCTTTCTGTGACTAATTTATGTTGGGCTTTAGTAAAAACCTATATTTATGGGGCTTGGGACTACCCACAACTTCTGGCATCCACTTATCCAGATGGGGTCCTGGAACTTTTGCTGCAGTGGACTACAGAAGACTTGCAGGCCATCAAGCCCTTGAACTTGTTTGTGCGTCCCCATTTGAATACTGAGTCCACTAGAGCAGAAGCTACACCGTATTTAGTTAGTCCCATTTATTTACACGGTACCTCATACATATTACCAAAAACAGCATAATTTTAAAAACTTCAAAGTCACATCTATTCCTATCTGGTCTTCTTTCCTCCTTCAAAAGACCCTACGGTCTTAAATGTACAGGATTAGATTTTTTATTTTTTATTTTTATTTTTATTTTTTTATCTTTTACATTTGTTCTGACTACATATAGGCCTACGCATGCAGTGCCCAAAAGAAAAAAATCCAGAAGAGGGCACTACACACTACATCCCTCTAGAACTAGAGCTGTGGGTGCTTGTCAGTGGCCATGGGGGAGCTGGAAATCGAACCCAGGTTCTCTGATAACTATCCAGTGCCTGGGGTTAGATAATTTAAGTAGTTTTAAAATCATCATAAAGGGGTTGGGGATTTAGCTCAGCGGTAGAGCGCTTGCCCAGCAAACGCAAGGCCCTGGGTTCGATCCCCAGCTCCGAAAAAAAGAAAAAAGAAAAAAAATCATCATAAAAAGTAATATTATACAGAATGCTTGTTGAGTTAGACATTATGCTAAGTACTTTCATCTTTAGGTATTCATCAAGGCCCACCCCAGTAACCTACTTCTCCCCGCCAGGGCTGACCTCCTAGATGTTCCCCAGTCTCCCAAAATAGCACCTAGCACCATAAGGATCATGTGCAAAAGAAAAAAAAAATGCCTGTGGGAAATGTTTCAGACTCCAGCCATCCATCTGAGGAATCATAGCTCTGCTCTTTTCCCCCATCTGTCTTGGGGCACACCCACATTATAAATAGACAGCCCTCCTTAAGGGTTTTTCTTCACAGTCAACTCACACTGGAGCATGGCCTGCCGTTGCCCACAGACTCAAGCATCTCACCCTGATGAGTGATTCTGTCAGACAGCAAGGCTTAGGGAGGGCGTACTGTGCTCAGGGTCAGGTTCAGAGCCATTCTAAGGGCAAGCGAGGCCACTTCAGTCCCCGTGATGAACTCATCCTCCAGCCAATGACTGAGGCACCATGCAACTGTGACAAGCCGGTCCGCGGGCTTGGGGAGGTGAGTCTGGTCACAGCTGGAGTTCGATCTAGGTGTGGTAGTGCTTTCACTTTGGCAGAGGGCTCGATGGGAGCAAACACATCGTTGGAGGCCGCTACCCCTAGAATGTTCCTCTAAGAACTTTGAGCAGCTTGAAGTGCTGAAGGGGGCTGAATTCCCAAGACAGCAGTAGATGTACTGTTCCAGGCACTCAGCCAAAAGGAGGACCAAGCACTCCAGCATGCTGCCCGAAGCTTGGGTGGAGGAGGTGGGTGTGACTCAGCTTTTCCTCTGCCCAGACGCACACGCGCGCACAGGCACAGGCACAGGCACAGGCACAGGCACAGGCACAGGCACAGGCACAGGCACAGGCACAGGCACAGGCACACGCACCTACCTCTTCGTTGGGGTGGGAAAACAGGTTTCTATGAAACACTGTGTTCCCAGCTGCCCCCTGCATCTGAGAGCATGATTGCTCTCTGCTGAGCAAGGCAGGCATTTTTGTGGGAAAACCTTTGAAGGGTTCTTTATCTTCAGCTAAAACTTTATGATGCGAGCGGAGCACACCCAGAGGCATCTGTCCACCATTCTAGCTTCTCAAACGTGTGTTCTAAAATGTGCCTATCATAGTTCCTTCTTAAATGATGGGCTCGCACTGCGCATGCTCAGGAATGATCCCACCCCCACCACCCCCCACCCCAGTGTACTTTCCCAAATAAAATCGCCATGCTTGCTTCATTTGCGGAGGGCTTGCTTTGGAAGTAACTTCCAAACTCTGCATACCTACTGCAGGTAATAAATCTTTCTCTACCTTTTTACGTCTTGGCTCTGTTTGTTTGACTTCAAGCCCACTGAGGTAGGAACTCTGTGTATTCCATTATACAACCTGCAACTGTCCGCCCTTCCAGAGCCTCTCTCCTCTCACCTCTTTCTCTAGGAAGCCCTTACACTGCAGGCTCCTTCAACCACACAGAACTGTCTGTGCCAATAAGACCAGACATTACACGACTTTGCTTTGCTGTTGATATTTTCGCCTGCATAAAATGTCTTTGTCTTTCCTTCCTCACAAAATCTACCTGGTCATTCTCTAACCATCTTATATTTACCCAGTGACCAGTTCCTCCCCTAGGCAAAAGTGTATTGCGCCAGTCCTCATCCCACAGCACCTTCTGCACACTACCTCACAATGCCATTCTGTGCTGTCCTACTGCTCTCAGGGAGCCTGGCTACTTGACACCAACTGTCTTTCCTATTCCAACGCCAACCATCTGGACCTACCTAGCACACAGCAGGAACGTATACCATAGGCCATTTTTTATTCCACA
The DNA here is from genome assembly GCF_021556685.1 of Rattus norvegicus. Lineage (NCBI taxonomy): Eukaryota > Metazoa > Chordata > Mammalia > Rodentia > Muridae > Rattus > Rattus norvegicus. The sequence goes on along the minus strand of NC_141550.1, from coordinate 27,092,572 downwards.
CTCTAACTGATAATAAAGATTTATTCAGCTCATAGTTCTGGAGGCTGAGATACCCAAGAGTACCTGTCAACATCTGCCCAGCATCTTCTGAGGGCCGTTTTTCTGCATCATAGCATGGTGGAAGGCATCAGGTAGTCGTGAGATGCTATCCCAAGTCTGTCTTCTCTTCTAACCAAGTCACCATGGGCTGGGTATATGACACATGCCACGGGGTGGGGGTGGGGGGAGACAAAGGATCTCTGTGAGTTTGAAGCCATTTGTTAGTTCAAGGACATGACTGTAGCCCTGACGGGCTACATAGTGGGACCTTGTCTTAAAGAAGAAAAGCCATCCTGGGTCCTTCCTTCATGACCTCATGTAATCTCAACCACCTCCCAGAGACCCCACCTCTCAATACAGATGTCATTATCGTGGGGGTGGGGAGTAAGCTTTCAGCAGCTAAACATTTGGAGCACATGCCTACCTAAACCACAAGAGAGCCTGATCAGCACTTACTCAAGCAACTGCAAATCCATGGAGACTATGACTTATATCCTGATATGACTGATTCATCCCAAAGACACTGGATCCTTTAAGCCACTGTCTCCCATCTGCCAGCCCCAGGACTAGGTACCTACAACAACCTAGGAGCAACCACCATGCATTCTCAAAAGAGAGCTCAAGGTCACACACACACACACACACACACACACACACACACACACACACTCACTCACTGACAAGGCACAAGAGGATGCCTCCATAGCCTGGAACCACGCTTGGCTGAGTTTCCAGATGTCTGTGTCTGTGGGATAAAGCCACTCCTTGTGAGAGCTGCAACTCCCCCTCTTCCTCTCACTCATGGTAGTGACCAACCAGGGCCAGCTGTCCTCTGCAGGAAGTGACATTCTCCTCCACATTACAGCCTGGGAACAGACTATCACATATCTATCTTCCTCTAGGTTTTTGTTTTTTGTTTTGGGGGTTTTTTGTTTGTCTGTTTGTTTTACCAAATCCTGAAGATTGGGTATATTCATTAGTATTTTCATTAGAGCACATAGGTGTTTTGCCTGCTCGTATGTCTGTGCTCCACATTTGTGCCGTGATGAAGGAGGATAGACGTGGATGTTGGAGCCTATGGAACTGGAGTTAGAGAGATTGCGTGTGAGCCAACACGTGAGGCCTGAGAACTGAGTCCCAGGTTCTGTGCAGGAGCAGCGAATGTTCTTCACACAGAGCTACTTCTCCAGCTCTCGATTCCAGTCTTTATCCAAATGCCACCTTTTAACTTTACAATGTCATCATGGCCCCTGCTAGGTAATAAGGAAACAAGGTCAGAACCTGTGATAGCAGCCTGGAGACAGCAAGACATGACTTCTGTAGACAAGTGTAGATGCATCTGGGATATGAATTTAGAGAGAGGAGGGGAAAGGCAAGCAGGAGGGATGGAGTGCCTGAGTCACCCACAAAACTGGTACACTGAAATTGTAAATCTGATGGGAGGCGTGGCTTTGGAGAAGCCATTATGTCATGAGGGTGGAGTCTTCATGAATGGACCAGTATTCTTAGGAAAGAGCGCCTCTTTGCTCATGGATGTGAGGATGGTGAGAAGGTGTGATCCCTTAACCAGAGGGTAACTCCTGCACACCGCTTAACTGCCAGTGTCTTGGTCTTGAGCGCCTCAGCCTCCAGAAGTGTAACTAATAATTTTCGGTTGCAAGAAAACTAGACCACCTAGGGCTGCAGAATTGCCCAGTGGGTAGAGAGGCTGCAGCAAAGCAGATGACTCGAGTCCAGTCCTCAGGACCCACAAGCTGGAAGGAAATAACTGACTCCTGCAGCTGCCCCATGGCCTGCACACACACTCGAGCATGCACACTCACGCATGCGCATGCACGCAAATACACACACACACACACAGAGAGAGAGAGAGAGAGAGAGAGAGAGAGAGAGAGAGAGAGAGAGAGATTGATTTAAGGGATGTTTGCTATACATCCCAAATGCACTGAAGCAAGAGAGCAAGAGGGAAGGCCACGAGAGATGATCACGACTCGGTCACCGTTAAAAAGATTTGAAGGCCACATTGAAGTGCACACATTTGGAGGTCTGTGGCCTGGAACCAAGATTATGGAAATTCTTTCACCAGATACAGAAGTTTAGCGTGCCCTGCAGAGAGGCTAAGGCAGACACTCAGAGCAGTGCTCTTCTGTGTCTACTGTAGTGTTTGGTTAAAAACCAGTCTGACATCCAAAGCTCTCTTTCATTCTTTACCGTTTGAAATAAAAGCACCATGAGGGAGTGCCCATTCATTAAATACAATTCATTTTTTAAATACTTCTTTCTCTCTCACCCATTAATCATTCGAGAACAACTTCTCCAAATCTAAGCCCTGCCCTGACAAATTCAAATACCCAACACCCTGCCCCTAGATCAACCACCTTTTTAATGCAGAGAATTAAATTTAAAGAGAGCTGAATCGCTGAGTCAGGAAGGAATCCACTAGAAATCATCGGAACCCCACACAAGGAGCCCATCAGTTACTAAGTTTTAAGAGAGAAAAAGGAAAGAATGAAGGAGATGGAGAAAAGGGAGAGAGAAAGAGAGGCAGGGAGAGACAGACAGAGACTGAAAGAGACCAAGACAGAGACACAGAGATAGTGATAAGAGACACACAGAGACGAAGAGTGATGGAGACACACACACACACACACACACACACACACACACACACATACAGAGAGAGAGAGAGAGAGAGAGAGAGAGAGAAACAGAGAGACAGAGAAACAGATAGAGACTAAGAGTCCAAGAGAGACTGAGACAGACAGATAGACACACAGAGAGACAGAGACACAGAGAAACAGAGAAATAGAGATAGACAGGGAGCGACAGAGGAAAAGAGACAGAGACCAAGACAGACAGACAGACAGACAGACATGCACACATGCACATGCACATACACACACAGAGAGATTGAGACTGAGACACAGAGATGGAGACAGAGACTGAGAAAGACCAAGATGTGTGTGTGTGTGAGAGAGAGAGAGAGAGAGAGAGAGAGAGAGAGAGAACACGCTTAGCAGACATCACACAATGAGCCCCTCTTGAAAAAGATGACTCCAGATGGTGTTTATCAAGAGTGGAAGAGGAGTTCCCCTGTTTATTGCAAGGAGACAAAGGATCCTTTATCACTGTTTATTGGCCACTCCCGACACATCAACAACCAATGTGTACTTCATCATTTTGTTGGATGGCTACTAATGTGAAAGCAAAACTCATCCAAGACTTAAGAGCCGTCTCTGTCTAAGGCATTCAATGCTGGCTTAAAATTGATAATAGATTTTTCCAGGCATTTCCATCCATCACAAATGAATGAGCAGGACAGCTGATGGTCACCCCCTTGGTTTAAAGTTTGTAGGAAATAAAAAAGACAACGGTTGCTCACCTTCCTTCTCCCATCAAGAAATGTGTGCTTGGGAGATGGGAGTGTAGCTCACTGATAAGCTACACACCTGGCAACTCCGGGATTTAAAAAAAAAAAAAAAGTATTAGTCTTTTGACTACCTTACTATGCCAGTAAAAATGGCTAGCATTTATGGGAAGAGTCCCTCACACCATGCACGGCACTGGCTCTCCTCCCTGGAATGCTTCAGGCTGTGTCTACAGGTGCAGTGGGATCTGTTGTCATTCCCATTTGATGAGAAGCAGATAGGATGGAGTGACTTACCCTATGTCTCACGGCTGTCCCAGGACCCCCATTATCAGCCTGACTTGAATGTTCCCATCTCCTGGGGTTCGCATTTCCAGGCTCAATGCTATTCGGCACCCCAAGAGAAGAAGCAGGACCTGGGTTTTTCCTAGAGGCATTTGAGGACAATTCACAGTGAAACTGCCTATGTGGCAAACTCCACCAGGCAAACACAACAGCTGGCCTCTAATGGAAAGAACATGGCCGTTTCTAGCAGTATACCAGGGAGTCATAGTTTGCCTTGATTTAGCTTTAGAAACAGTCATGACTGGAAAACAAAACTCAAAATAGAATTTCTAGACCAGTCATGGTAGGACACACCCAGCACTTTAATCTCAGTGCTCAGGAGGCAGAGGCAGGGAGATTTCAATGAGTTTGAGGCCAGCCTTGTTTTCAGAGTAAGTTTCAGGCCAGTCAGAGTTACTTGGTGAGACCCTTTCTCAAAAAACACAGAGAAGTAGGGAGCGGGGAAGGGAGAGAAGAAGGAAGGAGGAGGAGGAAGAGGAGGAGGAAGAGGAAGAGGAGGAAGAAGAGGAGGAGGAGGAGAAATGGTAGTAGTAGTAGCAGCAGCAGCAGCAGCAGCAGCAGCAGCAGCAGCAGCAGTAGTAGTAGTAGCAGCAGCAGCAGCAGCAGCAGCAGCAGTATCTGGTGGTATTTCTAGATTATTCTTGGGTACCTCTGAATCTGTCATGGTAAACCAACCAGTTTGCATTTGCCTTTATGAAATTGTAACTCCATTTTGAAGGTTGACGATCTCCAACTTTCTGAATAAATTTTAAAAAAAGAAAAATTTGCTTTTTTTAATTAAACATATACAAAAAGATAAACTAGTAGTTGGCAAGTTATTCAGATATTTTTGCCATGAAATCACAGTAATATGATTTTTCTAAAAAAATTCTCTATAGTTTTGTTTTTATACTTTTTTTCTTTTTGATTTTGAGAGCTCTTTGTCGCCCTGGCTGTTCTGGAACTCACTAGGCTGACTTCAAACTCCCAGAGATCCACCTGCATATGCCTTCCAAGTGCTGGGATTATATGTACCACTACAGCTGGTTTTTATTTAATTTTTAGTACTTGACTGAATCTTTCAAATGCTTGCAACCTGGCATTGGGGTTTAATATGATATGCATATACAACTAGTTCCTATCCATAACAGATATAACATGTACTCTGAAAATTAAGAGACAGAGAGAGACAGAGACAGACAGAGAGACAGAGAGAGACAGAGAGACAAAGACAGAGAGAAAGACTGAGAGAGAGAAAGAGAGAGACACAGAGAGAAAGACTGAGAGAGAGAGAAAGAGACAGAGAGACAGAGACAGAGACAAAGACAAAGACAGGAAAAGAAAACTTAGAAACATTAATATTGAACTTTAGCTCAGTGGTAGAGTGCTTGCCTAGCAAGTGCAAGGCCCTGGGTTCGGTCCCCAGCTCCGAAAAAAAAAAAAAAAGAAAAAAGAAACATTAATATTGAACTAAGCGGGGGGGGGGGGGGTCCTTTCTTCTTATTTATTCTAAAACAGAATTATGGGGCTGGAGAGATGGCTCAGCAGTTAAAAGGACTGAGTGCTCTCCCAGAAGACCCAGGTTTGAGTCCCAGCGTCTCCATGGCTGCTCACAATTGTATGTAACTTCAGTTTCCAGAGATCTTACATCCTTTGCTGGCCTCTCAATGGGCAGTGCTGGCACATGGTGCACATACACACACACACACACACACACACACACACACACACACACAAGCAAAGCATCCATACACATAAAATAAAAATAAATAAATCTTTTAAAATATGGACAAAACCACAGAACTGGTTTAAATAATCAAGGCAAACATAACACATTGCTATTTTCCGCCCCTCCAGATGGGCATAATTTCATGCATCTGTGACCTTACATTTTGTTTCCAGTCCTGGAGAAGACAATTTGAACTTATTTTCTACAAATCATTAGGAAGGACTTTTTTTTTTTTCTTTCTCTGTCCAGCAATACCTAATGGCTGGGTATTTGTACATCTGCTATTCTTTCTCAATAGAACTGAATTAAGACTATGTGCATGCGCCGTTAAGTTTCTCAAACGTTTTATAGGGTTGGAAGTATGAGCACATGCCCAGAAGGCGTAAGGCCCTGGTTGAACTCTAAAACCCCATTCACTATCAGTAGCTCGGTGGGGTAACGCAGAGAATGAAGAGCAGTGCTGGGGCCACAGAAATCAGCACACTTTCTCTGTACAGCAGCAGACAGTGAGTCTGCAGGCTCTGTTGCAACCACTGGGCAACTCCATTCACTGGAAAGACGGCCATAGACAATAGGCGAATGAATGTGCACACTGGTATTCCAATAAAACTTTATTTGTAGACACTGAAATTTGAAGTCAGATCGTTTTCATGAATCACAAAATACAACTTTGTTCTTATTTTTTCTTTCCCATTGAGAGATATAAAAGTCACACTCAACTTGTGACAGGATTGGCCCACTCCGGACCGGGATTTGCCAACGCTGTGTCTTGAGCACAGAGACTTGACTCGGGAAGGATAGTTAAAGGGCTGTGGCTTCATTGCCTCTGCCTTTGTGGATGGAATCTGATGCCTCCAGAAGCTAGGTCACTTTCTGTGGTCTGCTGGGACAAGCACCCTGACAGTTCAGTGCACTTCGCACCGAAAGGCTCTGCTTAAAATAAAAGCAAACGGGATGCCAATTAAAGAGATAACTGTAAAAGCTGCTCGGCAGCCTGACCAAGATGAGAACAGTCCATGCCGCTGCTTAGCTGGCCACTTCTGCACACTGTTCTTGGCTTGCTTTCAGGACACTTGAGAAACGGTAACTGGTTGCGCAGAACTTGTTCCAAGCAATAGCCAGGGTGACTTTTGGTCTGTTACTTCCTGGCACTGATGCAGGTTAACTCCTCTTCTGCCTGAGCCATGAAATCCACAAAGTAAGGAAATCCATCGTTGACATTGTCATTTGGACACACAGTTCCACTCTTTACTTTTTTTTCTTTTTTTGACAAAGAAGTACTTTATTAAGCATCTTGGCTTTCTCCAACGTTTCGTAACTGAGTAAGGTTTCTTCCCAGACTCGTTCAGGTGACTTTTATTTCTCTCCATAGAAAGTGCATTTCTTCAAGTTCTCTTAGCCTTTTTATACCAGCTAGGCCCATCCAAAAATAGACCACAGCCCTCAAGCCAGCTTTAAGTCAACCCCAGCAAATAGCTTTGATGTATCATTACCAGGAAGACAGTGGCTCTCTCGCTCTTTCCTTCTGTGTGCTTGAACGCCACGTTTCCCAAGCCACTTTCTAGTTTGCTTTCTGTCACTTGAATAGGGACAAAGCTTCACAAGGCAGAAGTGACAGAGCAGAGCAGCTGCCCCAGAAGTCACAGCTGAAAGAGGAAATGCACCCCATTCCCACATGGGACATGCGTGTCTTAGTGTCTTAGCTTGTGTGTGTGCGTATGTGTATGCATGTGTGTGTGTCTGGTGTGTGCACATGTGTGGGTATGAGTGTGCATGTGTGTGTGTGTGTGTGTCCATCCATGTATTGACACACCTGCAGACATGTAGAGAAAAGAGAGGGGAAGTCAAACTCTTGCAGAAAGGGGACGGAATAGGCCAGAGAGAAGAGAGAGAACAAAGCTAGCTGAGCCAGATGTCCCATCTTACCACATGGGCACAGACTAGAAGGTTCTATGTGCTCTTTCTTCTTCTCTGCACTGCTTGCTTCATAAGCACTCACCAGTCCCTCTCAGCGGCTGTCTCTGCCTCTATGGCCTGTCTATCCTAAGTCATCAGCCTAAGGGGGTCTACAGTCCCTGTCCTGTCTTGTCCCAGCCCCCTCCTTTGTGTTCCTGCTGTCCTACTGCCACAGCTCTATAGCAGAATGTGTTGTTACCTGGCTAGGATTTGGCTAGGCTTCATGAACAACTTCTGACCACCCTTCCTGGCCTAGAAGCCTTGTGTCCAGGAAACACATGCCCTTGTGTTAGGAATAGGGTAAGAACAAATTTTAAAATCTAGTAAAAGTGAGGCCGTTCTAATACACCATTCTGCAGAAAGGGACACTACCATGGGGCGGGGCAAAGATGGTCAGCAGGCTGATTGGCATAAGACTGTGATTTTTTAAAGTCTCTTCCCCGCCCCCATCCCAATCCCAATCCCAATAAGAGGAAATGTCTATCCTCTCTTTTTAGGCTGACTTCCCCATCCCAAATGCCCCCATCACATTGGTTTACAACACATAGCTTCATCTAATGAATAATTTGGGACTTGAGACTGGCCCCCTTCTCTGGGCTCAATCACTACAGATTACCTGTAATTTTTAAACTCTTAGAGTTCTAGGACAAGTAGACACCAGACACGAGCTAGGGGAGAGAGGGATCTTCTGCCTCCAGCTCATCTGTAACGCTAATGAACTCTATAAACACCTCATTTTGAAAGGAGACCATAATAATCTATTTCTCACATTTGGCCTATCATCAGATGCCAGGACCCAACAAAATACCTGGCTCACAGGAACAGAAATGCTAAATGTTGTCTTGACGGTCAGCATGACTCCAGAATCTAAACTTTTCTTCACACTCCTTAGAAGATTTGGTATTGGTCCCTGGAAAGCTTGCTGCCCTGGTGGGAAGTTTTACTGAGCACAGTCTACTTTTATCTCCAGTGAGACGGAAGCATCAAGAGCTGTGGGATCTGTGGGGTTGGGGAAAAGGTGCCTGACAGTGGTGGTGCATGCCTTTAATCCCAGCACTCAGAGGCCGAGGTAGGCAGATAGCTCAAGGCCAGTCTGGTATACAGAGCAAGCTCCAGAACAGCCAGGGCCACACAAAGAAACCTGTCTAGAAAACAAACAAACAAAAAGCGAAGAAGAGGAGGAGGAAGAAAAGGAGGAGAAGAAAAAGGAGGAAGAGGAGAAGGGGGAGGGGGAGGGCAGTGAGTAGCCTGGGGTTGTTTACCTAGATGTGCTCAAAACAGTGGAAGCTCTCAGCCGGCAATAGTGTATGGTTTTCCCCAGATGCTAAGACTCTCTGAGACGGGCCAGTAGAGAATACTGCAAGGACTCAACAGCTTGACCTCTGAAGGGACTTTCGAAAACAGCCAGGAAACTGAAATAAGGAACAAACTAAACTGCGAAAGCCAAGAACTGGCCTGCAAGGCACTCTGCCTTCTCCAGGTTCTTCACCCCTGAAATGGGGTAAACATTGACGTCTTCCTTGACCTAATCTTCTAACTTGAAATACATGGTCTGGTGCATTTGGCGCGGTTGCTCAATTTGGGCATTTCCTCCCATTGTTACTTTGGACATTTACTGAGCATATAGTGTGGGATAGACCAAGAACAATCATACATTCCAAATGGCTCAGTCTGGTTGTATAATGGATATAAGTGGGGGGGGAGGGGGCAGGGGTACGGTTTGTTTGGAGGTTGGGAAATCCCCACAGTATGGGGTTTTAAGATTGGATTAAGATTGGATACCGAGCAGTGAGGAAGGGCAGAAGGAAGAATCTGGTGGGGGAGGGACTTTACAGACCTTTCAGACTGGATCTCCATCAGATCCTAACCCTTTGGGGCTTTCACGACATTGTCACAGCGCTTGCCTACAGGGAACTGACTGCTGGAGCAGGCGGGGAGGAGGCAGGTCTTGCTGTGATGAGAGCTCACTCACAGGCTGCTGGAAAGAGAAGCCAAAGCACAAAGACAGCACAACTGCTCACTGAAGAAAAGACCATTCATGGCTGACAGGTGTGTGACATTTGCAACCCAGAGGTTTGTTCCCCGGCAGGCACCCGAAGCATTCATACTTGTCCATCAAAAGAAAATTAACAAAACAAAGAAATTCCACGAGTCTTATCAAATACACACAGACCGTGGTTATTAGGATAATAAAGATTTGTTCTTTGCATTCAGCTCCAAGACTAAAGAAGAACAAATTCCATATCATTGTTTCAGGAACAGTAGGTCTCGATGTTTTTTTTTGTTTTTGTTTTTGTTTTTTAAAAACTACTCTACCATGCAGCATGTAGGTGCTAAGAGAATGAAGCCGGAGTTTAGTCACAGGGGTTTCACCCAAAAGCCAAGCACTCAGGAAGGACCTTGGTCAGATCACAATGTAACTGAAGCTCAATAACACATTATAATGGCTATACATCAGTAATACAATTGAATCTTAGGGGGAAGTAAATGCTCACCAGAGTATTTTGAAAGCTAAACAATCTCAGGCTGGAAAGGTCGCTCAGGATTAAGAGCACCCACTCTTAAGTCAGGGTTTGGATCTGGACATCTATAAAACAAGCCAGGCATGTTTCCTAGTGCACCAGTAACCCAGCACTGAGTGAGGGGAGGACAGGATTATTTTGTCTTGAAGGCTACCAGCCTATCTAAAAGCTGTAAGCCCCAGGATCTATGAAAGACCCTGCCTCAAAGGAATAAGGCAGAGAGTGATGCAAACAGACTCCCATGGCCTCTGGTCTCTACAACAGACACACACATCGGCAAACACAATAAACTTTGGTCACATCAAGGAAGTTGATCAAATATGGCAGGAATAACAGCCCTGAGTGAGCATGTACTTAATTTGACAACTGGTCTTCTGGATTTTGTTTGGTTTGGTTTTAAGTTTTTGTTTTTGTTTTTTGTTTTGCTTTGTTTTTTTTTTTTTTGGTTTTTTTTTTTGTTGTTTTTTTGTTATTCGTTTTTGGTTGTTTTTTGTTTTTTGGTTATTTTAATCTGTGTCAAAATAATAGTGACTAAAAATAACAAAAACACCCACAAGAACTACTGTGTTGTCTGGATCTTTTGTTTTGTTTTGTTTTGTTTTGTTTTTGTTTTTGTTTTCGTTTTTGTTTTCTAGATTTATCACTTCACTGAATTTTTGGGGAGAAAATATTGATAGTAGAAACTTATGTCTTAGAAGAGGGATCTGACAGATTGCGACATCTACAACAAAGACACTGCCACGAGGCCCGGGGAACCTTAGTGAAGAGAGGCAGAGAGAGTGTAAGAGGCAGGAGACCAGGCACGACCGCTGTGAGACAGTATATTCTGGACGTGGGAGGGGTGATACTCCCATAAACTCTCAAAACTATGGCTGCTTGTACCAGACCACACCAGTCAGCATGCCAACATAGACAGGGAGTATTTCATAACGCCCAACCCCTAAATAAAAAGCTTGTTAGCAGGGAATGGCTGCTCATCCATTCCTCGTGGATGAGCCCCAAAAGGTTTTAATCTTGAGTGGTCATACCCAAACACAAGTTCAGACGGGCAACACCAACAGTTGTTGTGCCTTGCTGGCCTCCTGCTCAGCTAAAAACTACAAAGACTCCATGTTCAATGAGAGACCCTATGTACAGAGAATACTGTGGAGAGTGGTGGAGAAGGCCTCTGACATCCCCAGCTGGCTTCTACATGTACATAATTACATTAACGCATACATGTATATCCCACTGTCTTACTCAGGGTTTCTACTCCTGCACAAACATCAAGAAGCAAGTTGATGAGGAAAAGGTTTATTCAACTTACACTTCCACATTGCTGTTCATCACTAAAGGAAGTCAGAACTAGAACTCACACAGGGCAGGAAGCAGGAGCTGATGCAGAGGCCATGGAGGGATGTTAGTTACTGGCTTGCTCCCCCTGGCTTGCTCAGCTTGCTCTCTTAGAACCCAAGACCACCAGCCCAGGGATGGCACCACCCACAATGGGCTGGGTCCTCCCCTCCTTGATCGCTAATTGAGAAAATGCCTTACAGCTGAATCTCATGGAGGCATTTCCTCAACTGAGGCTCCTTTCTCTGTGATAACTGTGTCAAGTTGATACACAAAACCAACCAGTACATCTCACACACATGCACACAAGACATTTGAGCACAAATGCATACACCACACATGCACACACAAGGAATTTCTGTCATAACACCTTACTGTTTCTCTAGCCAATGCTTTCTCTTCAAAAAAAAAAAAAAATATGCTCCCATCTCTTCACAAATACCCCAGTGTCATGGAGTACTCAAAATAATGATATATAGTTAAGTCTGTCATCTAGTCATAAGATTAGGAATAGAATCTTTTTTTTTTTCTTTTTTTTTTTGGAGCTGGGGACCGAACCCAGGGCCTTGCGCTTGCTAGGCAAGCGCTCTACCACTGAGCCAAATCCCCAACCACTAGGAATAGAATCTTACAGGAGCAACTAATGTGTATATTTTTTATAACATTTGACATGTATTGATATATTTTTATCAAAGCCATGATTATCTGTGTGCCCACTTGAAACCTTAGAGGTTAGCTCACAGCAATTCTACTGGAGTTGGTGCTATCCTTTCTTAATCTTCCCTGAGCCTCAGAAGACATGGACGTTCATAACAAAGTGGTATAGGATTCCAATGATTTTGCATTCTTTGAGTCTGTGTATGATAGAAATATTTTAATCAATTATAATTCTTCTGACTATTCTATTCATGTCCCTTGTTCGAATCGTTTATTTATGTTTTAGATTTTGTTTTGTTGGTTTTTTTCTAGAGTGAGTAAGTGAGTCAGACAGTCAGTACTTGAAGCAGACTCTCCCTAGCCTTTCTTTTTTTTTTTTTTTTGGTTCTTTTTTTCGGAGCTGGGGACCGAACCCAGGGCCTTGTGCTTCCTAGGTAAGCGCTCTACCACTGAGCTAAATCCCCAGCCCCTCTCCCTAGCCTTTCTTAAAACCCACAACTGTCCTGCCTCAGCTTTCTGAGCTCTAGGATTAGAAACATGTCCCAGCATGCCTTGCTCATTTTTTTTCTGTGATGAACAGCCATCTTAACAGTATATTTAACCTATCAATGATTCAGTCTCATTACAAGGGCTTGCTGGTCACCATGAAGCTGCATCTTTGCGTGGCTCCAGAGACCTGACCTGACTGGAGAGGTGAGGGGATGAAAAAACCCAGACATAGGGACACACAAAAAAGTTGAAACAGGGTAGACTGGGCTGTCTGATGGAGAAGCTGTGGCACGCTCAGAAGCTCACTGTGATTATTGTATACAGGTGAACAAGAAGATGGAGTTATTGCATTACAGATAAACAAGGGGGCAGGGTGACCATCTACATCTGAAGAAGGAGGCAGGGATAGCTAGTCTCAGTAGAAGCTCTCTCTAGGAGAGAGCTCGCTCTCTCTCTCGCTCTCTCTCTCTCTGTGTCTACGTGTGTGTGTGTGTGTGTGTGTGTGTGTGTGTGTGTGTGTGTGTGATACTATCTTGAATAATGATTGATGTGGGAGGGCCCAACGCATTGTGGGTGGTACTATCCCTGTGGTTGGTGGTCCTGGGGTGTATTAGAAAGCAGGTTGAGGGGTTGGGGATTTAGCTCAGTGGTAGAGCGCTTGCCTAGGAAGCGCAAGGCCCTGGGTTCGGTCCCCAGCTCCGAAAAAAAAGAACCAAAAAAAAAAAAAAAAAAAAGAAAGCAGGTTGAGCAAGCCAGCAAGCAGCATCCCTCCATGGCCTCTGCTTCAGTTCCTGCCTCCAGGTTCCTGCCTTGAGTTCCTGTCTTGGCTTCCCTCAGTGGACTGTAACTAGGGTTGTGGAAGCCAAATCAACCCTTTCCTTCCCAAGTTGCTTTGGGTATGGTTTTACCACAGAAATAGAAACTCTGAGACATGCCTTCCTCAGAATTACTGCACCTTCACCTATACTTCTCAAAGGTTTGCCCAGAGCTCCCATATGCTCTCCCTACTGAAGCACCCCCTCCCCAGCCACCCCTAAAAAGATCAAGTCTAACTAAGCCTTGGAATTAGTCAAGGTAAGGAAGAAATTATTCTTTAATATTTTGGCATAAACAAAAAAGCAAACCAGAAACTGGTTTTCTTCCAAGACAGACAGAGCAGATCCTGACCAAAATAGGCCGCCAGAGCCCAGTCACATCCCAGTTTCCCAAAGAATCTCAAACCTTTTTGTACAGGGTGGGCAAGCTCTGAGCTTCCTGGCAAAGGGCTTCTTTGATACAAGTCTAATACTCTTCTTGTTCCAGACCCCCTGAGCTAATCTCAGATACAGCGACTTGGGTCTGCTCTGCTCGTGTGTGTGTGTGTGTGTGTGTGTGTGTGTGTGTGTGTGTGTATGAAAGAGAGAGAGTGTGTGCATGAATATGAGTGGGTGTATGTGTGTGTGAGTGTGTGTAAGAGTGTGTGTGTTTGTGTGTGTGTGTGTGTGTGTGTGTGTGTGTGCATATGTGGATGTGTGGATATGAGTGCCCCTGTGCATGTGGTCTGACATGCTTCTCTTTTGTCTCCCCGTGTGCTTTTGTGACATTCATTATCTGTATTTTACAAGGTAGAGGTTGTCCCATCTTGTACCCATCATCCCTCTGCTACTCCCTCCAGCTCCATCTTCCCCACCCCTCCTCTCAGGTATACCCCACCCCTCCTCTCAGGTATACCCCACCCCTCTCCTCAGGTATACCCCATGCCCCTTGTTCTCTGTACTGTGAGTCCACTTTCCAGCCAGTGTCAATGATGGGTATAGTCAGCCTTTCCTTTTTATAGAATACAGCTTGTGAGCCATCGTAAGCCACCTGGCCCTCTCCCCTGCCATCTACATTAATGAAACTTACCAAAGTGCCTTATATCACTCCCTGCTTGGCTACAGGGAGAGCTCCCCCAGGTCTAACCTAACACCACTCCATCTAATCACGAGCTCTAACCTAACCCCACTCCATCTAATCACTACCTCTCCAAGGGGCCCCCCACAGGAGCATCTGCCCCCTAAAAGGCCCAGGATTCTGATCTTACCTATTCCTTATGTTTCTCAGCCATTTTATGTATCAATTGGCTCTTTAATGCACCACTGGCTAAAGAAAGCACTACTACCCCAAGCCAAGACCATATCCTGACCTCCTAGAGTGTGTTTCCCAGGGGCCAGAGTCAGTACAGGTAAATACCATCAATACCAGTGTCCACCCCAACCCAGCAGTCAGTGCTCATACATGTGTCTGTCATTCCCTCCATCTACCATGTTGACTCCCACCCTACTCATTCTCAGAGAACCTACCCCCAACAATGAGGCAGAGACAGGAAGCTCGCCCTATGGCCACATTTGCTGGCTCCAGATGATTAGAACCATGGGAGCACCCATCTTAAGACTTCCTTAAGGTCAAGAAGATGAGACAGCAGGTAAAGGAACTTGCCACCAAGGTCTGAAGATCCAAGTTCGATTCCCAGGACCCACGTGGTGGAGCAAGAGAATCAACCCCACAAGTTGTCCTTTGACACCTGTCCTGTGGTATACCACCTATACACACATACAAACACACACACACACACACACACACACACACACACACACACACACACATTTCCAAAGAATTCCTGATAGAGCCCATCTTGACAGGGAGTACTGAGTGCCTCACTGGAGAATACTGAGTGCGTTGATAAAGACTATTAAAGGCCTTCCTGGAAATATTGGGTCCATCACTGGAGAACACTGGGTAGGTATCTTGCTTGGGAGTATCGGAAGACTTTTTAAGCTGGAAGACTCCTGAGCACCATGGCAACCCCAGTCCTCAGACAGGCCTGAGTGATGAGGAGCCTTGGAAACTCATCCTGTCAAGAAAGAGGAATGAGGTGAACATACCCAAGGGGTGAGAGAGCAGGTCAGGGAGTGAGGAGCTCCTAGAGAGGCCTCCAGTTCCCATGACGTCAGCCTCACCTTCCTTCCATGCTTCCTGAGAGTCCCCGACACCATCAAACCGATCCCATTTCTACTCGGGCTAAGGTCTTTGTTCCTCGCCACCAACCCATTCTTGACTGAGATACCTTTCAACACAGCTGCTGCATTGTCCGCACCGCCCACTTTCCATTCTTCTCTTCTGCCGGAATCTGTTTGCCCGCGACTATTGATACAGTCACACAGCACACAGAGCCTTGTTCTTCCCTTGAACAAATGCTGCCTGGCCTCATCCCAAAGACAACAAGCGGCAGCTCATGACTTAATCACACAACAGGTGAGCCGCGCCGCGCCAACACTTACACCAACTTGTCTCCAACCCACTGGAATTCCCTGCCTGCTGGAGTTCCCCAGCAACAATCCTGACCCTGTGGATTAATTTGTGGCACAACCAGAAGTGTGTGGCACCTGTGGCCCCCAGCAGCAGGATGCATTCCAGCTGCGAGGGCTGAGCCCTGCGTAGGAGGAAGCATGGGCAAGAAGGCTTCCGAGAGCCCTCAGAAGATGGGCACATTCTGTCTCCTCTGGACAAGGATTAACCACCCTCTGAAACCAGCTCCCTTCTGCTACAAGTCAGCCTTTCTCTCATTCGCTCTGAGTGAAAGTGACCTTCCTCCAAGTTTTAGTGTGACTTTGTCCAGAACCAGCCATCTGTGGTTCTAGACTACTGCGCAGAACTGAAGTCCCAACCGCTCACTGTTCTAGAATTGTCTGTGCAGTGCTGCTCTCTGGGAATATGAATGGTTATGCTACCTCATGTTGTTCTCATGCTCCCTCTCCTCTCCCTCTCCCTCTCCTCTCCCTCTCCCTCTCCCTCTCCCTCTCCCTCTCCCTCCCCTCTCCCTCTCCCTCTCCCTCTCCCTCTCCCTCTCCCTCTCCCTCTCCCTCTTCCCCCCATCTCTCCCTCCCTCTTTGCCTCCCTCCCTTGCCCAATACTCATTTCTAGCTCTCGCCTCCTCACTTGATGAAGTGAAGTGCTTGATGCCACAGACCTCACAAGTCCTTTTGGGAACACTTCCAAACAGGACAGACACACTGTGCTGAGCACTGCTAACAAGTGGCAGTCCTTTTTCCCTTTGGACAAGGCCCACAGTTTTGACAGGCTTCACAACGCCCCCTGCCTGTCCTTCCTCGAAGCTTGCTCTTTCAAGGGCCACTGTTTGCAGTGGAGGCTGGCACTCTACATTAGAAAGGCCAAGAGCGTGTTCTTTTTGTTCAATTCATTTTTTTTAAGTTTTCACTTTTAAGTGAGTTGTTAAGACATAAGGACTGTGCATACTTATAGGGCACCATATGCTGTTTGATACATATATACGTGTTATGATATTTAAATTAGGATAAGCATATCCTTTTGTCTTTTTTGTGGTGCCGGAGATGATCAAGTTCACATCCTGCACTTGCTAAACCGGCCCTCGGCCCATTTCCTTATAGTGAAGCCATTCCAAATGCCTTCTTGAGAGGCTTCATACAATGCACCATTGTTTTCTCAAGCCACCCTGCCACCTTGCTCCTATCCAACTATGGCTCGGGACCCATTGAGCAATGTGTGTCCTTTATGCTGATTGGTTCAGAAATGGTAGTCACCCCCCCCAAGAACGCCACTCCTCACATGACACCTTTTTGTTCAAGCTGTGCTGTTGTTTTGTTGTTTAGGTAGTGGTGAGGTCTCCCGATGCAGCCCTGGTTGGCCTGGGATTCACTATTTAGACCAGGCTGACTTTGAACTCACAGAGCTGTCTGTCGCTGTCTCTTGAGTGCTGCGATCAAAGGCATGCGCCACCACACCCAGCCAGGCTGACACGTTTTAATGAAATATTAGTATTTGTTTAGTGTACCTGATCATATCACCGCTTAACCACTTCTTCTCTTTTAATCCATTCTTCCAGCAGACTCCTCGACTTCCATGTCTTTTTTTTTTTTTTAATGACCCCGGAGTTTAATTAAGGTTGCTTTCCTGAGCATGAGTATATCGTTATTTATCAGAAAGATGATCCCCCCTTTCTCCAGCAGCCACCAACTGCCGATAAACCCTTATTAAGGAATGTGGCCTATACTTTCGTACAGAGCCACTGGAGACTAGCAGATGCTGGAATCTGGTGCTGAAACTACAGTATTTCTGAGCTGCCAGACTATGAGTGCTGGGAACTGGACTCCAGTCCTTTGTAAGAGCATCGAGCACTCTGAGTTGCTAAGCCATCCCTCTAGCCCTAAACGTGTCCTTCTATGAAGAACCCAATACCTTAGTGATGGCCACTCATGATGATGGTACCTCCCTGATCTTCCATTAGGCCTCACATCCCATCATGATTTTATTGGAAATGAGTTTCCAATCCGTGGGAGTGCATTCAAATCATGACACTTGGATCGAATCAGGCTGCTACCAAAGGGAGAGTGAAGCCACAGGCACAGTGGCTGATTGCCCGGGTACCACTTTGCCTCTCTTTTTACCCTCAGCAGCCTTGAACTATGCAACAATTCCTGATTCATAACTACACTAATTACCTTGTCCATCTTGTATGCTTCACAGAGTTCCCTCTGTAGTTGTGATGTTGCCTTTGTCGGTTTTGATTACAGCTTTCTGTTACTAAATAAATTGACTAGGTGTCTTTATTATGAAAATATCTACAAGAAAAAAAAAACTTTTCAAAAAACTATGGGTGTGTTAGCTTTCCATGACTGAACACATGTTGAAAATAAACAGCCATCAGGAAAAAGAGTTTTACTTTAATAAGTTCTAGAAGTTTTCATCTGTGACCCTAAGGTGAGGCAGGACATCATGATGGAAACAAGTGAAAAGAGAGAAAGGAGGGCCAGGGACACACTATCCTGGACAGGGACATACCCACAAAGACTTTAAAACCCATCATAATGTTTCTGCAACCTTTCAACAGCGCCACACTGGAGACCAAGTCTTTAATCATGAGCTTCCAAGGTCATTTCAGAATCACCTATAGCAGTGTGTGTACATTCCTACTATTTAAACAATCCCAACAAAATTTTTAAATTTAGTTTTTAATATCCCAAGGCTTCTTAGGGATGTGCCCATAGTCTCACCATTAAACTGGTGAGATGTGTTTAGCCAGACGGGCTTTTTGATTAAGCAAGCTTTAGATGTACTATATATCCAGAGACTGGGTTAGAAGTCAAGATATGCCTCACAGTCGGCCAGGGCTTCACTGCTGGGTGGAAATGTCCCCTGCAGATAAGGTAGCGCCTTATGTTCTAATTCTCTGGCTGTCGTGTTGCCACCTGCCCTCCCCTTCAGTGCAAAACACTATGACCTACCCACTCAGAGGGAGGACTTTTGGAAAGTGGTTGACAGTGGTTCTCAAGCTATTCCTGATCCTTTGATTAAATAAATAAATAAATAAATAAATAAATAAATAAATAAATAAATATGTGCCCAGAGAAATGGTTCAGCAGTTAAGAGCACTTGCAGCTTTTGCAAGGGATCCTGGTTTGATTTCTAGCACCCACATTAGGTGGCTAACAGCTACCTCTAAGTCTAGCTGTGGGAGGGGCCCTCTTCTGCCCTCTGTTAGCACCGTGCTTTTGTGATGCACACATAGGCAAACAGATGTGCACATGTGTACCTGAAAACACACACACACACACACACACACACACACACACACTTTAAGTACTTAAAAAATTAAAAATAACAAACTTGTTATCAAGAAAGTCCAAATGTATTGTTAACTAAAACATACTTTTGTAAAAGCTATTCTGGAATTAGACTCAGGAAAGAGGTTGGGATAGCAAATCTAGATCGGGAGGAAAGTGAGAGAAGGTTTTGTGACAACCCCGAGTGTGCATGGCCTGGACCAGTGCCCTGAAGGTGGAGAGATAGACACAGAACAATTGGGTTACAAATCAAGAAGATTTTCACATGGATTAGCTTGAAAGCCTATTTGAACCCAGTGATATTTCTCTTTCACATGCTTGGGACTAGAAGTTACCAATCGTACCAAGAGTGAGTAACGAACTTACCGTATCAGGATAGATTAGGTGGTAAATGAAACAAATAACCCCCACCCTCTTTGTAGATTAAATAGCAAGTGTATTTGTCTCTCCCTCTTATGTCCTACTCAGTTCATCACAATCACTCAGAAACCCAGACTGACAGAGTTGACCCCGCCATGCACTTCCACAGTCATGAGCACTGAGGGAAGGCAAGGTCCTTGGTATATCACTTAACTGTCTTTGCAGTTGGCTTGGCTGGCCCCAGATAACACTTACCTAATGAAATCAAATTTCAGAACCTAAGAACCTCAAGACTCCATTGTGGAAAAGGAGGCTCAGGAGCTCAGGGTCGTCCTCAGCCGCATAGGGAGTATAAGACCCACCCTGGAATACATGAGATCTCCTCACACAAAACCAAAGGGAGTGGAGGGGGTGGTTCCAAGTGTGGTAGTTTGATAAAAACGACTCCCATGGTTTTATGGAGTGCCCAGTCATCGGAGAGAAGGATGAGGGGGTGTGCCCTTGTTGGAGGATATGTGAACTAGGAGTTGGCTTTGGTTTCAAAAGCCCATGTCGGGCTCAGTCTGTTTGTCTGTATCTCTTTCTCTGCCTTCAAGTCAGGATGTAGTAGCTCTTAGCTACTGTTCTAGCACCAGGAGTGCTGCCAAGCTCCTGCCCTGAGTAAGAGTTGGCCTTAATCACACTGTCTTTCGACAGCAATAGAACAGTGACTAAGATGGCAGGTCAAAGTATTCACCTTGATGGGGTTGGGGATTTAGCTCAGTGGTAGAGCGCTTGCCTAGCATGTGCAAGGCCCTGGGTTCGGTCCCCAGCTCCAAAAAAAAAAGTATTCACCTTGCAAGCCATGGGGAATGGGGGGGAGAGAAAAGTGATTCCTCAGAGTCACCATCTGTCCCTAAAATGCTCATCATGGTATCTACATGTCTACACATGCACACATACAAATAATTATAATAATAGTACTATGATAAATATAAGTATTAGTATACTTAATACTGTATTATTTAACTATATATGATATAATATAATTATATATAAATGTGTAATTATATATGATAGATACTTGTAGATATATGTCCATGCATATATAAGATATAGTAATATGTGTAATATATAATATATGTAATATACTATTATATGCTATAGTAATAAATAATATATACTAAATAAGTGCTTAAATTAATATTTCATTAAATAAAATAAATGAAATATAAATTAATGTTAAATATTATATGTTGTATGTTACATGTTATGTTATAGTAATATACACTATATAATGCAATATAATATAACATATAATCATATACGATATATAATTATATGTAATTAATTGTGTCTTGCATAATTATATCAAATATGTGTTGTAATATGAATAAAATATTGCTGTTTTATCAATTATATTAAGTTGCTGTCAATATAATAATGTAATGTTAACATTGTTGTAATGTTATTAATTTTGATAATAGTGATAACAATAATAAATTTAGAAGCCAAAAGTAAGGAAGAAGGGAGACTGGGAGGAAAGTGAGGAAGGGAAAAGAACCCCTTGGGCCTCATCCTCTCAGCCTGAGCATCCTCAGGTAAAATGCACAGCACTTCTCCCATGTTGTCAAAGAAAGAGCCTAGAAATAGTGCAGGCGGTCGGCAAGACACTGTGAGCGAAAGGTAAGTTTTGCTTTATCTTGGTTTTTTTAAATGTTGTATCCCTAATCATTCCCACTAGTCAACATTTCTGGTTAAATGGCTGTACTTAATAAATATTTAAAGCATAAGTTAGCATTGAAGCAAACTGTCTATCTGGGTGTGGGGGTACATACCTATAATCTCAGCACTTGGAAGGTGGAGGCAGGAGGATTAGGACTTCAAGTTATCCTTACACAAGCTATCTGAGGCCCTTGAGCTATGGGTGATCTTGTCTCGATAAACACCACCAAGGTCCCTCCTCGGTGCCATACACTAGGACAATTCTAGCCGTGTTGAAGAGCTGTTCATTCTGTTGCAATACTCAGGATAGCATTTCCGCTCAGCCACTAAGCCCAGGACCTGTTGCAGTTGGCTTTCTATTGTTGTGATAAAAACCATAACCAAAAACAACCTGTGTGGTACGGATTCATGCTTACAGGTTACAGTCCGTCATGGAGGGAAGTCTGGACAGGAACTCAAGGCAGGAGCCTGGAGACAGGAAGTGAGTCAGAAGCCACAGAAGAATGCTGCTTACTGGACTGCTCTCCAGACTCCCTTTTCTTCTACTTCCCAAGACTGCTCGCCCAAGGGTGGCACCTCCCACAGTGGGCTGGGCCCCCACCCATCAATCATTAATCAAGAACGAATGTCCCCACAGTCTGGTCTCATGGAATCATTTTCTCAACTGAGACTCCTTCTTCTCTGATGACCCTAGTTTAAGCCAAGCTGAAAAGAAAACTGACCCACACAGCATCACAAACTAACTTTTACTTGGGGCTACTTACATACTAGACTAAAACATTTTGGAAACTGAATGAAAATTGTAACAGATTTTTTAATCCCTTTTTAAAAACTGCTCAATGTGGTTCTTACAGCACTGCAAGTTCAATGTAAGCTCAAGCCAAACCGAATCCCAGCATAGGAAGGAGAGTTGGGCCACCATCCCACTCCAGCTCTGGAGCAATTGGTAGTTGTTAGATGTTGGGAGAAGAAGAGTGAGTTTTCTCTAAGAGAGTAACCCCTGGTAAGTCAACCCAGGGAAAGACCACAGATCTGAGATGACCTAGACAGCACAAACAAGTCTTGAAAGCTTAAAATAAAAGAGACACGAGGTCAGAGGGTGAATATGGTTAAAATACACTATGTGAAACCCAAAACTCTCAAAGGAAAAAAAAAATTCACTCAGGAATGTACCCATTCACTATTTGTGACTAAGATTATACATCCCGATAGAATAAAAAATAGCATTTTCGTTGAATTTTATTAAATTACTCCTTTGTTAGGAATCTTCACTCATATTATGGTGTAAGCACTCCCTCCTATCTCTGTTCACTTCCTTCTACCAAACTTTGATCAGGCAACCTCCTAGATAACATTTCTAGCTCCAGAACCTAAGAATCAGATGGTTCTGTCATAGAAACGCACCCAGGAAGGCTGTGCCTGTAACAGGCAGTATGTCTGTCCCTTTACATTCAATTCCATTCATAAAGAGGCATAGGGGTGTGTGTGTGTGTGTGTGTGTGTGTGTGTGTGTGTGTGTGTGTGTGTGTTCTGATTTTAATCATTCCATGACCTTTTGGGTAGCAAGACATGGTTCCCTACAGTACAGTATCTTACTGCACCAGTCATAAAGATAGATTCCTTAATCTGATGAAACATAATCTTCAAATTACAATGACACTCTCTGCTCTATTCTCAAATATGCAAATCTTGAATGAGCGTTCATTCACCTGTGCTAGTCAAGGTCCTTGAGTATCCAAACAAGATTGGGTGCCCACAAATGGACCAGTAAGGTTCACCTACCAGCTGGGGCCATCTTGGATTTTCTCAGTAGGTGGTCCATGATGACTTTCGTGGTTGTTGACAGAGTATGTGTTATCCTAACTCTGTGAGAGAGTGTATACCTAACACATGTTCTATTTAATATTATAGTCTTTAAAAACATGTTATTTAATATTATAATTAAACAAATTCAAAATTCCTCTGATCATAATACAGACAAGTTCAAATTTCACATGACTACATGGCAATGTTTGGTGAGCACAGCTAAATGGGTCAGAGAGAGAGAGAGACGTGGTAGAACTTACTTCTCCCCATTCTGCTGTTTTGTTTCAGATTCCACTCACTCCCAACTGGCCACTTACTTCCCATGGACAACAGACAGCAGCATACCTGTTAGGTTTTAGCAACGTTTTCTTCAGCTGATCAGAAATTGATCAGGTGTACCTCTGGAGTCCGGTTCTTTTATGTTCTTCTCAGGGGTTTCCTGAGAAGAGCTACAAAGAAGCTAAGCTGACAGGTATGTGTGGGGATTCAGCCCGATTACACCTGTCAAAGGGGAAGAAGGGCTCTTAGGTAAGTTACTCCCTTAAATAGCTTGGCTCTCTGTGAGTTTCACTGGGGCGGGGTGGCTCATCCAACAAAAATCTCTTTAGAGGCTCCTGGCTGTTTGCCTTTACTGCTCCCTAGTCTGAGCCATGTCCAGGCAAATCTCTGCTGCTTCTTGCTCTCTATGAAATCAAACATTTGTGTCTACACAATCGCACGTGATGAAACGCCCACCTAATCCCTCCCCCCATCACTAGGTAGACATTCTTATGCTTGAGACCAGCGGCGCTCTTTGAAGCTCATTGTGAAGGAAAGGGTATTTGACTTTCTTTTCCTTCTTTTTCCGACTACCAATAGGCAATGGCTTACTTAACTAATCTATCAAACATGGCTTCCCTTCCTTCCTGGACAAACTCTAAAGTCATTTTCCATCTCAGAGCCTGAAGCTTATGGTCCATAAGCCAAGGCAATTAGTTCCTGCCCTGCCCTGCCCCCACCCGTTCCCCCGCCCCCGCCTCCTCCCCCCACAGATGCAGGAGGAGGCATCAAGTCTGATGTGATCAGGCCCGGGGGAGCTGTCGGCCCCACCCACACATCCCACATTTGTTACTCAGGCTTCATGAGGGCATTGCTGAGTACCTTTTAACCAAGCTGTCATAGTTGTGAGTTAGCTTCCTGGCGAAACAAAGAAGCAAGACTTCAAGATGGGGCTCAAGATGGCTTCTTGCCTTTGAAAGCTTAGACTGTCACCTGTTTTCAGGCCACAGTTTCTTCCTCCTCCATCTCTACTCACCTTGAAGGAGGATATAAGGATATAAGACCTTTCCAGGGGGTTGGGGATTTAGCTCAGTGATAGAGCGCTTGCCTAGCAAGCACAAGGCCCTGGGTTCCATCCCCAGCTCCGGAAAAAAAAAAGACCTTTCCAGTCCTCTCCTCTGCTTTGTCTACAATGGGATGCACCCGATAAATCTAGTCCCCTCTCATAGGCTTCTGACAGGTAACTTATACCTTAGACAACTGGAAGTAGAAAAGAGGTTCCGTTAGCTTCCTTGAATCAGCAAGGTGCAACTGAGAAAGACTCCTTAAGGCCCGCTCATCCTTTGCTGACTAGGTGACTGTAGTATGACTTCCCTGTCCTCGTAGGATATTAGTCTGGATTCTGGATGCAGCATCCAGCAGTGAGCGAGGCATGTCTGCATGATCCTCAAGGACAGCGACTACACAGTCCGAGTATGTTGCCCCCGTGTGTGTTCCAGTCACCCAGCACCTCTGCAGAAGGCAAAGGCCTAGCCTCTGGGCCATGAGGAAGATGAGCACGTTTCTGCCTTGCAGCAGCTTAGCCAGGAAGAGCTCAAGGCACTAAAAAAGTGTGGTTATCACCAGTATCCATCTGCATTTGGTTTTTGAGAGGGTATAGTTGTCCCTTCAAACCCCTGAGTCCCACATCTGTGGCTTCGACCAGCCATGAATCAAAAACATTTGGGGGTGTGGGGGAGAACCTACATCCATGCTGAACATGTACAGACTATTTTTATCTTGTCAATTCCCCAACAATCCAACATGGCAGCCATCCACACATTCATACTATGTTAGGTAGTCACCATCCACAGATGATTTAATATGAAAAGGATGGGTGCAGGTTCTCTCATGGTGCTATTTTGTAAGGGATGTAAGTGGCCATTGATTGTAACATCCACCAGAGTCCTGAAACCAATCCCCTTGGATACCAAGGGACAACTATGGTAGATGAAATCCAGGCCCATTTGCCTGAAAGTAGACAACTGTGCTCGTTGCTGAATATTGGTTTGAGGTTAATAAATAGATCAAGGTTTCTAAGGCCTCAGCCTTGAAGAGTAAAGCTCGACATAGAGCATAACACGTAAAATAGATTCCTTTCCAGAAAAGTTTACAGAATACATATATGGCCCAAAGTAAATTTTTTTTTCCAAAACGCTTGCTTTTGAGATCTTGCTTTAAATGGTATGAACCTTTGAACATCCTCTAGATCAAAAGATGAATGGGAGGAAACCCATACATATAGCAGGAGGCACCTCAGGCTGCCTACAGATAATGTGACAAGCCCAGAGATTTGTGACAAGGGGACCATGTGAAGGCACCTTGCCAGGATGGCAAGTACAGCTGCCACTAAAGACTGTCCCTCACCCTGTCCTTTCTGACAGCCACTAAGCCCAGGCAGCCGCCCAGCCTACAGCCCACTTCCAGTCATCTGCCTTCCCTTCCCCAGAGGAGCCTACCCAGGCAGCTCCAGCTTTAGTAAGATTAAACTTGACTCTGTATTCCAAGTGCCCCACACCAACCAAGTCCACATTGCCATGCTAAATATTTATCTCATGATCAAATAAATTAACTACCACATCTGCTAAAAGAGTCAGGCCCTTGAAAGAACTTTGTTCCAGCTCAGCTCTGACCAACAAGCATCCTTGACTTCTTCCAAACTCATATTGGAATTGCATCAAACCTAAAGCATGGGCTCGCCAGTCTTAGTTCAGGCAGCTCTCTGCCCATTTCATTCTGTCTACGTGAACTGAGGTCAGTCCCATCAGGTGAGTTAAATACTTGCCACAATGCGACCTCGGCAACCCGAAGGGAAACACTTTTCCACCCATCGCCTTAACTCATGCTCAATCACATGCTCTTGTCCAGGAGTTCTTTCCAGAGCTTTTACTGCAAATCTTAATTCTGTTGTAAATTCTACATGGTTAAAGATATGGTCACAGAGGGGAGAAAGGTCAGCTTGGAATTTTGTTGTTGTTTGTTTTTAATTTCTCTAAGGTTATCAGATTATACCTTGCCATAAGCTATCACATTTACCAAAAAGCTATTATTTTTTAAGATTCTCAGACAATTAATTCCTACCTCCACAGCCTCTCTGCTTTGCGAACACCCACAGAACTATATACAAATGATCTTGTTTAAAAAAAAAATAATTCAAGCACAGCATCCACTACAGGCTTGGGCCCAACTGGTACACACAGAGAGGTATTCCTTGGTCCTGAAGGTGGGTGAACATTCATTAGGGGGATCAGAGAAAGAAGACACACAGCACTACAAGTAGGAATCGGTAGTAGCTAAATCAAGGGTTATCAACTAGGTGCTTAGGATCTGAAATAGGTAGCCTCATTTTATACTCACAATAACCCAATAAATTAGGTACTGCAGCTTCCTCTGTCCACAGGAGGAAGCCAGGGATGTTTAGTAATAGGCCAAATAAGATTCTGCTATTCACATGGGGCAGAGCCAGGATTCTAACCCCTGCACCATGGGCTCCAATGCCCTCCTTCCCAAGACGGAGTGCAGCCCAGGAAAGAAAAAAAAAAAAAAAAAACCAGCAAGGCATATTGTAGGAACATCAGCTGAGTGTGGCAGGAATAACAGGGAAGGAGACAATTAGGAAGACAATAGAGGATGGAAAGATGGAGGAGAAAGACCAAAGAAGGGCTCTGGGGTCGTGTTTTAAAAATAGATGGGAGAGAAAATCCAAGACTATGGAGTCAGAGTCAAGGGAGGCTGGAAATTACCAGAGACGATAACTGAGCAAGGTCATAAATTGACAGAGAGACAATGAGTTTAGAGCACGGAGAAAAAGCTAGAAAAAGTAAGGGACATTTCTTCCCCAGACAGGATGAGAAGAGAAAAGAAAGAAGTTGTCTATGTTTTAAAAGAAAAGCAAAGGCCGAATCTCAGTGGCGTGTTGGGACGGCTCCCTCCTCTGTCTCCGAGATGAGGCGAGCAGGGTCAGCTAGGGCTGGAACAGAGTGGAAAAGATTCAGAGCAGCTGTTACTGGAATCCGATAGGGAGCTAAAAATGGAGTTGAAGGGAGATGCCTGAGGGCACTGGGAGAGTTGAGGCAGGAACATGCAGGGGGTCCGGTTACTGCTGGGGGCCCATGCCTCTCCAACAGGTTTCAGCGGTGTGAGATCAGGAAGAGGCAAAAGGATTGTCCAAGGAGACTCAGTAAAAGGTCAAAGAGTAAGGAATGAAGTGCTTTTGAGAACTTTGCTAAATCACTTCACCAAGGAATCCAAATTCCAAGAAGAGGTACTTAAGGGATGGAAATCTAGAAGGCAGAGCCTCCTACAAGCAGTGTAGCCCAGGGGTGTGGCTAGGCACTGAATCGCAGAGATGCAGAAGATGGGCAGGTCACCAAGGACGGAGAGGCTGAGGAAGTGAGGGAGCAGAAGAAGGATGTGCTAGTCTAAAGCAGAACAGTTTTATGGGTAGGAAGAGTGGCACAAGACAAGGATAGGGCCATCTGCCAGGCACATACAGGGGAAGTGACTGAATGGTCACAAGATATGCGTGGAAGAGGGGCTTCCCTTACAAAAAGGGAAGCCAGCTTCATCTCTGGAGAATTATAACCATTTCTCCATATCCGTGACAAGTTGGGTCCAGAGCAGTGAGACATTACCAAAACCCATGGATGCTCAAGTCCCTCCGATGAGATGACCCACTCTCTGGATAGTGGGTCATCTGGACTGTGTCTCACTTGACACGGTCGACCTCACGGTGGATGGATGGTTCTTCTGGAAACCTTTTGTTCTTTCTCCCATAGCTCTACAGAGGCAGCCGTGTTCCCTCCATGTTTAAAACAAAGTCCCCTTCTCCCCAGGAGAGTACCTCTAGTCTTTACACCTTCATCCCTTGAGGCCTTTGCTGGGGTTCCTTGGCCACTCTGCCCGTTCCCCTTGTCACTGTCCTTCTTAAATATGTGCTCCTGAACATCACAAATGGCAGACACCTAGAGAGTGCTGGCGTGTGACAGCCGCATTTTAATTCACCCAATTCTCACACTGTATGGCAGTGGCACCCTTGTTCCCATTCCACATATGAAGAAACTGAGGTGAAGGATGGGGAAAAAAACTGACCAGCAGCACAAAGGCAAGTGCAAGTAATCAGGATGTGCTCATAACCCCATGCCAACCTCATCCTTGCTAGTATCAGTCAGAGTTTTAAGCACTCCTGAGCTTGGGACTCACCCTCAAAATTCTGACTCTATTGTGCCATCTGTCAGCTGCTCCACGGAGCTTTGAAAAGACATCTAAGGGACAGTTCTGGGTAGCAAAGACTCTAATCACCCTGCAGGGCACTATCGGGTGGATTAGAGGGTGTAATAGAAAGTTCCAAGGTTCTTCAGGAGACAATAACACCTGGGCAGGGTCAGACACGGGTGATAAGAGAAGCGTCTCGGGAAGACTAAGTAAATAGCTGTTGAAGTAATGTGACTTACAAGAGTCTCCTCAGGCCTCATTCTCGAGGGAAAGAAAAAGAAATCATGATGCTTTGTTCTTCTCAGGCACGCGGCTTCCTGGTCTTCCTCCTGACAAGGCTTTGTTGATCATTCAGGACGCCTAGACACGGAGCCATCTTCCTGAAATTAGCAACAGCCTCCATAGGGACGGGCATCATGCCTTCCCAGCCTCCTTCTGAAAACTGGAAGAAGATGGAGAGGGGCTTTGAAGTCCACACTCTTCCTGTTAATTCTGTACCTTAGTACACCACTGAGCTGCCAGCTCTTCAGATTGAGAACAGGGTCTCTCTGACTCCTGGCTCCTGCCTGGGGGGCGTACAGGTCACTTCCAAGTTGGGGGTTATCTATACTTGGACTTTCCAACTGTACTTCTCTTCATTTACCTGCTCCCCAAACCTCCACCCTTCACCCCCAGTACTTCCCATTGAGATTAACCTCGGGCTGTGGCTTTCAAAGCACGAGGGCCTCCCCTTTGGTTAAATGGATACCAACGAGAGCAGAATGCTGTCCTAGCATGCATATAGCCCTGGGTGCCCTCCCTAGTACTGCACAAAACTGTTCACAGAGGTACATTGTCATAGTCCTGGGCCTCAGAATGGAAGCAGGAGGAGGACCAGAAGGTTACGGTCATCCTCAGTTACATAGCTAAATCTGAGGCCAGCCTGGGCTACATAGGATTTTGTCATGGGTCGGGGGAGGAAAGAAGAGAGGGACGGGAAGGGGAGGGCGGGTGTTGGGGGAGAGTGAGCATTAGATGTTCCTTATTTGCTGCTGAAAACATCTATACCTTTCAGTCCATAGAACTTGCTCTTAGCAGTCTAGGACACACACAGTATGAACATCTGAACCTGAACTACTTAGCACAGTACATTGCCCTTTTCCTAACCACTCCTCACCGCCATCCCAGAGTCATCCCTCAAACCAGCTCAGCCAGCCATGGCAACCTGTACCCTGTAAAGGGAAACTACCCTCTTGCCTGCACCTGCTGTGGTGACTCTAGAATCCTGGCAGAGGATGCCTCTCTTCAGCTGTCCATCAGACAACTCCATAGCAACACCAGGCTGGGAGGAGTGGAGAGGGGGTGGGGATGAGGCTGGGTGGAGGTAGAAGGGGGCCGCTGAATGGGTTATTCTTAGATCTCTGGATCTACAAAGTACATTTTAAAGTCATCCCATCAGGAAAGTACAACCAATAACAAAGGCTATTCGTGCAAAATGAAACTCAATTTACATTCTTGAAACATGATTACAGGGCAAAGAAAAAGACTCCGAACACCTTTTCCTTGCTGGCCCACTTCAGCAGAAGCCCGAGGACAGCTGACACACTGGCAGCAAGGAGAATGGAAGCAGCAAGTCTTGCTTAGAACATTTCCCAGCTTTGGGAACCACAGAAACAAACCCAAAACAAACAAACAAACAAACAAACAAATGACAAAAGCCACATGCAAGACTTCAATCTGGAATGCCCCAAGGCCCCTGTGTTGAAGTTTGGTCATCAGCTTGACAGTACTAGGAGATATTGGAGCCTTTAAGAGGTGCAGCCTAGAGCAAGATGTGGTGACAAATTCCTTTCCCAGCACAACAGAGGCCAAAGGAGGCAGATCTCCCTGAGTTCAAAGCCAGCTGGTCTACATAATGAGGAGTTTTAGACTAGTCAATGCTACCTTGTCTTTAAACATTAAAAATGAAAATAAATAGTGAGATAGGATTATGGGAATTCAGCAGTTTTCTATCTCTCTCTCTCTCGTGATGGTTAACATCACAGCTCCATTACATGCTCCCGCCAGGATATACTAACTTAATGCAAAACTAAGAGAAATGGACCAACTGATTAGGGACTGAAATTTCCCAAACTAAGAACCCCAAAAAGTTCTTTTTAAGCTGGTTGTCTCCAGTGCTTTATTACAGTTACAAAAGTCTTTACTAGAAGGGTAATCTTTAACCAGAACTTATGTCTTTTGGGATTTCAGTCGAACCATATCAGGCTACTAAATACTATTTGGAATTTTAGTGTATTAAAGCCGTGTAACTCCCCCATAGGATAAGGGAAGAATTCATTAATTTAGAAGGGGTCGAGGCAATATTAAGTTTCTCACATGAAAACAGCTTGACAGATGTAACACAATAACCGAACAATTCACTATATCTGCTAATAAAGAGTGGCTTTATATATACACAGATGTATTGTTTGGAAAAACCTCCCCAACATTAGAGTATGAGCTAGGAAATGCTCCAGGCACCGGTTTGAGGACACAGGGTACTGAGCCATCTTGCTACTCCCCGGCTAATTACTTTGAACGCATGTGTCTGTTCTACTGCTGCTACACGTGCATCCTTGTCACCTCCTCCCTTCCAGACTGAGGTATGCCTCTGGTTAAGTGGCTGGTGCTCTGCCTGAGAATCCCACAGTCATCTGGACTGCCAATGATCCCGAGAGAGCTGGCCGTACTTCACTCTCTTAGGGCTGTGTTCTCAAATCAATCATCATTTAAGAGCACTGGCCACTCTTCCCTAGGATGCTGGGTTCAATTCCTAGCATCCTCCTTGCAGCTGACAACCATCTGTAACTCCAGTTCCAAGGGATCCAATGTCCTCTTTTGGCCTGGTTGGGCACCAAGCATGCATGTGGTACACAGACTTCCACATTAAATAGCTAAGTAACTTTTCAAAGACTCAAGGAAGCCCTCGAGCTTGCCTGAACCTAGAAAAGCAGAATGCTCCATCGTTTCTTGATCCAAGGGAGAGTCTCATGCATGCGAAAGTTGCTGTACTGCAAATCAACTCATCCTGGTCCTGCCCGAGTGTGTCGCAAAGGGGGCTTTGTATCCAAGGAGAACAATGGGATGCTGGGAAACGGTTGAGAAAAGCCATTCAGAGGTTCCTGGTGTAACTTTAAATAAGCTGTCAGCTTCTTTATCATATTGAAAGATTCAGTACTTACTAGCTTGGCTTCTCATCACATATTTCCAAGACAAATTCTCTGAGAAATTTACTACCGCCTCTTCAGGATAAGACTTGACACTTGACCCAGTTTTTCTTAAAGTTTTTTCTATGTAGGACACGGCTCTACAATGCTGAGAAATGTACAGTGAAGTAGAATTTCCTTTTTCCGTTTGTTTTGCATTAATTCCATTTTTTCTGTGGGTGATGGCTATTGTTGGTTGTCAACATGACTCTATCTGGAAGGAACTACAATCCAGAAATGGAGGGCACACCCGTGATCTGAATCTTGAGGCTGGAAGACACAGGCTTTTGATTTGGATTTTGAGAGCAAAAGACACTCGCCTTTAATCCAGATCTTGAGGCAGAAAGATATATCTTGAATCTTCGCCATGCCTTCTGCTGGAAACTTATGTGTGGACAGTGGAAGAAGGAAGCATTTGTTCTTCTTTGCCTGCTTGCCCTCATCTTGCTAGCTTGTCCATTCCTTCGCTGGCATTGGAGCCCACTTCTACAGGATTCCAGCATAAACAGAAGACCAGCTGAGACGCCTAGCCTTGTGGAACTGAATGATTACTAGATTTCTGTTCACGGCTGGCCATTGTTGGATAAGTTGGACTGCAGCCTATAAGTCACTCTAATTCCACATACATATAAACACACACACACACACACACACACACACACACACACACACACACACACACACACATTCATTCCTTTAGTTCTGTGGTTCTAGAAAACCCTGACTAATACACTGAGGTAATGAAGTCCACCAAGGAATCTTTTCTTTTCATTTTTTTTCCTATTAGTCAAGGTTGGCCTCAAACTCCAGGTATTCCTACCCCAGCCTCCTGAGTGTTTAGTACAGACACCACTCTTGCCTCCTTGTCCAAGAATGACAGGTCCTGGCTTGCCATGCTGGCCTCCTTGGAGGGTAATTTCTCATTCTTCGTTATTATAAATATAGATTTGAGGAATAAAAGCAAATCTTGCCCTCTTCAAGTTGTTTCTTAAAGGCATATTTCCCCCCAAAAAGGTAACATATGGTTTCTGAATCTAACAGTCTTACAAGGATATTTGGGAGACCAAGATGGCACCATGCAGGGTCACACACATGGGTTCATGCTGGACATGCTGTATGCCTTCTGGAGGACACTCCCACATCAGAGGACTCTAGAACTGATCTTCATAAATGGTGTCAAAGGGCTCCTTAGCTTCTTGGCCTCCCATGTGGTAGGAGACTCTAGAGAGATAACAGATGAAGGACTCTGACAGAAGATGAGCAGAGCATGTGCTCCCCACTGAAGCTTCTGTACAAAGCCTCCAGCTTGCAATGGCTATTAATCCATCCCTCAGGCTTCAAGCTGGCTATGGTGTTCCGGCTTTCTCCTCACCTGTTGTCAAAGACAAGTCATGGAGGAAAACTTGATGACCCTCTTAGACAATACCCTCGTTTGCTGCAGAAGCCTGAGTGATATCCCTCAAAGCCATGGGATAGCAACTAAGGGGGTCTAGCCACTGTGGATAGGACCAGGAAGTTTAGCCATTGTGGGTGGGGCATGGTAATCATGCTAGAAACATCTCCTAAGGAATCTAAAGGGCAAAGAACGAGTTAACATGGCAGGACCCACAGAGATATAGAGACAAGAACAAAATGTGAGAAGGTAAAAGAGAGCTTTCTAGAAATTAAGAATAGTGAAAGCAGGGGAAGGCTTGATAAGAAGGAGAGGGCTCCTAGCAAAAGCAAGGCCCTGGGTTCGGTCCCCAGCTCCGGGGGGTGGGGTGGGGGAAATGAAGTTGGGGCTGGAGAGATGGCTCAGCAGTTAGAGCACTGACTGTTCTTCCTGAGGTCCTGAGTTCAATTCCCAGTAACCACATGGTGACTCACAACCATCTGTAATGGGATACGATGCCCTCTTCTGGTGTGTCTGAAGACAGCTACAGTGTACTCATATACATAAAATAAATAAATAAATCTTTAAAAAAAAGATGAAGCTATTGTCATTTCACTTGCATGTTTTTATTTGCCAGATAAGATCACATTTTTTTTCCTCAATATTTCACCCCACTTAGAAAGGAACATTATTTTTAAGCATGGGGGCTTTCGATAAATCTTACTTCCAAAAGGATGAAGGCACCAGGTTGTACTTGGGACACACTGCGAAGCATCCTTCATTGTTTGTCATCTAGTCTGTTATTCAGAGATAACCATCAAGTGCTCATCTTTAAGACGCTTCAAGCCAGGTGTAGCCACACCTGTAAGTCTCAACTGGTTGAAGCAGGAGAATTGCTCAAACCCGTAAGTTTGAAACTAGCTTGGGCAGTACAGTAAGACCTTCTCTCAAGAGGAAAAACAAAATGTTTGAAAACCTGAAAGTTTAAAATACTTCTTCAATGATCCAAAGACAAGAAGAAAGCAGGTTAGGGGGTGGATCGGGAGGGGAATAAAATCTGGAGTGTAAAAATAAAGGGGGGGGGAGGAGGAGGAGGAGGAGGAGGAGGGGTAGGAGGAAGAGGAGGAGGAGGGGGAGGAGGAGGAGAAAAAGCAGGTCATTTAGCCTGTCATCCACGCAGGATCTCACTCCTGCGACCTTGCTCTCCCTGGCCTTGACCTTAACTGTGGTTCAGATTCACATCACTCCACGTTTCTGGAGACTTCTGCTCAAAGCTTAGTGAGGTTTCTAACTGGCTTCCACCCTCCACCCTACCCCCACCTTCCAGGTCTACCTGTCTTATTGATTGACAGTGGATGGTATCCTAGCTCCTCACCCTGATGCATTTCCTTGCCTCTAGAGGAGTGTTCCCTCAGCTCCCTCAGAAAATGGTGCACTCCACCCAAGACTGTAAAGCCCTAGTTTCTATTTTGCTGTGCCCTACCCTGCTATATGCAAATGAGATCTGATGCTATTCACAGCCTCTACAGGATACAGCAGGATACCTAAGCTTGGCATCCATCCCGTACCAGCCAGTGGTAACAGCTTTTAAAGAGGCACTCTTTGGGAGAGGTTTATCTAGAAAGGAGGGAAAATAATGCAAATATTAAATAAAATCTGGCATTTATATGCAGTGATCTGTAATCAATCCCTTGGGAGGTAGAGGTAGGAAGATGAGAGGTTGAGCCACAGCTAGTTCAAGGCCAGTCTGCTCATGGACTCTGTATCAAGAAGAAAAGCAACAACAAGAAAAAGAAAAAAAAAGATCTAGCTGTCTCCTGAGAGGCTCTGCCAGATCCTGACAAATACAGAGACAGATGCTTGCAGCCAAGCATTGGACTGAGAATGGGGTCCCCAATGGAGGAGTTAGGGAAAGGATTGAAGGAACTGAAGGGGTTTGCAACCCCATAAGAAGAACAACAATATCAACCAACCAGACCCCCTGCCCCCAGAGCTCCCAGGGACCAAACCACCAACCAAAAGTGCACATGGCTCTAGTCACATATGTAGCAGAGGATGGTCTTGTCAGGCATCCATGGGAGGAGAAGCCCTTGGTCCTGTCAAGGCTGGATGCCCCAGTGTAGGGAGATGCTAGGGCAGTGAGAAGGCAGTGGGTGGGTGGGTGGGGAGAGCGCCCTCATAGAAGCAGGGAGAGGGAGGATGGGATAAGGGGTTTTGGGGGAGGGGAAGACTGGGAAAGGGGATAACGTTTTGGAATGTAAATAAAGAAAATATCCAATAAAAAAGAAAAGAAAAAAATTACACTCCGTGAAGCACCAAGAAAAAAAAAGTAAATGTCCTTCCTAGATGTTTAAGTATGATTTTAAAAGTTGTAAAACCGGTCAGGCGTGCTGGCACTCACCTTTAATCCCAGCACTCAGGAGGTAGAAACAGGCAGGTCTCTGAGAGTCTGAGGCCAGCCTGGCTTACATAGTAAGGTCTGAACTAAGACATGGTTGTTTCCTTCACTAAAGTTATTTATGAATTTACAAGTTCTCAGTAGTCAAATAAACTAAAAAAAGTTTAAACGAAAGATAAGTAGCTGAAGAATAAACTTTTTAAAAAAGATTTATTTAATTTTATTTATATGAGTATACTGTAGCTGTCTTCAGAAACATACCAGAAGAGGTCCCATTAGAGATGGTTGTGAGCCACCATGTGGTTGCTGGGAATTGAACTCAGGACCTCTGGAAGAGCAGTCAGGGCTCTTAACCAAACCGCTGAGCCATCTCTCCAGCCCTGAAGAATAAACTTAAAATGAATCATATACTTAAAAACCCACAATAGCTGGACATAACAGGTAAAAGCGCTTGCCATGGAAGTCTGAGACTTCAAGCAGGAGGCCCTAGGTTCAATTCCCAGCACTTCTAAAATAAAGTCATTCCAAGAAAGAGTAAGAGTTTTGATGATATAAAAAACAATTTAAGAGTTTTGATGATATCAAAAAATTATTTTTTAGAAGAAACTCTATCGAAGAAAGTGGTCTTCTTTCAACTGGCAAGGTGACATCCCTGACATCCCTGACATTTTAACCTCACAGATCAGTTATTAAAAGAGAGTGAAAGAGCTCTGAGAACTAGCATGGAGAGGAACAAGTCCCAGGAGAGGACCCCAGGTAACCAAGGTGACCCTCTAGTGCTGGCGGCCGTGGAAACCGTTCTACCCTTTGGAAGGTAAACTGCCAATACGTGTTAAAATTGGGTACACATAGCAACCGTAGCTCAAGATAACCATTTTACAGAAGCCGAGACTTCGCTGTTTGCATGCACTCTGGTCACAGCTCTGCTGATGATGGGAAACACCTGGAAACAGGCCGGACGTCTGTCAAATAAGCCATGGGGGTGTAGCTTAGTGATAGAGCACCTGCCTAGCATATGGGAGACCCCAGATGCACTTCCCCCCACACTGCAAAAAAAATAAACAAGTCTTCCAAATTAGGGTTGACTAGAAACATAAGCACAGTTTTCATATATGCTACTATGAAACCCTTGAGTAAGTATTCTCTCTATATATTGGTCTAGGAAGACCTCCATAATGTACTCTACATTGAAAAACAATATGCAAATTAACAACCCAATCAATCCCATGGTGGATCCTGAAATTATGGATCGTACTGAGCCATATATATATATAAAACCTACATACGCTCTTTTTACTTTTTTTTTTAATTTCTAAAAATATTCCGTGTAGTTGAGTATATCTGTGCGTGGGCGTAGCTCATGAGTTCAAGTCCCCCTGGAGGCCAGAAGAGGGCATCAGATTCTCTGCGGTGGGGTTACAAGGACCTGGGAGCTGCCAATTGTGGTGCTGGCCACTGAAGCTGGGTCCTCGGCAAGAACATTGTTCCTCTTTTGCATGCAGTCTATCTCCAGTCCCTATTCTCTCATTCACACAATTAAATTATAAAATGTAACTGATACACTAGGCACAGTAAAAGATGAACACTAAGATTGTAGCAATATACTATGTACCGTTTCTTTGTATCTTTCCTCCCCCAAAACATCCAACTGTCCTATGCTCAGCTCTTTTATGATGTTAAGGAATGAAGTAAGGTGAGTGGCATGGGAGTTGTCACACACTATTACACCACTCCTTGTAATGACGTCAGGAGGACGTTCAACCTGCCATGATGATGCCATTGACCGTGGGTGATAGAAACCACAGAGGACAAATTCTTGATAAGAGAGACCTACTGCTATGACATCAGCTCTCTGCTCCAATTCACACACAATCGGTGTTTCTCGGTCTGTGTGTGTATGTGAACACGCACATTTTAGTGTAAGTGGGTACACTTGTGTGCAGGTTTGTTTGGAAGTCAGCGGTTGACATCAGGTGTCTTACTCAATCACTCTGCACAAGGCCAGGTCTCTAGTTGAACCCTGATCTACCTAGTGTTGACAGGCCTCACCTGACTTTGCCTCTGGAGAGCTGGGAAGACGGGTGAGCCCCTCTCACCCACATAGCTTTTTATGTGCGTGCTGGGGACAAGAATTCTCCACTCCATATATTCTTTATTTGTGAAGCCGTCACTCAGCTCATAATTTGTGCCTTATTTAAAAATCCAGGAGGATTTGCATGTAATTATAATATGACAGAACCTGGGTGGGAAAACAGAAGAAGGAAAGGGCTCACCACCAAAGTGTTTTTCTGTTTGATCTTCTGGCTTCTTTACACTTTTTTTTTTCAGTCAACCTGTGGTACTCACAACCTGTGGTACTCATATTTCCTCTTTGTTTCTGTCTCTCTGTTCTCTCTCTGTGTTCTCTCTCTCCCTCTCCCTTTCCTTCCCCCTCTTCCTACCCCTACCCTTACCCCTATCTCTATCTCTCAGACATGGTCTCACTATGTAGCTCTGGTCCTGGAACTCACTTATGTAGACCATACTAGCCTTGAACTCACAAGGATCCCTCTGCCTCTGCCTCTGCCTCTCTGCCTCTCTGCCTCTCTGCCTCTCTGCCTCTCTGCCTCTCTGCCTCTCTGCCTCTCTGCCTCTCTGCCTCTCTGCCTCTCTGCCTCTCTGCCTCTCTGCCTCTCTGCCTCTGCTTCTGCCTCTGCCTCTGCCTCTGCCTCTCTGCCTCTGCCTCTGCCTCTCTCCCTCTGCCTCTCTCCCTCTGCCTCTCTGCCTCTGCCTCTCTGCCTCTGCCTCTCTGCCTCTGCCTCTCTGCCTCTGCCTCTCTGCCTCTGCCTCTGCCTCTCTGCCTCTGCCTCTCTGCCTCTGCCTCTCTGCCTCTGCCTCTCTGCCTCTGCCTCTCTGCCTCTGCCTCTGCCTCTCTGCCTCTGCCTCTCTGCCTCTGCCTCTGCCTCTGCCTCTGCCTCTGCCTCTGCCTCTGCCTCTGCCTCTGCCTTGCCTCCCAAGTTCTGAGATAAGGCCATGCACCACCACACCTGGCTACTCATGGGTCTTGTTGTTTGCAGGGGGAGTATGTCTGCATGCATGCCTTTTTGAGGGTGTCAGATGTCCTGAACCAGGTGTCACAGACAGTTGTGAGCTGCCATGTGGGTACTGGGAAATAAAGCCCAGTCCTCTGAAAGAGCTGCCAGCACTCTTAACTGCTGAGCCATCTCTCTAGCCCCACTACTCAAGTTTTTCAGAGAAGTATAAAAGGTGGAGAGACCCCTGTGCCAGGTAGAGAGAGAAGGCTGCAATCTTTTTATACCCATGATTCCAAACAGCAGCAGGACTGAGAAGTGAGGTTCAGCACTGATGCCTGTAGGGAGGGGAAAAAAGGGCTGTAGGGTAGGTGGTTGAGTAAAGCAATCCAGCATGGTGTCACTGCACCAAGCCACACCCTAACCAAACCCATTATACTGATGTTGCTTCCCCTTCCCTTCCGGGAGAATCACCAGGAACCTACCACACATTTGGCTAATCACGGATTAGTCAGGGGTTCATCAATGCTCCTGAAGAAAAAGAGACCAAGGGGCTGGGGATTTAGCTCAGTGGTAGAGCGCTTACCTAGGAAGCACAAGGCCCTGGGTTCGGTCCCCAGCTCCGAAAAAAAAGAACCAAAAAAAAAAAAAAGAAAAAAGAAAAAGAAAAAGAAAAAGAGACCAAGAGAATCAAGATTCACCCCATCCACTTCATTGGCTTAATTTAAACTGAAGACAAATTTGAGACTCACACAAAGAAAAGACCCTTTAATAGAGACTGCTGTCTGAGGAAGAACTCCCAGAGCGGGGAGTTCTGTGCAGGGGAGACCTCTGAGGGGAGAGATCTTTGAAGGGGAGGAGATCTCTGAGGGGGAAGGAAATCTCTGAGGGGGGAGGAGATCTCTGAGGGGGGACCTCTGGAGGAGAGATCTCTGAGGGAAGAGATCAGTAATGGGGGAGATTTTAGAAAGGGAGAGCTCTAACTGGGCCGGGGACGAGGGGGATTTGAGGGCTCCCAACACCCAGAATGAACTTTTCAGGATGAAGCAGACAGGACTACTCCCGCCAAACAGAGTGTGTTGGCCCTCACAGAACTAAACTGCTGGGTCGGTCTCCACAACACCTACCCTCTGGGTAGGATAGTTCCTTGGCCTGGTGGGTATCGTGAGTAAGATATGAGTAAAGCCAAATTTTTTGAAGTGATTAAGAGAACTGAGTTTTTCTTGAGGCCAT
Source organism: Rattus norvegicus (assembly GCF_021556685.1). Classification (NCBI taxonomy): domain Eukaryota; kingdom Metazoa; phylum Chordata; class Mammalia; order Rodentia; family Muridae; genus Rattus; species Rattus norvegicus. The sequence continues at coordinate 27,052,918 of NC_141550.1, read as the reverse complement.
GGGTTTTATTTCCATTTCCTAAGTGACTTCTTAGCTAAGTGGCTGCTTGGGGCTTTGAAAGCTCAGTCTGAAACACAGGGAAGTGACAGAGGGTGATGTCGTGGGCAGGTGCTAGCTCAAGGGAACATGTGCGGAGAATTAGGAAGGCACAGAGGAGCTGGCAGGAGTCCCACTTCAGAGCAATGGGCCACAGCATTCTGCATGGCCTCCCAGAAGAAAACACCTGTCGGCCAGAGAGACCAACTGCTCCCTGTGCCTAGATGCAGTCGCAAACACGTGAGACAGAAACATGTTTGAAAACACAAAGCAGAGTTGATTTTCGTACACACTTAGTGTCAGCAACATGGTTCCGACCACACTTGGCTCTTTGTAACGCTTATCTTTAGGGAAAAAAAAAAAAAAAAGAAGAGGACTCCAAAATGCTTTTCTGAAGAGAAAGAAGAATATGAGTTCTCAGTGTTGATGGTCTGTGGTGACGAAGAACACATACATGAGAAGGGACGTCTGAGAGTAGGGATCTGAGTGGATCCGCACATGTCTGTGCTCATGACAACATCATGCACAAGAGCCAACCAGTAGGTGGAAGGAACTCCCATGCGCTCTAGCAGATGGAAGGGTTCAAATCGTGGCACACACAATGAAACACTCTTTTATTTTGGAAAGAGGGCTGTCCAATGTGTACTATACTGTGGATGATGCTGCCTGAAGCAAGCCAGGCCCCAAAAAAGACAATGACTGTGTCACTTAGGTGGGTTATCGAGCAAGGATCGTCAGATCCATACAGACAGAAAGCAAAGGGAGGTGTCCAGGGCATGGGGGAAGGGGAAAGAGAAACTAGTGTTTACTGGAGTGAGTTTCAGTTTGATTAGGACAAACTTCTAGAAGGATGTGGTCAACAACATAAATGTCCCTGGTTCTATGACACTGTGCACCTCAGAATGGCTGCGATGGTAAATTCACCTTATACAATAAAAGAAAAAAATCGACAGTCACGTTTTGAAGGTTTGTTTTATGTGTACATGTGTGTGTGTGTGTGTGTGTGTGTGTGTGTGTGTGTGTGTGTGTGTGAACAGATGTATATACATCACATGCTTAAAGTATACATAGAGGCCTGAAGCAGGCATCAGATCCCCCTAGAATTGAAATGACAGGAAGTTGTGAACCCATCATAAGATATGAGTGCTGGGCACTGCACTAGTGTTGTTTGCAAGAGCAGTCGGAGCTCTTAACCACAAAACCACCTCTCTAGACCCTCAAGGCTTTATATTGTCCAAATCCCCTAAGCCTCACTGCAGTCCCCATGTCTTGGGACGTTCTTGCATGTGCGGAAAGCCAAGCATGAGGAAACACCACTGAGAAGCTAGTTCAGGTTTGGCTCACTCTAAACTTCTCAGTGAAAAACAAGTGGAAGCATGCACACTCGATTCTTCGACTAGTTCCATCCCCAACTTTAAGACCCGAAAGTTCGATTTCCTTCTCTATCAACTTAGGCTCATATCACTTTAGCCTGTAGCCAAAAACACACCCACAATTATGAATTACAGTGTTTTCAGGGCAGTAAGCACATTCTGTATTAAAGGTAACCTTGAACCTACAGACCTGGGGAAGACCCTGAGCCACCTATCTTTTTCTGGAGTCTGAGAAACTGGCCAAGTGCAGAACAGCATCCTTCAGATAATTTAAAAAAAAAAAAAATGAGACTGGAAAGGGCCAATGGTCATGGGTGGTTGGGAAGGTCGATGGTAAAGTTAAAGATAAACCCAACTCTCTTTTAAGTTCCAGGCCATGAAAAGGCATAAGGCAGTCAGTACATGGTAGTGGAAACTCTAGACAGCAGACGTTTAGCTCTGCCTGGTACTTAATTATAGAAACTTAAACTTGAGCACATTTCTAAAGCTTTTAAGTTCTGACTTCAAATGATGGGAATATCTTCCTCCCCGGGTGTCTGTGAGGGATGCATTCCAGGCCCATCTTGTAGATAAAAATTCCACGATGCTCAAGTGCCTTATATAAAATGACATTGTATTTGCCCAGGACCTCCCACGTCACCGCTGGAGAACTTAGAATGCCTAGTACAATGTGTGTCTAAAAGTTGTACTGTAGTGCTTAGGGGACAGACACATCAAAACTATCCTACAAAAAATAGCCTGTATTTCATACAGGTACAAATGGATGGTTTGGGTTTGGGGGGCTGTTTTCCAACAGTTTGGTTCACAGTTGGTTGAGCCCTCAGAGACTATGGCTACAGAGAGTTGCCTGTAACCTGCCATTTTGTAGGGCAGAGTTCAAAAGAGGTGGAGGCTGAGGAAGGGGGCCTTCATTCTCTACTGGGCCTCTCCCTGAGCTTCCACAGAGGCCCACTGAGTACACAAGGGCAGATTGCAATTGACACTTGCGAGTATTTTTAATTGCCCTCCCCCCAGTGATTATAATATTCTGCATTTGGCTTTGAGAGCATTTAATGAGGACAGATACTGGCTACATCTGCCAAAGTCCATAATGGTGGTGGTGGTGGTTGCTGCTGTTGTTGTGTTTCTCAATGCTGGAGCCTGGGCCCTCAGAGAGGCTAACCAAGAGCACTGTGACTGAGCTCAAGCCCTTCACCTTTTTTTATAACTTTACTTCAGGGCAGACTCTCCTTCAGTTGCCCAGGCTAGCCTTGAGCTTGAGACCTTCCTATCTCTGCCTACCAATGAGCTGGGATTATCAGCCTGTTCTTGTGATTTGCTTAAATTGTCAGCTCTTACACAATATTATTACTAGGTCTTCAGGCCTCTAAACAAAATACCTCGAGGAAAGCCTTCTAGTGTCTACCGTCCTGCTTGCATCATTTCAAATCTCTGAACTCAAAAACACTTCTGTGTACAACACAGCATGTTGTAAGCCATCATGGATGGTGTAGATCTTCTTTTTTCTCCCAGTGCTTAGAACTGAACCCAGGACTTCATGTGTGCTAAGAATCTGTTCTCCCTTTGAACTGTACCCCAACTTCCTACAAGTTCTTTTTTAATAATTATCTTAATTGTAATTATGGAGATGGATATGTGCACATACGCAGGTGCCCACAGGGGCAAGAGGAGGACCTGAGATCCCCTAGAGCTGGAGTTACAGGGAGGTGTGAGCTACCTGACGTGGATGCTGGGGACCAAGCTTGGGTCCTTACAAGAGCAATGTGATCCCGTACCTGCTAAGCCGTCTCTCCACCCGCAAGGTGATGTTTCTTTAGCATTGCTTAGGAACAAGTAGGGTGGATCGTGAGGGTCCACCATTGGAGGCTGAAGTAGGGGAAACAGAGAAGACTTGGACTTTTCTTCACCACACATGGGGGCCCCAAGCTTGCTGTCATCTCCCAGTAACAGCTGGAAGACTGGTCACTGGTCATTGGTCTTGGGACATCCTCCATGTGAAGTAAGACAAGCACTGTGGACTTGCCCACTTATTCTTTTGTAATTCTAACCTTTGCACCCTTGGGTAACATGGGAGTAAAAGCTAAATTAGGGGTTGGGGATTTAGCTCAGTGGTAGAGCGCTTGCCTAGCAAGCGCAAGGCCCTGGGTTCGGTCCCCAGCTCCGACAAATAGGAAAAAAAAAAAAAGCTAAATTAACAGTAGTGTGTGCAGAACCCAAGAGCTGGTTCTTGCTTGTCTTTAAATCCAGAACTGAGCTCAGGCCCCAGGGGGATGAGAAGCCTGAAAAACCCGGGGCGATTACTTAGAGTCTTGGTAGCAAACACGTGTAGCGTACCAGCAAGATGAACACTTCCATACTAGCTGTCTCATAGCACATTGGTCCAGGGATCCCTCATCTAGTAAGTAGAAAAGGGATACAAAACAAACACACAAAAAACCCTCACAGAAGTTGGAAATGCTAAGCTGAAGCAAAAGATACCAAACAAAATTCAGCGTCTAGCAATTGCTTTAATAGCATCGAATGAGAACAGAAGGGTAAAAAAAAGATACAACTTTTATTTTAATAGAGGAAAGGACCAAAGTTTAGAAATGTGCTGGCAGGCTGTATGCCAACTTGACACAAGCCAGAGTTACCTGAAAGGAGAGACCCTCAACTGAGGAAATGCCTCCATAAGATCCAGCTGTGGGGCATTTTCTTAATTAGTGATTGATGGGGAGGGGGGAGTTGTCCATTGTGAGCGGTGCCATCTCTGGGCTGATGGTCCTGGGTTCTATAAGAAAGCAGGTTGAGCAAGCCATGAGGAGCAAGCCAGTAGGCAGCACCCCTCTGTGGCTTCTGCATTATTGGCTCCTGCCCCCAAGTTTCTGCTCGGTTTGAGTTCCTGTCATGACAAACCATGATGTGAAAACAACAGCCAGATAAACCCTTTGCTCCCCAAGTTGCTTTGGTCATGTTGCTTCATGGCAGCAATAGTAACCCTAACTGAGACATCTAAGGAGTTTGTCTAAAACCCCAGATGGAGCAGTGAGCAGGCAAAGCCAATCCGTAATACTCGAATCCACCATTGCACGCAATCTGAGGCAGCATTCTATTCCACGAGTATACAGAATGCCAATGCCACGTGGCCATCAATGTCACTCCATCTGCTGTGTTTCTACCTTCCACACAAAAGGCAAAAATGTGACCCGAAGAGATTCCTAAATAATCAGTGTGGCAGGGAAGACAGACGAGTCACATGTCGCAGCGACCCTAAGAACTATCCCCCCACCCCATGTGAGCAGTGCCCACTAAGGACAGAGGGTGTGTATCAGAGTATAGTCACTTAGCCTCCATAGGAGAGCCTATGGAAACACGCTTTTAGCTTTTAGATGTAGTATGTTTCCTCTGTTAGATATTTTTAAAGTAGACCACTTATCCAACATATAGGTTACTATTCACAGCGCAGTTTCCCAAACACAGGGCAAAATAGTTTTGCATCCTGACAGCTTTATTACTAACATCAGAGAGCACCCACAACTGCTTAACCTTTTTTTTTTTTTATCTACTTTAAGAGTTTTTCTGCAGCCCTCACATTTTTGCACATTTTTTTAGATTACCATCTCATGGTCAATTTTGTTTTCTTTGATAGACACGAGTCTAATAGTACGTCTGTGCCAGCTTCCACTTTCATTTCGGACTGACTCTGTTCCTTTTGAAGTTCCAGTTTCAAAACTCTGCAGCTGAAAATACAATTTGAATTACTGCGGTCCATCAGTTTCAACGACTCCATTTTTCTTCTTGACCGTTTGGTTATAAAGTCCGTTTATACCATCCTCGTTTCTGCTCCCAAAGCTGTACTTGATCAGGATTTAGTTCCCTTGTTTCCTTGGAGACCACTCGACATGTGCCCAGGTGCAGGGCTATCCCACAGCGGACCGACTTTCAGAATGAGCTTTTTCTGGTAAGAATAGCATCCACCTTCACAGCTGAGATGGTTGTTTCTGGTCTAGGACACGGTCCAGATGTTCGTTTTCCTTTAGGCTCCTTTAGTCTTTGCCTGCTGTGTCCAAACTTTTACTTTCCATCTTTTCAGTCCTCAAAGTAGAACTTGGCACCGTCTCTGATGACCTGAGCTCGCGGTTGGCAGTCTGCGCTTTACCAGTAAAACACCGTCCCAAAGAATCAAAGCAAAACCAACTGACTGCATCGAAAGCTGGAGTTGAGGATCTGGAAATCTCATTGTTTCCCTGAGATTGGAGTTTGTTGGCTGGACAATGACACTTGCTTTTTTTTTTTTTTTTTTTTTTTTTTTTGTCATTTCTGGTGGTGACGTCACTTGGCTATAGCAGGTTTTTGATATTCATTCTAGGATGTGCCACTTCCTGGACATCTTCTTCCTCTTCCCCGGGGGTTTTCTAATGACAGATGGCTCTCTGCCTCTCATAAGTATGCCAGCAAATAGCCTTCCAGATACTTTCCCAGTAAATGGATGTCCAGATCCATCAATGATTCTTTTGTCTTTGGAATTTTTTTTTTTAAATTCAGCCAAGGACTCTAGCACACTTTCAAAGGTCAAATGGTGCTGGATCTGCTATCTACTAAGACAGGAAGTCTAACCTGGGGCCTGGCTTAAGGCTGTTTACCTTTTCATTTCATTCATCTAAAGCAGAAGACCCCTCAGTTTTGAGTGGTGGTCATTGTCTTGGTTTGAACACCTTTGGGATTTTCCCTGAGTTTCTTTTATGTGACTCTGAAACCCCTTGCCTAATCTTTCCAATTTATTTTCGCACAATCCACACTAAGCCACGATGATAAAAATATCCTCTGCGGCGTGGCTAATGAGACTCCTCTCTCCTGAGGATCGTTTATCTCACTCCCGGAGATTGTTCTGCATTCGTTTTGAATTATGTTTACAATTTTATTGAAACATATATCATTAACAAATAAAAACTGTGTATATTTTAAATATAAAACTTGACACCATGATAAGCCACCAATCAGCCTTTCACATTCACAGATCCCATCCTGACAGATCCAACCAATCTACAAGGAAAACAGTCACAAACATCCACATCTATAGGAAACATATTTAGACTTTTTTCCCCAGATAACATAAACCAATAATGAGTTACATATCATCTACATTATGTTAAGTATTATAAGCATACAAGGTGATTTAAAGGGTACGCAAGATGTGCCTAGGTCTGTGCTAACTCTACGTTGAATTTTTCTTTTCTTGCTTTTGTTTTTGTTTTGAGACAGGGCTTCTCAGTAGAGCCCTGACTGTCCTGAAGCCTACTCTTTAGACCAGGCTGGCCTTGAACTCACATATATCTGTAGTCCCAGCAGTCAGAAGGCTAAGACAGGAGGATTGCTGTGTGTTTGAAGGCAGCATAGGTTACATAGCAAGATTCTGTCCTAAAGAACTGGATCTCTCCAGGCAAGTTTGGGTCTTTGTCTCAAACAAGAAGGTAGAGACACGTGGTTAGTATAACAAAAGTTATATTTTATTATGCTGAGGGTTATCACACAAGGTTCACACTTTAAATTCCTAAGCCTGTCTCCCCAAGGCTGCTCACCTGTGTGGCACATCTTAGCTGAAGGCCAGGTCCAGTCTCCAACAGAAGTCTCTAATTCAAGGGTCAGCATCCTGAGAGAGACTCTCCATCCACAAGGCAGATCAAAGGGACGTCTCTCCAGATGGGCAGAGCAGAGCATTGCTCTAGGTCTCTGCTTATATACTGTGCAGTGGGCATCGTGGGGTTCTAGGATGGTGTCCGGTTATCTGGAGTGAGTGATAGCCTCGGGTTCTGGTTATCAGGTGCAGCCTTGGGTGTAGTGGGGATTCTGACTAAGCTATTTTTACATGTCTAAAAGGCATTTTTATTATGCTCATTACCGACTTTATCTTCATACACAATTCTTCAGGCAACTGTGAATCTGGCTAGGTCGCCATTTTACCTTCAGAAAAGCAGAAACAATACACAGGACAGTGTTTTCAAGCTGCCCCTGTGATGCTGAAGCTAGGAGGATGTTACAGGCTGTCTCCAACCCCAAGCCCACTCAGGCTAGGAGAGCTGGCCAGACATCCTCCTGAAACCAATCACACTTCTCCTGTGAAACTTGTCACTAGCCTGCCGCTTCTGAGCACGTGACCACGTTAACCTCCCAGGTAAAGATCCTAGGTGTGGCTTTAGGTGGTTACAGAGTAAGTGTTTTACTAGCTGTTGGAATTGACAAAATCGAACATGGAACATGGAAACAGGCCCCAGCTGCTCGCATGATGTGCAAATACCCCTGGTCTGCAGATGTAGTCTGCTAGGAGGCTTCATGTTAGAACCGCACCCCCCCCCAAACACTTTGCTGCTTTGACCTTGGTCAGTCATTGCTCAAAGCCTCTCACAGATGAAGTCTGTAGACCACCCCTTCGAGGCCAATCACCTGCAAGGTCTAGGAAGAGAGACTGTGCCAACTTCAGGCTGGAAGGGTTCAAGGACCATCAGTTCTCAACTCTTGGCACCGTCTCTCTCCTTCCTACTTGGCTGTAATTTCACCTGCTAGGGACTTGCGTCCCGCTCAATGTCCCTTGCTCACACCTGTTAGCATTCTGTCTAAGCTCTTTCCTCACTCTTGTTCTCTCTTGCTCCCTCTTCCCCTCTCTCCACATTCCCCTCCCCCTTCACTCCACGTGCGTGCTTATAGCCAGCCTCCTCTCTTTCTCTCTCTCTCTCTCTCTCTCTCTCTCTCTCTCTCTCTCTCTCTCTCTCTCTGTGTGTGTGTGTGTGTGTGTGTGTGCCCTACTACCCTCTTAACTCCCCTCCCCATGACCTGAATAAACTCTATTCTATACTATACCATTGTGTGGCTGGTCCCTGGCGGGGGGAGGGGGGAGTCTCAGCATGGGCCTGCTGAACATAGAACATACCCCCCAGACTCTATCTTTTATAAATACAACAACATGTAGGTCCATTCCAGAGAAAAGAAATTCACATCTCATCTCTGTGCGGATGTTTCTTGAAATACGTTTTATATCCCAGTCCTTCTAGATTCCTGTCTGAGTATGCACTGTTTTGCTTCAGTCAGAGCGTGTGGCACACCCCTGAGGAACTGTCACGCACACCGCACTCCTGAACAAAGGTACAGGCAGCAGCAGACATCACTCTGCACCTTCTTGCCTTGACTCTTTGGTCTCGGTTTACCCATATCAGATATTACCCACCACTAACCCTCACAGACCAGCTGAAGAGTGGGTGTGCGCTCAGTCTCGTCCATCTTCAGGCTAAGCCTTCATTCCTGAGGACTTTAGGCATTGAACAGATGCCCAGGTTGTAGGGTGCACTCAGGTAGCAGAGAGTTAAGGATGTAAACAGATGCCATGGAGCAGCAGGAGACCAGGGGAAGGCTAAATAGCAAGACCTGGGCTTTAGACAGTGATGGATTAACCAAGGCCATAGCAGGCAGAGATGGGTCGCAGCAGGGGGAGAGTAGAGACCAAGACAGCCAGCAGGCAGACCTACCTCTGAAAGAAGCAGTTAGTGGAGGGAGCCACACCCAGCCTCAACCACTGTGAAGGGGAGACAGAGGTAGCATTGAGTCCCAGACCATCATCTGTGACATCCTTACCTACCTACCTGGCTTTCTTTGTATTTTCACCATCCCCAAGGCAACCTGTGCTCAGCTCTATTCTCCATCACCTGGAATAGTCAAACTAACTTAGCCAGGAGCCTCTCCAGCCCCTGTTCACAGAGCATGCCGTGTGGCCTTTATCAACTTCCAGGCCTTTATCAACTTCCAACCCCAGCCACAAAATGGAATTCCTGGCTGCAGCTGACCCAGCCCCTGGAGGTCCACTGTAAAAGTTTCCACTGGGTGTTTTCCTCATCTAGGAGCTCACAGTGATAGAAGCTTCTCCATATGACCAGCGGGCTGCTAGGAGTCAAACACCAGAGGGATCTGGGTTTGAATAACAGTGCTGCCAACCAACAAAAAATGTTGGGTCTATGATCTACTGCTACCTGCCCTCAGAGCCTGCAATGGACCCACAAGGCTGAAAGGCTCTACTCATGTCTTGCCCACACTCACTAACTCACTTAGATGAGCAGCTAGAACCAACCCAGGCTCTTCCCGTTGGCCTCATTTCCCTTCCAGCTATCTATGGCCAGCTACTAAACCCCTGGGGGGTTCCTCCAGGTCAGCATCAGTGTACATATCACCTAGGGATTTCTGAGAGATGAAGGTTCTCACGCCTCATCCCAGACCCTCTGAATTGGAACTGGGGAGTGTCCAGCTCTCTGGGCTTAGCCAGACCCTCCCATGGTTCTAGTGCAGACACAGGTTTGAGAACCAGTGTCCTACTCTATCAAACGGCCGTGTCTCCAACTGCAGTCTCCCTGTTGCTTCGGGAACTTCCACTAGGTTGGGGTTTATGGCTTCAGGGATCAGGAAGGCCTGCTCAAGCCACCTTTAGTCTGATTCTAACCTCTTTTCAGTCTCCTCCTGCTGCCATTTCCCTGAGATCTTACCCTCAACCTTACTTTCAAGACAAATGAAGTCCTCCCCCTGGGAAAGCCGCTGGTTGCAGCCGTAGACCCTTGTTGGGGTAAGAGCCCCACGTTTCATCCCTTCCTGGCATATGGACCCAGAAGAGCTTGTTAGATGGACAACAGATATTGAGACTCTGTGCTCAAAGGATCAGCCAGCGTTGCATTCCAGCACCGCCCTAGATGTGCACTGATACGGGCTTGGAAACATCTTTCCACCTGTGTGCTAAGCCTCTACTTGGTTTGAGCTCCTCTTTCCAGACACCAACCCACCCCATCCATGTTCCCTGCCAGTTCCACCAGTGGGTGGTCCCTGCTACTGCACAAATATACTCTATGAGACACCTACTCTCTCCTCACCCACAAGTCTTTTCTGATGCACAAACGTATTACAGCCACAGCACCAGTTGGGTTCAGAAACTGCTGGGAAAGAAAAGGTGGTTTATGCTGAAGAGCTCACTGCTGCTGGGTAAACAATTGAGGATTCTTCAAGGAACACAGCCTTAGCCACAAAACAATAGATCAAAGGGAGCCCTGGTCAGCCAAAGGGGAGGACTAAAGAAAAAAGTTGTCTCTGTCCCAGCTAGGAAGCACATGCTGGGGAAGGACTGGGAACCTGAAGGTCTTCCCCTCAGACTGGACCAGAGAAGATGCACAGACATCTTAAGGAGTCAAGAGGAAAGCACCAGGGACTGAACAGAAGAATGAGGAAGTCACCACCTCGCTGAAGCTGAAGGACAAGTGGAAAATTACTGCCCTGTGCAACACACACACACACGCACACACTCACACACTCACACACTCACACACTCACACCACACACATCCTCACACCACACACACACCATACAACACACACACAGTCACACACTCACACAGAGTCACACACTCACACACACACAGTCACACACTCACACAGAGTCACACACTCACACACACCACACACTCACACCACACACATCCTCACACCACACACATCCTCACACCACACACACTCACACACACACCATACAACACACACAGTCACACACTCACACACCCACAGTCACACACTCACACACACAGTCACACACTCACACACACCACACACTCACACCACACACATTCTCACACCATACACACACCATACAACACACACACATACACACACAGTCACACACTCACACACACCACACACTCACACACACCACACACTCACACACACACCATACAACACACTCACACCACACACTCACACCACACACACTCACACACACACCATACAACACACACTCACACACCACACACTCACTCTTACACACTCACACACTGCACACACTCATACCACACACACCACACATACTCTCTCACACATACATATACACTCACTCTTACACACTCACACTCCACACCCTCACTCTCAACCCACAGACACTCTGACACACTCACACTACATGCACACACAACACACACACTCACACTCACACACCACACCCTCACTCTCAACTCACAGAAACTCTGTCACATTCACACCACATACACACACTCACACACACACACTGTCTCTCACACACTGATACACACCACACACTTATACCACACACATACACCACAGGCACACACACACACACACACTCCCATAGCCTGCAGGAGGGGACAAATTCTAGAAACTAGACTTGAAAATACATTCCTGCCTGCTCCTCCTCTGGCTGTCCATCAGATGACTTCAGTGCCTCTGTCAAGCTGGGAGTAGTCATGAGTCAGATCCTGGTCAGGGAGGGAAGGAAGGGATCGGAGACAAGGAGAGGACAAAGGGAAGGAGGGGAACCAGACTACAAAGTAATGCCTGTGATTTTTAAAAGACAAAGTCTGCAACTCACACCCTGGAACATGGGTCCACCTGCAGGACCAGAGGATGAGGTCAAGTTTATGACCCCAAAGCTCCAGGGAATGAACGAATGTCCAAATGGGAACTCCCAGAAACTCCTGCTTTACGTGGGTCCTTTCACCATCTTTCCCTGGTTCCCCACAAGGCCCACTTTACTGAGATTAGGAAATCAACAACCACCCTTTTAAAAATCTCCAGACAGGGCTAGAGTGATGGCTCAGCGGTTAAGAGCACTGACTGCTCTTCCAGAGGTCCTGAGTTCAAATCCCAACAACCACATGGTGGCTCACAACCATCTGTAATGAAACCTGATGTCCTCTTCTGGTGTGTCTGAAGAGAGCTACAGTGTATTATATAGAATAAATACATCTTTTATTAAAAAAAGAAAAGATCTCCAGACAGAAGTATGGAATGATCCTCTGACAGTGTGCAAATTTCTTGGTTTTCAGCCTGGTAGAAGCCTAGAGTGTGCTCATATCACTCTGAGGAGTGGAAACGGACTGATGGGACACCTAGTCCCATGGGATGGCTCAGTAGTTAGACCGCTAGTAAAATTAAGTGTGTTTTCTAGTCCAATGACGTAGACGCCGTCATCTGCTCACTCCCCCTCCTTTTCTCTGAGGTCCTTCTAGCTTTTCTTTGATGTTATCTCTTTACTGTGTCCTTGTCTTTCTGACGTCACTGGCTCCTGCCGAGCTCACATCACCGTGTCCCTGTTTTTCATGGCTCGATATGTCTCCCTGATCCTGGTCCTACTCTCTTCCTGGAGTTTAGAGACAGACTCCTGGTTGCTCAACAGATGGAGTCTTCTGATAGCACCCCAGCCCAGCTGCAGGGGAGCTTCTCCTACCTTCCGTGCACGCCATCATCACTCAGCTCCTCAGTATCCTCCCATAACCCCCCATCCCCCGGGGCCAATGCAGACTTCACCCCTCTGTACCTCCCTGTTCTGATTCACAGGGCAAGAAATCCACAACTTGACTTAACAGTTGGGGATGAAGAACTCAGTTTCCTCTAGAACCATGCTAAACCTTGATGGTCTTTTTCACAGATACAGCTTGTAGCAGGTAGTTTTTACAACTTGAGCATACTGAGAAACACCCGGGGGTTAAGGACGCATACACTGGGTGTGCCTCTGATGGATTTCCAGAAACAATTAGATCACCAGGGCTCTGACTTAATCAATGGATTAATAGTCTTCTGAAGGACTCATAATGCAATGCCATGATTAGGAAGTGGTGAAAGATAGGAGGTGGGGCCTACTAAAGGAAGTAGGTAAATGAGGGTGTGTTCTTGGGGTTCTATCTCACCCCGGATTCCTTTTCTCTGCTCCCCGTTCACCGTGAGGAAGCTCCTCTACTATAAGGCATCACAGTGCTTTACTCAAAACATGGAGCTCCGCAACTGCTCACTGAACTCCATGAAACTGTGCCAGCATGGATCTCTCATTCTTTAAGTTGGTCTTTCGGATGTCTGTCATAGTGACACAACACTAACCAACACCTAGCCTAGAACCAGAATGGAGCCAGGCCACAGTGCTGATGGCTCTCCCTCCTTTCAAGGTTCTGGGAGGTATGCTACTCACAGGAATCACACATTACTGTCAGAGCCGACAGCTCAGGAAAAGCTCAGTTCTACTTGTCCCTGTGTGGTACATAGGCAAGGCTACCTAACCCTTCCCAATTGGAGCTTCTAGGATGAAGAGGCTACAAGAGATTTAGCTTATAGAAAGGGCCAAACTGCAGAAAGGGGGTGAAAGTCAAGGTGGAGAAGATGAATTGCATCGTAGGATGGACCAAACCTGAGCTCAGCACATGTAAATTCTTCTGCCGGAATTGGCCAGTGTCAAGCAGGAAGGCCAAGCTTTCCACACTTGCATGACTGGTCATCACCGTAGAGAAGCCAGAATGTGTGTGACCTCTAACAAGAGGCTAGCTGTTGGAGCTGCAAACACCCTTTCTCCGTGTCTTGTCAATGATGTCCAGATCCAATGAGCTAAGAGCTGGCCATGTGGCATGCCTGGCACAAGGCAGCTGCTCACAAGCATGTGCTACCCTGTCCCTGTGGCAACAGGGAGAGGAAGTGTTCAGACCGTTCTCCCTTTCCTTGATTCGTTCAGATTGTATTTATTGGCCACCTGCTGTGAGTCAGAGCGTGTATTAGAACCAGATGTTAGGTATTCAGTAGGCAGCTATGAAAGTAGGCACCATAAAAGTTAAACAGAAGACAGGGAGGAGATTCAAAACAGAGGAGGAAGAAGGACCACAGGCCTACAGAGGGAGCAGCCAGAAAAGGTCAAAGTCAGAGGGGATGAGAGTGAACCAGAAGGACTGGGGAGGGAGGGGGAGGTCAAGGAGGTGACAAACCTCTGTAAGGTAGGGCCGTGTGCTGAGCCATCGGGCTCAGATCTGATCAAACCTTACCCAACTTAGAGGCACAGAAAGGCGGGTGACAGAGGGACAAGACACACGTTACCCTGGACTTATTACCAGCACTGTACAGGTAGAAGAAATTCCATGGGAAGAATGGCCTAATGTTCTTTCAAGAGGAAAAGAGAAGAAAAGAGGACAGTGTTTCTGTAGATGGGGGGGGGGGGTATTAACCAGTCCTACTAGAAATAAACCATCTTTAGATTCCAGTTTAAGCAAGCAGACCACCTGTTGGCTGTCACAGTCTAACTGGGAAAATGTGAGCAATGACTACGTAATTGATAGTAACGAGGAAGTGAGGCCTGAAACGTCAGAATAAACTTGAACCATTCCTATGAGTCCAGAGAGAGATACAGAAAGCCTTATGGATGAGAAGACGTGACATCTGAAATCTGAAAGAATTATGGGGCGAGGGAGGCATGTGGTATACAGATTAAACTATACTTCGAAAGCAGAGGCAGGAAGATTAGGACTTCAAGGTAATCCTTAGCTACGTAGGGGGTTTGAGGCCAGCAGGACTATGTAAAATCATATCTCCAACAAAACAAAAGCAAAAGACAAAAACATACCGTATAAAGGTAAAGGGGTGGGGGACTTCTGGAGAGCTGTCCTAAGGATTAAGAATGCTGGCTACAAGGGACCCAGGTTCAACTCCAAGCACCCATATTTCACAGTCATCTGTAACTCTAGTTCTAGGAGATCCAATGTCCTCATCTATCCTCCTCAGGCAAGAGGCATGGAATGGTGCACAGACAGACACGCAGGCAAAGCAACCACAAGCAAAATGTGGTTTGGTTGTTTTATTTATTTATTTTTAAGAAAAGCTAAAACCGGCAGTTTAGTTATATACATGTTTGCCTTTATGTAGGGGGAGATGCCTTGCCATGCAGAGAGAGACCCGTTCAGGGTTTATCTTTTATTTCAAGGGTTTGTTTTTTTGTTGACTCTTGCCTCATCCCTTAGCTTTTCAGCTCTGACGTTTTTTTTTTGTCTGCTGTTGCTGACTTTTTATACAGAAATAAAGCAGCTGGAGGTGCTACTCCACGTAATTCATTTCCTAGCCTAAGGCAATGATCTTCCCACAATTAAAGGAAGAGAGGGAGGGGAAGGTGGAAGGGAGAGGGAGGGAAGGCGGAGGGAAAAGAGAGGAGAAAGGGAGGGGAAAGGGGAAGGGATAGTAACTTAACAGCTTGACCGTGCACACAAGGTTACCCTTCACCCTTGTTTTCCCAAGATTGCCCTGGTCCCCCTAGGAATGGCTGGCCACTTCCAGTAAGACACATTGCCTTAGTAATTCTGGTAGCCACAGGGCTTGAGAGGGGGGAGGCTTTGGGCCTGAAACTTCTGAGAAGTCAAGGTCCAGGTATGACAGGCACAGATTGCCACATTCCCAGATTCCTGTCCCCTCCTTGCTGCAGGCACAGCCCCAGGCTGGACTGGTAAGTACCGTGAACAGGTCTGGGAACACTCCTGTTCTTGCCCCTCTCAGTTCCTTCCTTGTGAGACTGCATGAGAACAGGACAGAGCCCCTACCTCTAATTCCAGCCCCTTGCACACGATGAAACACGGTTCTGCCTGAACAAACTCATCTTCGATTCCCAGCACTTCAGGAGCTTTTCGTGATGGAGCTCAGCTCAGGCTTCTGGAAGTTTCCCCCACGTCGGTGTCTCGTGGACTCGAAGACTGAACCGTTCAAAAGATTCACACCCCATCTACTTTGCAAGTCCAAGACTCCCACAGCACAGCCTGGGATCCCGAGGCGTGCTTTTTGTTATGCAGTACAAGAGGGAGGTTTGAGAATCTGATGGCTTCTACTGATATTTTGCTATAAGTTCAGAAAGAACGGGAGCACAGCATGCTGACCCCGAAGCTCCATGGGGCCCTTTAGCAGCCTCCGTCCTCCCCTCCCTCTTATACTACCTTCATGCATCAGTATGAAATGCCTGTTTTCACAGAAGAACCATCTGGTCTTCACCCTCTTAATCTTTCTTAGAAGCTCTATGTAGTTTTGTGGCTTGTCTCAGCACATAAGCTTTCTTCTCTTGTTCTCTCACCCTGTAGATAGACAGCATCCCCTATAGACCTTCTTCTCTCCCTCTATAGATAGACAGCACCCCTATAGACATTCTATTCCCCTATAGACAGCACCTCTATAGACCTCTTATTTCCCTCCCCTATAGACAGAACCCCTACAGACCTTCTGACTCCCAATAGATAGACAGCATCCTCCTATAGATCTTCCCTTCTGCCCCTATAGACAGCATCTGCTTGCTGATACATTGATGTTGTCCACCAAAAGACAGTGCTCAAAAAAAGACAACAATGGGGCACACAATAAATGCTCCTTAATGGGGGACCCGTGGCGAGGAAAGTCTCCATACTGGAATCAACTTTCAGAACTGCAGCTAGTCAGTTAGAAGGCAGTTCTTGTGTCTCAGAACTGTAGCTTGTCCCTCTGTAAAACAAAATACAGGAACAAAATTGTCCCCGGGACCATGCTTCTGCTTCAAATGCTATCATCTTTCCAATTGACTGTGTACTTTCATTCATCGGTTGACTCTAGCACCTGGCTAATGATACATGAATGGCTGCAGAAGGAAAGAAAGGTAAAACACCAAGGAGAAATGTATGAGAAAAAAATACATATATATATATATGTATGTATATATGTATATATATGTTTGTATGTATATACATATATATGAGAAACACAAATGGCTGGTAAATATATGGAAAGATGTACAACTTTACTAGCAGATCAAGAAAATTAACTCTGAACAGAGGCAGACAGATCTCTGTGAGTTTAAGGCCAGCCTGGTCTACATAGAAAGTTGGTTCCAGGACAGCCAAAGTGAGATACTATCTCTCCTCCATCAAACTGGAACTTTTTTTTTTTTTTGTGGTTCTTTTTTTCCGGAGCTGGGGACCGAACCCAGGGCCTTGCGCTTCCTAGGCAAGCGCTCTACCACTGAGCTAAATCCCCAGCCCCAAACTGGAACATTTTAAGAGATGAATGATAGCAGCCATCTCTGAGGACGTGTGAGTAGAAGTTAATTCAACAGGCTTTGTATGGACAATTTCATATTGCCTATCTAAGTTAAGGGTGGTACTCTTTGATCTACAGCTATGAGCCCATGAAACATGTTCACATCATGTTGTACCATTGTGTATGTGAGGAGTTGGGGGGGGCACTGTACTCAAACTCATTTCCTGCAGGACAGTAGGTTAAAATATGCTTTACCCGGAGACTGGTCAAAAGCACTTAGCTTCTCTTTGTAAATCTGTTCCTAGGGCTTAGATATTGCTGGAGGAGGAGGGGGTAGCTCTTCTCCCACTAAGAAACTATAATTTGCATTTGGCAGCATCCCTGAGCAAGTCCGCCTGCCCTGCCACCCTAAGAGCTGGATGGGTTTCAAGGTAGAAAGAAATCCCTTCAAAATGGAAGTGAGAAATTGGAGGAAATCAGATACACAAAAAGAGAAGCCCCGGGAGAGACATGGACTCTCTGAGTTGACATCTTTTTCCCTATCTGTAAGGCAAACATGCCATCTGGGCTGAAAACCGGAAAACCCAATGAGCAATGGGAGAAGCCCACAGGTCTCCCTCGCAGGTAACTTCCTCCTGAGCCTCATTATTTCTTAGAGTCTAAACAGGGAAGGGGTTGGCGGGAATTTCAGGTCAGTTATGGTAGAAGGAAAACAAGCCCATTAGTAGGTAGGAAGCTATTTGTCTTCAAGTCTAAACAAGATCTGAGCTCTGAAGAGGGGGCACTGCCTGACGAAGAAAGCTGGGTGCCCAGGGGAATCTCAGTCCTTACCAGAAAGTGCACTTTAGAGTACAGGTGAGAGCCCGATGAGTTTGAGAGAAATAGTTCTGAACACAAAACATAAACTTTACTGGCAAGTATGCAGGTTTTCGGAACACCTTCACCATTAACTAGAAAGAGAAAGTGTTGGGTTGAGCCTATCTACTTTCTATGTTGGAAGGTTTGTTGATCTTAAATTTTTTTTAACATATTCATCTCTGTATAAATACAGACATAAACAGAAGACAGTCTAAGCAAAAGCAACTGGGAAGCATGTTTATGGAAATAAACTACACACAGATAGATACTCCATCGAATGGTTGACCCTTAAATACACACACAAGTGCGAACACACAGAGCTGGCCATTCCAGGGACTGGAAGCCCAAACAGCCTAGCTGATGAGCATTTTTCTGCAGGAGCCCTATGTTTTCATAGACACAATCTCAGGACTACACTTGACATTCCCGGGATGTTCCTAGAGGCAGCCACGGTCCCCATGTTCCAACAATAAAGAGTAGGGCACCACAAACAAAACCAGCTTGTCGAAGGTCACAGAGTCCTGCAAATTTGCAAGGTCTGCAGACAAGGTACGCGGAAGTCTGAGAAGGCCCGGGAGGCCACAGCACAGAACAATTCTGAGCATTTCTACAACCGTTCTGGATGTAGTCTGTCCTGGATGTATCCCGTTTTGGATGCATTCTTTCTCTAAAGTGCAGGGCAATAGAGCTGCGGCTTTGCTCCTAAGACAGCTCTGTGAGGCAGAGAATTCAGAACTGGTTTGCCCAGAGTCCTAGTTCAACAGGTGGGAGGAAGTAAAGCGCAGGGGCCCAGGGCCTGCCAACAGAGCCAACTCACAGCGATAGCCAATCCTTGGCTTCTCAGGCTGTCCTAACATGGCTGTCAGATTAATCTCCACTCTGAGCATAAGCCGGAACCTCACTCAGTGTAAACATCAACTCACCAATGAAATCCTTAAGACATTCTCTCAGTGACTCCTAAAATTCTTCGCTCCTTCATCCCTAAAAGGTCACTCAAGATCTACCCTCCTCTTGGCCTGTTTATCCTGGATGATACTGTTCAAGGAAGACTTCATGCTCTCTCACCCCTAGGCTTTTGCCTACCCTGTCTTTCTCTGTGTCTCTGTGTCTCTCTCTCTGTGTCTCTGTCTCTCTGTCTCTCTCTCTCTCTGTCTCTCTCTCTCTCTCTCTCGTTTGTTATTGTTTTTCAAGACGGGATTTTCCTGGAACTCGCTGCGTAGACAGGGTGGCCTTAACTCAGAAAACTGTCTGCTCTGCCTCCTAAGTGCTAGAATTAAAAGCCTGTGCCACCACCGCCTGGCTATCCAGCATCTCTCTCCAAAATAATTCTGCATGTTTCTCTCCTCCATGCCATTCCTAACCTACCCCGCACATCCCTAGTTTTATATGCCACTTCTTCCAGGAAGCCCTCCGACCTCTTATGTTTCTGTGTTTCCATGTCAGTCTGTTCTTTCCCTGTCATAAAACCTAAAATGACTTACCACACATTATTACCTAGTGATTTTTGCACATCCCCAGTCAGACCATGAAATTCATGTGGGCCTGGACCTATGTTTGGTACTATAGTTCTAGCTCCTAGCAAACTACTCAGATGTAAATAACTGTTATTTGAAATCAGTTAACACAGCTCTGGTTATGATAGGCCAGCTACAAGACACCACCTTCTGGGGCTGGGGATTTAGCTAAGTGGTAGAGCGCTTACCTAGGAAGCGCAAGGCCCTGGGTTCAGTCCCCAGCTCCGAAAAAAAAGAACCAAAAAAAAAAAAAAAAAAGACACCGCCTTCTGTCTTGGTATTAATTACAGTCTATTCATCCACAGTAATTCTTATGCACACAGGTTTACATAAGCACAGACATAGGGGATGATATTTGGTGTGTGTGTGGGGGGGGGTGGGTCTTGGTGCATACAACGAAAACAAGGCTCTGTGCTCCCACCAAGGCTTTGCAGTCAGTGACAGATTCAAGGGTGGCCTTGCAGGGGTTGGGGATTTAGCTCAGTGGTAGAGCACTTGCCTAGCAAGCGCAAGGCCCTGGGTTCGGGGGGAAAAAAAAAAAAAAAGAGTGGCCTTGCAGCTGCTCCTTCCTGAGCATAAATAGACAAGATTCTCCATTGCAAAGGAGCTGAGGACTGCCACCTTAAGGCAACTCTCAAGGAGATCCAGGCTAAACAAGAACAGAGAGGGGACAGATCTTCCTTTTCTTTGTCCTTGACCTCAAAAGAACTACAAACAATGCAGCTTCTATCCCATTGACATTCATTATCTACCCACAAGCGCATGCACACACACACACACACACACACACACACACACACAATCACCGTCCACACCAGCAGCCTATGACACCATCACCCCCATAATCCTGACACCATCAGCCTCCAACACCATCACCCCACACATGACATCACTCCCCAACACCATCACGGCAGCACCACACCATCTCTCCCTCACGCCAGCACCCCCAGTACATCCCCCACCCCCACACATACCACCCACCCCTGCACCTACCATCACATCATCCCCGACATACACACCATCACCCCACACACACCCGAACGTCACACACACACCATCATCCTGGGCTCTCCGAGTTGGTCCAGCAAGAAGACTTGCTGGAAATGCAAATGCTGGCCCCACCCTAGACACACGGAACCAGAGTCTCTGGGGGCGGGGGCTGGCCACCTGTGTTTTCTCAAGGCCTGGAGGTGACTTTGGCGCTTGCCCAGAGTTAAGCCTGCCTCTTTCTTTATCTTTACAGCGCTTGCTGCAAGCTGAGTCGTTTATTTATTTAAACACTTTAGCTCTTTCCTTCCTCCTGAGGGGTTTCAACTGCACATAAACACCTATGTATACGCGCTCTGCAACTCCTAGGTTCTCATAGAGATCTATCCAGTCATAACAGTTCTTCCTATATCTGCTTGTTTTCCCATGGTCCCAGGAGCTGTCCCTGAACCATCCAGGAAAGAGTTAAACCTCCCCCGTGAGTCATCTAGTCAGGCTCTGATTATCTTAGGAAAAGATAAGGCTCCAAGGACAGGAGATGAGACACAGCAGCTTGGGTGCAGCTTCTGATCCCCTTTGCCTAAAGTGCACAGGCTGGATGGAAGGCTCACTTAAAACCACGGTGAGCCCACCTTTCCAGACCTCAGGTGTTCCATAGGATTCCATATTAGGGACATCTCAGTCTCACCACGAGTCCTGTGGGCTAACCTCCAAGCGATCCATCACCTAGTATGATGCACCCAGGGAAGTGGGAACATCTCTCTAGCCCAGTGTTGGCTTTTAATGCCAACATTTTAATGCCAGCTATCACTAGGATATGCACAATCCAATTTGATGGTACCCAGCAGCAGGGCTTAACAGTCCCTCCTTAGTAGACTGAAGGAACAAGTAGAGTGGATCTTAGAAGGAAGTAAAAGAAATGTCCATTCCTAAAAGAAAGGTTAGGGACAGCTACTAACTCCAAGCCACACTCCCTTTGTCCCATGTGATCTCAATACCTACCCAAAATACCTAGACAGGGACACCATTTTCTTCACAGAAAGAAACCGAGGCACAGAGAATGACTCTTCCAAGGCTAAACAGTGACCCTTGACCTCTAACCCATCTCTGACCTGAAGGCCCTGCTTTTATTTATTTATTTATTTATTTACTTACTTACTTATTTATTATTATTTTGTTGACACACAGTCTCACTAGATAGCCCTGGCTGCTCTGGAACTTGACGTGTAGACCAAGGTGGCCTCCAACTGCCAGAGAACCACATGCTTCTGCCTCCCAAATGTTGGCATTAAAAGCAAACACTGGGCTAGAGAGATGACTCTGTAGGCAAGAGCACTTGATGCTCTTGTAGTAATAATAGTAATAGTAGTAGTAGTAGTAAATGATGATGATGATGATGATGATGATGATGATGATGATGATGGCGGCACATGCCCCGATTCTTGGCAACCTAAATTCCTTCTGAATCTTGGCCCTCAGAGGAACTCCTTGTATTCATAGCTCTCCCCTCTTCATGCCCAAGTCCCCCTGACCTGAGTCCACCACACCCCTCCTACTGAATTTGCCCTGGGCCTTCCTGGAACAATTCATTTTAAGCTGGGCTGGGGAACACCTCACAGCATGGCACCTCCAAAGAGGGAAAGGACGGAGTCACTGCCAATGTGGCCACTACACTGGGCTGTCCTGTCATTTAGTTTCCAGCAGCCAGCAGCTGCTTTCAGAAAAGCTTTCTTTAGACTGGGTTCTCTCTACCTTTCTTATTTCCCCTACTCCCTTGTCACACCAACTGACATACAAAGGAGGTGGGCTACTGCGAAGGCAACATACAAAGTCCACTGGCCCCAATAGGCGGCTGAAACCAGACTCTCACACATGTAGACCCTCTGACAAGCCCTAGCTGTCTGCAAAGGCCAAGATGCCCTTCCTCTGCCTCTCTACTCCCCGCTCCTACAACCCCCTACCATCCAAAGTCCACTTCCCTCTGTCCTAAGGCTTTCTGTCCAAGGTAAAGATGGGGAAGGCCCACTTGGTACACTTTCTTCTCCCGCCACTGTGCCTCGGGCCAAAGTGAAATTTAAAAAAAAAAAAGTGACGTGTAGTGGGATTACGTAACCCACAGTTACAGACTTCACATGTATGAAGAAATAACAAGAGGCAGACTAGGATCTACTGGTAGTAACGGCACTGTTCTAAATGGAGTTGCTCATCTGCGTCCCCAAGATGTCTTTAAACCTAAAAGGATACAGGTAGGCTGAACTCTGGGTATGCAGGCTAAGGACAAATATCCTCCTAACTTAAGAGCACTAAAGACTTTAGTCAGTTCAAAAAAGGCCACTGTGCATCCTTGAATTAAAGATTCCAGAGGAGGAGGAGGAAGCGTGGCAGGCATGGCCGAGGGGTAGTACAGAGAAAAAGGAGGACAGCTTCTGGGCAGAAGCAAAGGGTGAAACACCTGTCAGTGCCAAGCAGGAATTAGCCCTGACTTTGCAGAGCTGGAATTCCCAGCTCTTGTCCGGCTGAAACATGCAGCAGGGCGGACGCAGGGCAATCACCTTGTGATTCACACTGTTGGTCAGCAGGAAGGGAAATCATCTCAAAACTCTGTAGGAAAAAACCAAGAGTGCATACTCAGAGCACACAGGCAGATGAGTAAGTGATATGACAGCCTAGTCAGTCATCCCAAACACCTCTACCCCTGGAGCAGCCGGGAGCCCCAGTGCAGAAACCAAGCTCTTCGAACCACCCTGCCTTCTCCAGGAGTCACCATGTCTTACTGATGCCCAGCCTCTATTTATACACCAGCACTGACCCACAGGCCATGGTACAGTCAGAGCATGCCTGTAGTCTAGTAACTCCTGCTGGGGGCCCAGACCCTGTGACTCACAAACACGCATGCGCACACACACACACACATGCACACAGGCACACACACACATACGCACGCATGCAGAATCCTGGTTGCCACAGTAGGTTAAAGTTCAAAACCTGCCTGGTGCAAACATCGGCTGCATCTTCACTGGCAGATAACCCCAGTTAGCAGCGAAAACACTTGACAGTGCCTCAGAGCCATCTTTCCTTCCAGCAGCCTGGCTCACAAAGGTCCCTAACCAGTCTTTCCAGTACTGATCCCCAATTACAACTGGATTAACGGAATCTTAGTGTTTTTTTCCAGAATAAACAATGATCCAGTGCTCTACCCTCCAGCATCATGGTCTAACTAATTTTTAGTAAAATAAACCACTGGCCATCTGACTTAGGGGAAGTGTGCCGAAGACTATCTCCTTCCAGACGACTCAGAATCGTTTGGGACCTACCAAGCAGACCCATGTTGACTTACTGAGTCAGCCCTGAGCCCTAGTGCTCGCAAGGAGGAAATGAGCTTCGTCCTCTAGTCCAAACATTCACAGACCCAGAATCTTTAAGGAAAGATCCCATTTGCAGAGGGAGGATCTGTGCCTAGGACTAACTGATTTGGAGAAATAGGGGGCAGCCCCCCAAATGAGAGCCATGCTTTAGTTAGACTTAGCAAACCTCAGCACAGAGAACAGAAATACCTTTGTTGGCTCCAGGACATCCCGGTGTGGTCAGACGTTAGGTGGACCATGACAAGAAACTCAGATTCCTAAGAGAAGGGCGTAAAGGATGGGGCAATCGCTGTGGGTTGTGGGTTTGGATAGGGATCATGGGACAAAGGACTTGAGTGGGATTTGAATCAGAACGGAAAACAGCTGTGGTTCCTCAGGTTTTCACATACCCTCTCTACTCTGTCTCCTTGCACACAGTCCCCTGGGCAATCTCTCCCACAGCTTCAACTGCTACCTGCATAGCTTGACTCACAGGCCTTATCTCCAGATGCCTCTTGATCCTCAGCTCCAGGTCCCAACGCTGCAGTAGCTTCCTCCATTGTCCCAACTAGCTACCCAAATTCACTACCTTCTTCCCTCTCCTATCCTTCTCATCCTGTGCCCCTACCAAAACGGGATGCTCAAACCATACAACCTGGACTCTCCCCAACTTCCTCTTCCTCACACACATCCAAGACCAACTGGTTACACTGTCTAATTGTCGCCTCCCCGTTCCAGCATCCATCCCATAGTGCCTTACTATTTCTGTTACCTTTTACCCAGTCTCCTACACTCTAGCCTTGGCGCCCGCCGAATTGTCATAGCAGGTGAGCCTTGCTAAGCCAGCCTTCAGCAGAGGAGACCTTTGCTCATGAATGGACATGAAACCCTCTGTCTCCAACAGATCCACAAACAAAAAGGCCAAGGCTTTGCCCCCAAGGCCCTGAGCTTTTGTTTGTTGAGCTTTTTTTTTTTTTTTTTTTAATGATGATTTTAAGAGCTCAGCATGTTCTTAGCAAAACTAGTTCAGAAAAGAAGCTGACAGCTGGTGTCTGTTGTAAATGACGCCCATAGATAGGCCACCCAGTAACACCTGACTTGGAATACCACCCTCAGGCACCCCGTTTCCTGCCCCTGCTCTACTCACCAGTAACTAACTTTGGCTCTGCTCAGGAGACTTTCAAGCCTATGGCCCTTCTAGCTTTCAGCTTAGAGTTCTACTCAGGTTTGGACCATTTGAGGGCAACTGAATGGATGCCCCCCGCCCACCTCAGTGTCCAGACTTCTGACCTCCTGATGATACTGATTCTCCACCTGAAGCAATCTTATTCCTCAGGGTATATTTTGTGATCTGTGTTGACATTTTTTATGCACAAAGCCTGTTGGGAGAAGAGTTGCTAATACCAGAACTCAGTGAATAGAGGTCAAAAAGACTGGGAACATCCAAAAACGCAGAGAACAGGATTCATTGCACAGGGCTGTACAGCCCAAAACGTCCAGTGCTAAGACTGAACCTCTTGAGCTCAGCCCTCACCCATGCCTACAGCAGTTCTCCATCCTCTGTGAAAGGAAGGAAAGCAGCCACTACCTCTTGTCCTGGGCTCTTTTGGTGACTATTCTGTCACTATGACTGTTGAGCCCCTTCCTCAAGCTCCTTAAAGGTCATCAATGTCCCCTTCCGAGACGACAATCTCCCAAGCCCTCAGGTCTTGATGGCTAATAACATGTAAGGAAAAAGTCACAATTTGATCACAGTCAGGAAGTCCCTCTGAGAATGCCGCCCACACCCAGTGCCTACATGCCTTTGATTGACACAGCCATCAGTGATATGTAACCTAGAATCACTTATAAAGTGGAAGCTTCGATTGAAGAATCACCTCAATCAGATCTGCAGGAGGCCATATTGGTGAGAGCTCGCCTTGATTGATGATTGATGAAGATGGGACCAGACCTCAGAGCCAAAGCATTCCTCCATGGGGGGCCTGGGCTAGGAGAAAGCTGGCTGTGCATAAGCTGGAGGGTCAGCGAGCAAGCAACGTTCTTGCATTTCTCTTCCTTCCATTCCTGCTTTAGCTCGTGCTCTAACTTCTCGGTGACGGATTGTGACCAGAAGCAGGGACCAAATAAACCCTCTCCTCCCACAAGTTGGGAGGAGACGAGTACTTTAATCCAAGCTACAGAAAAGCAAACTGGAATAAAAATTGATACCAGGACAATGTGCTGTGGCTGGGAGGGACTTAGCCACGTTGTTTTGCTGGGAAACTGGAAAGGTTTGAAACATGTGTAATCCCAGATACTCAAGAGGCTGAGGTGGGGTTGGGGGGGTAGGGGGAGTTGACGTTCTAAGTCCCACCTGTGCAGCATAGACTGCACCTCAAAGGACTCAAATAACCTATAAAGCTCTCTCCTGCAAAATGATAGTATTTATGTCCTATGACCCAGGGATAATTCAACAGCACGCACGTGCATACAGTGAGCTTGCCCTAGACTTTAAGTGCCCTCTATGTGGGGAGGACCTGCCACACCACTGTTCAACATCATCTGCCCTCAGAAGCTCTTGATCTATACCCAGCAGAGAATTACTAACCATCACCTTAGAAGACAGCCATAGTTCTCAAGGACCTAGGGAAAAGCTTTTCAGGCTAGTAACTCCAAAAAAAAACCCACATGCTTTGGACATTTTTAGTAACGACAACTACAAAACAGGAAACCAGGCGGGTCTCATCCGAAAGGATTTAGTTTGAGCTTTCAGTTATGGTGCCCATAACTGTGTGGTGGGGTCCCTGTATGTGTCACTATAAATAACATGCTCCCCCAGGACCTTGGATGGCACAGGAATGACTGGTGCACTTCGTGAAAGGACCGAATGGATGTGTTAGAAGTCTGTAATCTCGTCTGCAGAATGATCGTGTGAGTCCAGTGCAACCTGGACCGGTGGGAAAAGAACTAAGGAAACTTTGTGTATGAAGATATGTCTTGGTTTCAAAGCGTTTTCCCCAAATGGTTTGAGTCCCTGCGAAACATGTTAGGGCCATAGGGGAAAAAAAATGAACAGGTTGGGATACAGCAGGAAAGGGTTAACTGAATTGGAAAACAAACAAACAAACCAACAGAAGTTGAGAGGGCACGGTAATACATACCTGCAGTGAGAATTGTGGTTTCTTTAAAAACCCAGTTATGATATGTGAGCGTGCTTCTGTTTTAATCCCAGGCGTGAGATGTGGGGCTGCTTCAGATTGTTCACAGCCATTTTGATTGTCTCGTGCATACTCTAGGGGGGAAATGTGATTTTTGCCAGCTGCAGATAGATTAATTCTGGGGACTCTGGAGAGGGTATAAATGGGAGAGCAGGGAGAGGGCCTGTGGTGGTGGCTACTGTTTCTGAGGTTCCTGGTGGCTATTGTTGCAGTTTGATGAGAAGATGTTGGAGATCTCCTGATGGCAAAGATTGGACTTACCCCACGGGACCCAATCAGCAGGAAGTAATCAAAGAGGTCTGTCCCCTTTCCCCTTTGTGCCACCTTCTTACTCTCCTACCTCGTGGAGGGAGGTTGGAAGGGATTAGGGTGGAATAGGGATGGGAGGGCGATGGACATAATAGCCCAATGAAATAGCTAAAAACAATACATACCTTTGATCCCGATACTCGAGAGACGGAAGCAAGAGACTCTCGGTTTGCACAGTGAGTTCCAGGCCGGCAGGACCACATAGTGAGACTTTGTCTCAAAAAGGAAAAAGAAAGCAAAACTGATGTAATATACACTGCCTGGCCCTGAGAGTGACCAGAAATGATTCCTAGTCCATACAGATTCCCCAAAAGGCACGGGACTCAACTGTGGTGTTTCTGCTCATCTCCAGAGACAAGAGTTCATGTACAGGGCTGGAGAGATGGCTCAGTGGTTAAGAGCACTGACTGCTCTTCTAAAGGTCCTGAGTTCAAATCCTAGCAACCACGTGGTGGCTCACAACCATCTGTAATGAGGTCTGATGCCCTCTTCTGGTGTGTTTGAACAGCTACAGTGTACTTATATATGATAAAAGAGTTCACGTACACACAACCAGCTGATGACCATCAGATCAGTATTTTTTAACTGGTGTATATGATTAACCAATCAGTGCCCTGGACTTCTATTCAGATAAACTGACTTAAGCTCCTAAATACCCTAATTTCACCATTAACATGGAAACTGGAGTCTGTAGAGGTTGTCGTGTTCATGCTTAGAGCAGTGCGCCTGTGCCAGGTTCACTGCACTGGGACAAGTATTGCAGCTGGGAACTCTGAGACGCTGCAGAAGCATCAGCCTGGCTTGTGTGGATAAAACCTGAGGCTTGGCACATACATCCACACGACCTACATTTCCTGCATTGTCCGTATCTCTTCGGCTCTGCTGCAGTCTCAATCTTAGGAAGGGCTTCCCCTTCCTAAGCTCTCATGAACTTAGAATAGAATCCAAAAACTAGTTTCTTCTCATCCCTGGCAACGAGGGCAAAGACACGTGACCTGACCTCAACCAATCAGATACACACCTGCACGAGTCCTCCAAGCAGTGTTCAGAAAAGTTTCAAATTGGAATACGTGCTCGGGGAATTTTAGAGATGAGGATTTGGGCCACGGCTTTTAAGTGCCTCTGGATCCTCACGAACTGTACAGATGAAGCAAGGAGATAGCAAAAGCAAACTGCTGTGGACAATAAGCACAACTAGACATTTCTCCCAGTGCTATGATTCAGACCTGTAATGTTCCACCAAAGACTCATTGTTAAAGGTATTGTCTTCAGCCCACGGCATTATGGGGAAATGGTAGACACAAAGAGGAATCGGGGTATGTCCTCAAAAGGAATTAAGGGACACCTTCTCCCTTGTTCTTTCTCTTTTACTTCCTGGTCACCGTTAAGCAAGCAGCGTCCTCTTCCTTGGGTTCTGTGGTAGTTTGAATGAGAATGACCCCAAACAGACTCAAATATTTGAATGCTTAGTCTCCAGTTGATGAATTGTCTAAGAAGGATTAGGAGTGGTGGCCTTATTGGAGAAGGTGTGTCACTGCATTTGAGCTTTGAGGTGGTTTCAAAACCCTGTGCCAAGCATTTCTCTCTGCCCGCTGATTAGGATAGGAAGCTCTCGGCTTGCAGAATTCAGGTACAGTTTCAGTGCTATCATGCCTGCCTGCTTCTCGACATGGTGACATAGACTAACCCTATAAAACTGTAAGCAAGACCCCAGTTAAGTGCTTTCTTTTATAAAAATTACCTTGGTCATGGAGTCAGCAATAAAACAGTAACTAAGACATGCCCCCACCAGAATAACCTTGTAATGGCTATTGCTGGTTGTTAACTTGGCTATATCTGGAATAAACTACAATCCGAATTGGAGAGCTCATCTGTGATGCAAATCTTGAGGCTGGAAGACACAAGTTTCTGACCTAGATCTTGGCATGGAGACCTTGAGGCATAGTGGCCATGACAAACTCAGGCCCAGGCAAAGATGCTTTTAACCAGGAAACTGTAATCTTTGAGTTCATGGTCAGCCTAGAACAGAGCAAGTTCTAGGTAAAGAAAAACTTAAATCCAGGCTTGGCGGACCACACCTTTAATTCCAATGCTTAGAAGACAGGCACGCAGACCTCTGAGTTCAAAGTCAGTCTTCAGAGCAAGTTCCAGGGCAGCCAAGCTTAGGTAGTGAAGGAGTTGGAGAACAGAAAACTGCTGATAATATAATAGAACAAGGGGGCCATGTTCCAGCCCCAGCGAACAGCAGAACTCAGTAGCTTTGACCATATAGCTCTGGCTTTAGAGTCCAGAATAGAAGGGATGACTGGGACAATTGATGCTGGTTAGCTGGAGCTAAAGAATTAGTGGTGATTAAGAAGAGGCCAGCAGCACTGAGGTGAAATCTTTTGGCAAGTGTTTCCTGAGAACACAAAGATTCTGTGTTCCAGTGATAACCAAGGTTGTACCTTGTACTGCAGCTGTGCTTGGAAATGTATGACAGTTATCCAGGTGGTACTGGTTTTGAAGGCATGAAGGAGTCATGAAGAACAGCTGAAGCTTGGCACTGTGAGAGGACTTGGAAGGCCATTGGTGAAGATGCAGCCTCAGTTGCAGTGAATGGCCCAGGACTGATCAGGCAAAGGAGCTGAGGCTTGACCTCATGAAGAGACCCTATGAGAGGCTATTGGTGAAACCTAATTGCAGCGGAAGTTTCCAGTGCATTGGAGATACCAGTGCCATGAGATGATCACCATGAACAGCAGCAGCAATGGAGTAGATCAACCTGAGCTTAGAGTGCTACAGAGGGCAGAGCTGGAGGAGTCCAGAAGATCATGTGTGGGTCCTAGAAGCTGTAACATTGAGATTGCCTTGGAGACCCCAAGATGTTTGAGATGCCAGAGATGTGGGTTATCTGCTGAGGAAAGCTGCTAACAAGAAATGGAACCAGCCCAGGAGAAAGCCCAGCTGGCTTCCTGTCTTGCCTTGGAGATTACAGTTAAGTGATTGGATGAATCTCAGAAGAGCCTTTGAACTTTTAACATTGTTGAGACTGCTATAGACTATGGGAACTTTTGAGGTTAGATGAAATGTATTTTTGCATTATTCTATGTTTAGGTATGACCCCCATAAACTCATATGTTTGGACAAGCCTGTGAGTACCAGGGAATGGAATGTGGTGGTTTGTATATGCTTGGCCCAGGGAGGGGCACTATTAGAAGGTGTGGCCTTGTTGGAGTAGGTGTGTCACTGTGGGGGTGGGCTTTAAGACCCTTATCCTAGCTGCCTGGAAGCCAGTATTCTGCTAGCAGCCTTCAGATTGGAACTTTCAGCTCCTTCTACACCATACCTGTCTGGATGCTGCCCACCTTGATGATAATGGACTGAACCTCTGAACTATAAGCCCACGCCAATTAAATGTTGTCCTTATAAGAGTTGCCTTGGTCATGGTGTCTGTTCACAGCAGTAAAATCCTAACTAAGACAATGCTACTTCACCACAGTAACTGAATCAATTGGCCATGGACTGAGAGCTAATGTATTCATTTGTCTGTCTGTCTGTCTCTATCTCTGTATATCTATCTGCCTTTGCCTCTGCCTCTCTGTCTCTCTTTCTCTGTGTGCTTTACATGCATGTGTTATACACATATGTGTAGGTATGCATACCCATTCATACATGAAGTGTCAAAAGAAGGATATCAGGTGTCTTGCTCTATTATTCTCTGCTGTATTCCCTCTAGATGGGATCTCTTGCTGGACCTGCAGCAAGGCCAGGAAACCCCAGTGATCTTCTCAACTCTACCATCACCCTTGCCATCACCTCTGACACAGCACTATGGTTACCAGAGCCTGACCATGCTTTGCTTTTTATATGGGTTCTAGGAATATAGGAACATAGGCTGTACTGGCTGGCTTTGTATGTCAACTTGACACAAGCTGGAGTTATCACAGAGAAAGGAGCCTCCCTTGAGGAAATGCCTCCATGAGATCCAGCTGTAAGGCATTTTCTCAATTAGTGATCAAGGAGGGAGAGCCCAGCCCATTGTGGGTGGTGTCATCCCTGGGTTAGTAGCCCTGGGTTCTATAAGAAAGCAAGCTGAGCAAGCCAGGGGAAGCAATCCAGTAAGTAACATCCCTCCATGGCCTCTGCATCAGCTCCTGCCTCCAAGTTCCTGCCTTGTGTAAGTTCCTATTCTGATTTCCTTTGGTGAGGAACAAAAATGTGGAAGTGTTAGCTGAATAAACCATTTCCTCCCCAACTTGCTTCTTGGTCATGATGTTTATTGCAGGAATAGAAACCCTAAGACACAGTCCCTCAGGCTTATGTAAGTGCTCTTACCTGCTGAGCCATCTCCCCAACCCACAACTAACCTTTTGTATTTATAAGCTGATGATCTCAGGACTTTGATACAATAGTGGAGAGATGACAAATAGCCTAAAATATTAAAAAAAAAAACCACCCAATACATCATTAGGATGTATTTCCTGATGGCTCTGGGAAAGCTCATACAAATTCTAGATGATGTAGATCAGGGCCTCCTGCTGGTGGGACCCTTGGAGCAATGGAAGCAGAGTAGAGGTGGGATGAAGAGAAAAAAGAAAGGACAGAATCAGAGAATGCAAAGAAGCCGAGGAACTGTGTTTCTAAACGCCACATGAGTGCAGAAGATAAGTTAGAGCATCCCTACTGATGTTCCTCCAATGTTTACTCACTGATTTTTAAAATATTATCTATCATGAACCCAAAAATGTCAAAATCAAATCCATATGATGCTATAAGAAGCAAACAATCTCCATAGCTAAGTAAAATTCTTCAAAGGGGGATGGGGAGATGGCGTGGTTCATAAAGCACGTGCTGTTCCTACAAGAGAATTCTGGTTGTGTTCCCAGCATGCAAGTCAGAAAGTTCATGAACACTTGGAACTCCAACTCCAGGAGAACGTGAGCATTCCTAACCCATGCAGGCACCCACACACGCGGTGTTCATATGCCTGCTCAGGCACACACGTATAAATACATCTTTTTTAAAACTTAAAATTAAAAATCCTTTAAAATCGTAACAGATCTTTTTTTAATGCTAATATATTGTCAACACCTCTGTCTCCTGCGTGGGATACGTGTCGGCCCGGAGATCTCTGTAATAAACCTCGCCTTTGCTTATTACAAAAAAAAAAAAAAAAAAGACTAATATATTTATTCGTTTGTCATGCAGGGGATTGAATCCAAGGTATATAAAAAAAAATGCCAGGTAGGCCACTCTATCTTTGATCCTGTATTCCTGACCTGGAAAGGTATGTATTAAGGTTATAATATATAAAAGATCATGTACGTGAGAACCAAGAAAAACTCAGAGACTTGATGATGAAACTCAAGAAATAGTTGGATGCATGAGATCAGGTCATTTCAGAATGAAGAAAAACTGGAATGGTTAAATACAATACATGTCTTTAAGGTAGAAGGAAACATTTAAGACATGTGAAAGACACTGAATATCAGCAGAGAAGACCCAGTGATTGGATGACAGAAATCCCCAAGTAAACCAAAGAAGCCAATAAATGCTCTTTAATGCGCTAGTTCATGAACTTTCTAGAAAAAGAGCACTGGGCTGTGAGACCACATGAATACTTTAAAACACCAAACCAGGTGACAAACACCCAAATCGATGCTAGTAAATAATACTAGGGAGCTGGAGAGATGGCTCAGCAGCTAGGAGCACCTTCTGTTCTTTCAGAGACCTGAGTTTAGTTCCCAGCACCTATATAGAGAGGCTTACAACAGCCTGTAACTCCAAAGCCAGAGGATTTGACCTTCTTGGACGCCCATGTGCAAAAACATGAACAAAAGTCATGAATGGCCAGATACTAGCACTGGGGTGACAGAGACAGAGATTCTGAGTCTGCTTGAATCAGTGAGTACCTCACACCTGTGTCCGCACACACATGAACATGTATGTGCACATACATGAAAAGAAAGGACAAGAAAAGAAAATCAGCAGGGATAGAGGTCAACAACAGACTGCATGCATGAACAAAGCCCTGGGTTCAATCCCCAGCACTAAGGTGGAAAAAATGAAATATAACCAGCTGTCCTAAGGCTCCTGGCAAGAGAACTGTCACCGGGTTTCTGTGTGTGTCACAAGGCACCATGCTGTAAAATGTGAGACTACTGCTCCTATCACATTAAGGATGCTCGGTGCGGTCCCTTGTTTAAGGGAGTGAATATGTGAGCTTTGGCTTACAGGGAGGCTATCAAAGTAAAATTAAAAACTAGGGAGACATCACCCAGGATCACAAAGAAGGGAGGCTCCAGAGCCTCGAGAGTGGCTTGGCAGGCAGCACTGGCAGAGGTGCCTGAAGCCCCACGCTGGCAGCAGGTTTCTGCCAGAACAATCTGGTGATACAACTGGCTGTAAGTCACTCATTGTTTCTGAGCTCAAAGCTCTCCTGGAAGTTCTCAGGGCACCTCATTGTCCTTACCAGATTGTTGCCGGAAGGGATTTTGGGTTTGTTTTTGGTTTTTAGTTTTCTTTTCTAGAAAAGATACATAGTCTGTAACTAAAGAACCCCCGAGTGACAGGAAAGATGGACATGTGGGGAGCGGGGTGCCCTCACTTAACGTCTCCAGAATACTACTGATTTTTCCGAATTCATTTTTAAGCCTACATTGGCTGACCAAAAAGGAGCTGTTTGCTTTGATCATTGTTTACCTCTGGTCTGGAAGCCCTGAAAACAGCAAACAGAAGCTTGGCTTCCCAGAATTTCTTGTGTTTGACTACAGCTGGCAGCGTGCGAACCATCTTTGGATTTTAACTAAATCTGACAAAAAGTGACAATCGCAACCATTTCTGAAAAAATTCTCATGAAGTCACTGATTCCGAAGGGTCTCAAGTCCTCCTTGGGGCTAGTGTTCACTCTGCTGCAAACGTTTTTCTGGTCACAAGTTCTTCCTGTAGGCCGAATTTTAACGTATTTGTTACTTTAGCCTAGAGGAGAATTCTGTTTTCTCTACCTGGTCATAACAGCCTTTGATCACATGACTTAAGTTGGCCAATGAAAAATGAGAAGCAATGCTTGCTACTTCAAGTGTAAAAACCAGTCTGGGGTTTACTGAGCTCTGTGTTTCCGTCTGCTGCTAGCTGCTCAGGCTGCCTGGGCACCAAAGGAAGATGATGTCAGCACACGGGGATGTGAGTATGTGACAGATGACAAGCAGAGGAATTGGGAGTTTCTCTGTCCACACTATAAACTAGCCACCTATATCCAGTGAGATTATTAACTGGCTGTTATTGACTAAGCTATTAACCCTCCACCTTCTCATCCTCTTCCTCTTCATTTTCATTGTTGCCAACTAAAATGGTGCATTTCTGGGGTTGGGGATTTAGCTCAGTGGTAGAGCGCTTGCCTAGCAAGCACAAGGCCCTGGGTTCGGTCCTCAGCTCCGGAAAAAAAAAAAAAAAAAGGTGCATTTCTACATAGCACAGGCTAGCCTCCAACTAGGGATCCTCCTGCCCCAGCCTCCAAAGTGCTGGGACTGTATGTACCACTAGGCTTGGTTCCTGATACCCCTAATTGCAAGCCGTGCACTTGCATCCGTAGAAGATCATTGTGACATCCACACTCTCCTCCCCGTGTCACAGATGAGGAAGCAATGAACTCAATGGCTGATTCCCAGCCTGGAGAGCTGGCCCTAAGTCAGTTTAATACCTCAGATGCCTGTGTGTAAAACTAAGAGCAGGTTTTTGTACTGACCTTCAGAGAGTTGATCCTTGTGCAATGGCGCCTTCCAGGAAGTTCTTCGTCGGGGGCAACTGGAAGATGAACGGGAGGAAGAAATGCCTGGGAGAACTCATCTGCACCCTGAACGCAGCCAAGATGCCGGCAGACACCGAGGTGGTTTGTGCACCGCCAACCGCCTACATCGACTTCGCCAGGCAGAAGCTGGATCCCAAAATTGCTGTGGCTGCACAGAACTGCTACAAAGTGACCAATGGGGCCTTCACTGGGGAAATCAGCCCTGGCATGATCAAAGACTTAGGAGCTACCTGGGTGGTGCTGGGACACTCTGAAAGAAGACACATCTTTGGGGAATCAGACGAGTTGAT
The DNA here is from genome assembly GCF_021556685.1 of Rattus norvegicus. NCBI lineage: Eukaryota > Metazoa > Chordata > Mammalia > Rodentia > Muridae > Rattus > Rattus norvegicus. Next base: position 27,017,421 of record NC_141550.1, on the reverse strand, counting down.
TGGGCAGAAAGTGAACCATGCCCTATCCGAGGGACTCGGAGTGATCGCCTGCATTGGGGAGAAGTTAGACGAAAGGGAAGCTGGCATCACTGAGAAGGTTGTTTTTGAGCAAACCAAGGCCATCGCAGATAATGTGAAGGACTGGTCCAAGGTGGTCCTGGCCTATGAACCGGTATGGGCCATTGGGACTGGCAAGACTGCAACCCCTCAACAGGCCCAGGAAGTACACGAGAAGCTCCGGGGATGGCTGAAATGCAACGTCTCTGAGGGGGTGGCTCAGTGCACTCGGATCATTTATGGAGGTTCTGTAACTGGAGCGACTTGCAAAGAGCTGGCAAGCCAGCCTGATGTGGATGGCTTCCTCGTGGGCGGTGCATCTCTCAAGCCTGAATTCCTGGACATCATCAATGCCAAACAATGAGCACTGCTCATCCCCCTACCTTCCTGCGTAGCCTGGACCAGGTTGCCCAGAAGTTTAGTAACTGCTCCCGCCAGTCACATGCTTCTGATGACATCATCAACTCCATCTTGTGACCTAATCCATACTGTACCTTCCTGAGTCTCTTACCTCCCCATAATAGTTGGGACCAGGCCAATCCCTTTACCACTTACAATGGGTAAAATCAAATATGTCACCAAGATGGCTTCCTGAGGAGGGGAAGGAGTAGAACTGGCTGTCCCTTTGGGCCCTAATGGGTGAAAACGGCCTTCCATTGGTTTGGGATGGAAACTCACGGCTGGACCACAGGAAGTAGGCTTCTTGTCACTTTGGCCTGTCACTTAGATGGCCTTGGCTCTAGCTTCACTCCCAAGCCCTACTGGATGTGTGATGCAGAGATTCAGAGTCTTCGGGTCTGAATTTCAGTGTACATTAAGGCCAAGATCCTCTTCCTCTTAGAGGCCTGGGATATCCCCTCCCCCGCAGTGCCGAAGCCCTTGTATTGTGTTTGTGAACCATCCTACGTATAAGGGAAATAAACACCTGGGCCTAAAAAAAAAAAAAAAAAAAAATCTAAGAGCAGATTGAAAAACCTCTCCACAGACACACAGCCCATACCCTGAGAGTCAGCCATGGCATGCACAAGTTCTTCCCTGAAATCACAAACAGCATATTTTAAAGAGCAACTGTCTGCCACTGAATGTCTGAAGGAATGTTTATGAAATACTAATAGATAAATTGTATCCCTTAAGTTATTTCTGATCTCTCATGAAACTCAAAAACATGTATACCATATACTCAAAACTATCTGGGGGAAAAAAAAAACAAGATGGACCAAAGTTTTGAAAGTAGACTGCCTTGGAGATAAAACACTGGAACAGGAGTCTGAGGGACTGCATTCCAATCTGTGTGATATCAGGAACCATCTGAACTCCTCTGATCTTGTTCCCTCATATAAGATACTACTAATGCCATATCTGAAATGGCACCATACTCGTCAGAGCCATGATCAAACACTTTTCTACATGTGCACAGAGATCAAAGCTGAGAGAGACTACTGGTCTACCCATGGTCTTATGCTTGGAAGCACAGTGTTGGACATTGGCAGTCCTCACCCTTACCTGGAGGATTTGCCAAATACAACAAAGATATGATACACAGCAAGTTCCCTCTTGCTCACACTTTATTTAGGTTACCCTGTACCTGAACCTTATCTTTTCAGCCCACATAAGCCTATTGTGTTCGGCTCAACTATCAGAAGCCCCTGGACTGGTATCTGAGGGCAGAGACTAGTCACTGGTGTCTTCAGACTTTCCTTGTCTTGCAAGATGGTTCAGTGGGTAAAGGGACTTTCTACGCAAGCCCAATGCCTGAATTTGATCCCAGAACCTACGCAAAGGTTGAAAGAGAGAACTGACTCCGCAAAGTTGTTCTCTGACCTCCACACACATGTGCAAGGGCACATGTGAGCCTGTTTGATCACACATGCACACACGCACACACACACACACACACACACATGCACACACACACACACACATTTTATGTACTCTAAAAAAAATTATGTGTCAGTAATTTAATGGCTGATGTGTAGTGTTAAGAGATGGAAATACTCAGGTGTGTTCGGGTCATGAGTGCTCCGCACTATGAATATGTTACACCATTATAAAAAGAGCTAACATTGTCTCGTTTCTCTCTCTGCTCTTTGCATTTAGACACAGGATACCTCCCTGGTCCATGGAATCCAAGATACCCATCATTCCTCACAGGCTGCTGGCACCTAGACTCCAGAAATGTTTGGAAATTTTTTTATTCTTTACAAAGTACCCACTCTCAGATATTTTGTTATAGCAATAGAAGACAGGCTAAAACAATGTAGGAATCACTTGACATTCCGTGATGTTTGTCTGGGCATGGTGGCACATGCCTTGGATATCAGTAGTTGGGAAGCAGAGGCAGATGGATCCTTGTAAATTCAAGGGCAGCTTGATCTACACAGTGAGTTCCAGGCCAGCCAGGAAAAAAAAATTGAGGCCTGCTGAAAATATTTTTTTTCTTCATAATGCATTAAAATGTCCAAGCAGGGGACCTGCAGTACAGGTAAGTGGATGAATTCTGAACTCTGGAAGGATGCCTCATCCAGGGCTTCAACCACCACCACAACCCACCCACCCAAAGCCTTTATAATGCCTTTCCACTGCAGGAATTATGGCGGTAGCAGGAGGGCTGAGGACTGAAATCTCCCTTTTGTAGAACATAGACTAAGTACATTTAGAAATGTTCCTTTAAACTTCCTGATCTAACAAACTGACATTCTATTGTGTTATGAAATTATAAGAGACTAAGGAACTGCTAAACTAGAGGCATTCCCCATATAACCTAGAATCCAGAAGCCCTTGTCACAGGACCTAGTGAGAGGTCAGCTCTCCCTCTCATCTTGGAGAGCTGTGAGTCTCATATGTAAACATAAATACACTCTGCACACATGTGCATTTGTAGCCAGGGCAAAGAGCATGTTTTGTGTGCTGAGTGTCCCGGACTCTCTTGCCCTACAGGCTCAGGGTGGACTTTGTGCCTGGGTTATGAATTCTAACTGCGAGAAATCAAAAAAAGAGCTCACAGTTACTGAGTGCTCTCTGAAAGCCGGAATCTTTACATAAGTTATCTTCAGCACGCACACCGACTCTTCAAGCTCCGGAGAGAGGATTGTGTAACTCACCCAAGGTCACACAGCCAGCAAGTGACACACTCGAACTTCTGATTTTTCTGACCCCAGAGTTCAGGGTCTGTTCACTAGACCAGGAGCTGGCAAACTAAAATCTCTGGGCTAAGTTCTGTCTGACACTTTTTTCTCTACTATCTGTGAGAAAACAAAACAAACAAACAACATTCTATATTTTAAAAATAGAAATATTTAGAAAAAAAAGAAATAATTTATAACTTGCCTGTCCTTTTTTTTTTTTGTGTCAAAGTATCTGTCAATAAAGCTTTATTGAAACGTGGTCCTCTTGTTTGTTTACATATTGTCTGTGGTTACCTTTGTACTTTCATAGCCCCAACGGAAACTGTTGCAAAGTATGGCAAATTCTAGTGTGTTTTACTACCTGGACCTTTACAGAAAAGGCTTGCTGTGTTCAGCCCTAGACAGAGCACACCTCAAAGAGACCCACAGTGAGAAGCAGGACCCTCTCGGCTTCGCTCCAAGGAACCAGCAAATCAGGCTCTGGCAATCCCTCACACATGGTAGGGGTGCGTAGAGAACTTGAGTCTCACGGTCAAGATCAGCCTGGTCTATATAGTTAGCTCCAGGACCGTAGAGCTACACAAAGACCCTACCTCGAAAATCAATCAATCAATTAGTTAATTTAATTTAAAAAAGTTAAAATGCATTTGAGACCATTAAACATTTTGATGAGAGAGAAATAGCTGAAGAGAGCAACTGAGTAGCGAGCACTGAGGTGCTCTGCTGGGAAGAGAATTTACTGATTTGCTCTCTGATGGGCACAGACTCACAGGCAGGGTGGCTTCCACCTTAGAAATTTACTGTGTCCTAGTTTTTAAAGCCGGGGTGTTGGCGGGCTTGCTTCCCAGAAAACTCTAGACAGATAAATTGAATGAAGTTTTCTTGAGCAAAGAACCCTTCACAACTCAAGCAACAATCATGGCAGAGGATGCTGACAGAAATCTACTCAGCAAGCCGGGAACCTTTATGGCCCACAGGAGCAAGCTAGAGAAATCGCCCGATTGGCTGGCGACGCCAGGCGTTTGCTTTATTGGGGCGTGGTATGGGGCTGGATGCTTATGGTTGGTTGAAGTATAGCCATTTGTGTTTCCCCGAAGCTCAACTGTTTGTTGATGAAATTTACACTAAGTTGTGTTGTAGCTTCTTCCCTGGAGTGCCGTGATAGCCTCGGAACACTGGCCTGCTGCTGCGTGCTGTCCATGTCTTTCATCCCAGAGGAGGTAGGCAGGAGGCAGAGGCAGACAGATCTCTGAGTTCGAGGCCAGCCTGATTTACAGAGTGAGGTCCAGGACAGCCAGGGCTACACAGAGAAACACTGACTTGAGAAAACAAAACAACAATAGAAAAAAAAAGAAAAGAAAGGAAGAAAGACCAACAACTAACTCATCGAGGGCCTCCTTAGAAAACAGCTTAGTCACAGAAGACAACGGAGCGGTTGGGTGATAGCCTCCCTCTTGCTGACAATCATTTGAAAATCTAAACTAGTTATGGCAACTATGTTCCTAGAGAGCCCACTGAGGCCCAGGAAAGGCAGTGACCAAATCACCCACTGGCTGTATGGGAACCAGGACAGGAACCCAGAGAGATTAGTCTTTGCCTGGGACTTTCTCCACAGTACCTGTATCGCCCTGAGACGCCAAACTCAGCCTTTCAACACTAACTACAGGCTTCGAATCTAACCTTCCCTCAAAACCCCTGACCCACCTAAAGATCAGCAAGTCACCCCGTAATCTTTTCAGGAGGTCTGATGGCTGGGTAGCCTGTAATTTCCTCGACTCCCATCGCCCATTCCCACAAAGCACAGATGGGCTCTGGGCGGGACAATTGCTGGTATTTAGGAGGCTCTGGATTTGCTCGTTCGTCTGGGCCCACGGTTTTCCACAGCCACAGTTCACAGAGGGCTTTCTGGAGAGCCCTTGTTGAAGGACGTCAACTTGAGGGTTTTAAACAGCAGAGTTTTATTCCCCAACCCCTTTCCAAGCCCAGCCAGGATGTCCACAGGGGTCCTATGCATCTGAAAATGGAAAAGTCACTAAAAACCTTAACCAATCACATTTCCTTCAGCTTTCTGCCACGTACCACTTATGGCAAATAACAGAAGAAGCCCTTTTGCTTGCTACCTGTGAGGACCGCCTGAAAATGGTTTGCACAGATGACTGGTCAGCCTGAGCCACAGGGAGGCAAATGTAGGATGTTAATGTTGCCTTTTTTATATGGAGCGTTACAGGAGTATTAATAAATGCCTATTTTTCAGGGTCAAACACCACAATATGTACCTATCCCTAAAAGTGTTTGCAAAATAGGCAATAACTGCTTTAAATAGACAGTCCCTGAATGGCTAATAAATAAATAAAAATAAGAAATAAGAAAAGTTAACCACAGAAAAGAAGAGTTTTATGTCTGTAGGCTGGTGGGGGCAGGGAGAGGCCATAAAGGTACTCATGACTCAGTCTTATCCTCCATGGTGATGGTACCCTTACCACAGCAGGGAGGCAGGACCACTCAGTACTGGCAAGAACCAAGTCTGCAGGACAGACCCTGCCTAGAAAGGGAAGATGGGGAAATTCCAAATGCTAGATAGGCAAAGAACGTCCACGTCCCTTAAATTCCAGTTTGCTGGTCTTGAATCGGCAGCAAAGCGCCCAAGGTCAGATAAGGTAAAGGAAGAGAGAACCAGCAGATGCCTGCAGGCTAAGGATGTCACTGTTTGGGGAGCTGGCACAGACAACACTGGCCTTACAGCTGAGAGGCTAGTGTTTCCACCTCGGCTCTGCCACTGTGTGACCTGAGGTAATTCTTGGCCCCTAAGGATGTTGCTGTGCTCTTCTGCAAGCAGAATTGGCCAAATCCACTTCTGCGGGATCACGGGAGATGCAAACACACCATGGCACATTGAACAGAACAGCATGTGAAATGCTTCAAGGACAATTGGGGGACGGGGGGCTAAACTACCTGTGGGGATTTGTGCCTGTAATTTTAACACTTGGGAGCTAAAGGAAAGATCAAGACTTCAAGGCTACCCTCAGCTACAGAGCAAGTTTGAGCGAGGCCAGCCTGGGCTTCTTCATAATACCCAGTCTCAAACAACAACAACAATGTATGTTACCAAGTGTCGTGTTGACAGTGGTTCCAAGCCTATGGCTTTTCCAGTTGGTAAACATCTTCATGTTTACATCATAAATTAATTGCCCCTCGGATAATAATGACAATAAATATTCATTTAGACCCTCCCTGGTTATCAAATGTCTTTAATTGATCACTTGAATTGGTTCTTGGCAAGGAAAACTATCATAAGCTAAAGATGAAAGGTGATATCCCCAGGATCCCAAGCTGAAGAAGAGCAAGGTGAAGATCCAGTGCTCGGTGACACAATCCATCAACAAAATTACTCACCTCTAAAAAGAAGTTGCTTGGGCAGGAGAAATGGCTCAGCCATTGTAAGCAATGGCTGATCTTTCAGAGGATCCGGATTCAATTCCCAGCACCCAAATGCCAGTTCAGAACTGTCTACAACTTCAGCGGATCTGACACCTTCTATTGGCCTCTGAAGGGACCAGGCACAGAAGTGGTGCACAGACATACACATGCAGGCAAAATACACACATACACACACACACACACACACACACACACACACACACACACACACACACACACTAAAATAAAATATAAAGAAGCTAATCAATGTGAGCAGGTGGTACCAAGAAGGAGCAATCCATTGTTGACAAGAACTGATGCCGTACCCTGGCGTGTCCTGTAAATAAAGATTTAAGCTCCATTCTTCTTTATAAAAAAAAAAAAAAGAAGAAGAACTGATGCCATGATCTTTGCTAGGTTTGTTTGCTTCGTGTGGGAGGTCCCAAGGATGGGTCAAACCACTCAGACACAGCCTGGATTTCCTGCCATCGCTGAGGTGGAGGATGGGAAGCACCACTCTGGGTTCATGCTCAGTGTAGCAGGAAGTAATGCCCGACCCAGCCACCGTCCCACTCTGTAAATCCATGTGATATGATGATCCTGAGCCTTTTCCATTTCTGGATCCCAAAAATGAATACGGCCGGCACATAATAACAATAATTCTAGCTCGGTGGGACAAGAAGCACTCAAGGCATCTAGTCCCCAGTGGAACAAACCCAAATATTCAGATGTTTTCTTGACCTAGTATTAAGGGTGTACACATGTGATATAACCCCACTACAAGTAGAATTTAGGTTTTTAAAATTATTACTACTTTATTGTTTTTATGTGTGTGAGTGTTTTGCCTTTATGTATGTCTGTGCATCATGGGGCATGTGTATGGCTGGTGCCCGTGGAGGCCAGAACTGGGTGATGGATCTCCTGGGACCTGAGTTACAAAATATTTATGAGCTGTCATGGAGGGGCTGGGGATCGAACCAGAGTCCTCTGGAAAAGCAAATGGTAACCAGTGCTCTTAACCACTTGGCCATTTCTCCAATCCTGATTTGGATTTTTTTTCTTTAAGATTTAATGTGTGTGTGCATGTCTGTCTGTCCGTCTTCAGATGCCTAAAGACTGGATACCCTGGAGCTGGAGTTACAGGCCATTGTAGGTCCCCATCTGGGTCCTGGGAGTTAAACTTGGTCCTTTGGGAGAGCGGTGTGATCTTAACAACTGAGCCATTTCTCCAACCCCTATATTGGTTTTCAACAGAGTATTTTTTTTTTTAAAGATTTTATTTTATTGTATATGAGTACACTGTAGCTGCCTTCAGACACACCAGAAGAGGGCATCAGATCTCATTACAGATGGCTGTGAGCCACCATGTGGTTGCTGGGATTTGAACTCAGGACCTTAGGAAGAGCAGTCGGTGCTCTTAACCGCTGAGCCATCTCTCCAGCCCTCAACAGAGTATTTTTCACTGTGAAAAGAAACACAAAGGAAGGGGCTGGGGATTTAGCTCAGTGGTAGAGCGCTTACCTAGGAAGCGCAAGGCCCTGGGTTCGGTCCCCAGCTCCGAAAAAAAGAACCAAAAAAAAAAAAAAAAGAAACACAAAGGAAAACACTCTGTGCTTCAATTTCCTTGTGGCAAAACTACAGTTATTTCCAGAGTCTCCTTAACAGTCTTTGTTAAGCAGTTTTTAAAAAAAATCTATTCCCACTTTAAGAATCATTAGAGGGGCTGGGGATTTAGCTCAGTGGTAGAGCGCTTACCTAGGAAGCGCAAGGCCCTGGGTTCGGTCCCCAGCTCCGAAAAAAAGAACCAAAAAAAAAAAAAAAAAGAATCATTAGAGATTCAGAGACAGAGACATGTTTGAAGACATTCCCTACTTATAGTTGTAAAGTATTATCTATAAATGTCAAAGCTTATCACCAGAAAGCAATGTACCCAATGTCACCAAGGACTATGTCTCAGTGATGGAATTATGATAGAACTTTGTCATTTCTTCTTTACATATTTTTGCAATTTCCAAAATTACCTATAATGATAAACATCCCAAATATGTGCCAAGTTGAAGGGATACACACAAATACACATTTTTAAAAGGAAGTAAAATGGGGCTGGAGAGATGGCTCAGCAGTTAAGAGCACTGACTGCTCTTCCAAAGGTCCCGACTTCAATTCCCAGCAACCACATGGTGGCTCACAACCATCTGTAATGGAATCTGATGCCCTCTTGTGTATCTGAACACAGCTACAGTGTACTCATATACATAAAATAAATAAATTAAAAAAAAAAAAAGACTGGAGAGGAGATGGGCGTGGGAGCTCTTGAGTTCCAGATCAGGAAGTGGAAGAGCTCTGGGGATGGATGACAGTTTGCAACAATGTATTTAATAACAATAAATTACATACTTTAAAATGGTCAGCTCAGAGGTGAGGGGAAGTAAATGTAACTTAGTAACAATAGAAACCATACCAAAGACAACATCCCTCACTCTCCTCTAAGACTGACAACACTACTCTGTTTCTTCAAACTGGTCTCTTTCAGGGAGCTATTAGTAGAATCACGTGGGGGTGTGTGTGTGTGTGTGTGTGTAAAGGGCTTATTCGGCTTACTCATGCCAGTCACAGTTGAACATGGAGGGAAGACAGGGCAGAGACTCACGCAGGAACCTGGAGGATAGATAGCATTAAACAGTGGCCTTGGAGAAACACTGCCTACTGGCTCGTTTTCAGAGGCTTATTCTGCCATTTTAGAAAACTCAGGATCACTCCCCCAGGGGTAGCACCCACCCACAGTGGGCTGGGCCCTCCTGAGTCAATAATTAACCATGAAAATGCTCCACAGACTTGCCCACAGGCAAACTACTGGAAGCAGTTCCTTATTGCTTTCACTGACATTCCCTCTTTCAGATGATTCTGGCTAGTGTCAACTTGACAAGAAAAAAAAAACTAACTAGCACACATATGCATGTGTGTATATACATGTTTGTGTGTATATATGTGTGTGTGTGTTTGTGTGTTTGCATGTTGTGAATATATGAATATGGGACTGGCTTCCTGCTCTTAACATAGACTTCTGTTTTCATGCACGTTGTACTAGGTCTGACTTCCTTCCTTTTAGATCTAGGAATGTCCATTCGTCCTTCAATGGAAGTCATGGTGCCTCTGCCTTTCAGCTATTGTATGCAGTGATGCCATGTGCCTGGGTGTGTATGTTCGATGGAAATTATGAGAGTCGGTCATCCCTGAGTGTGCAGAAACTTAAAGGAGGTGACCTCTCTCTCACCAGTACTGAGAAATCATTTATTTCATGGAGTCACAGGAAGTGATTATAAAACCATCATCACTATTTATTTATAGACAAGGAAACAGACATGAAGCAAGGACACAAGGGTAGTTTGTAAAATGTGCGGTCTCGGGGGTTGGGGATTTAGCTCAGTGGTAGAGCGCTTGCCTAGCAACTGCAAGGCCCTGGGTTCGGTCCCCAGCTCCGGAAAAAAAGAAAATAAATAAATAAATAAAATGTGCAGTCTCTTGCACAGACGGGGGTGTTGGAAAAGACCCTTCTCCCACGAAAAACTATCTCCATGGCTTATCACACCACACACACTAAAGATATATTAATTTAGACGAAGACACTGGCGACACTACCAGGAATCTCACAGGAAAATATAAATAGCATTGCAGGAAAGTCATCACTGACCCGCAACCCCTTGTCTGGAAAGACTGGTTTTCCACTGAACAAGCTAGAGTACGTGCTGAGGGAATAAAGCTGCACCAGTTGTGGAGGGCAGGAGGTGTGTCGTGAGCAATTCCAAGTGCACATGCCTCACATGCCTCATTCAGGGTCCAGGCATCTGCAATCACCAGTACCAAATTCGGAGGCTAAAGATGTGAAGGGTATGGCAGGGTGTGCCTTTAATTCCAGCTTTTGCAAGGCAGAGGCAGGTGGATCTCTCTGAGTTCAAGGTCAGCCTGGTCCATTCCAGGCTAGCCAAAGCTGTATAATGAGATCTTGTCTCAAAAAGGGAAGGGAAGGGAAGGAAAAGAGGCTCAAGACAAGCTAGGTGTGGTGGCACATACCTGTCATCCTAGCGTTTGCTATGCTGGGCTGCATAGCAAGACTCCATCCTAAGAAAAGGGAGTGGGGCTAGGCATGCATGCCTTTGATCCCTGGAGATAGGCAGATCTCTGGAGATAGGTGGATCTCTGTGAGTTCAAGGCCAGCCTGGTCTTCATAGTAAGTTCTGGGGTTACATACAGAGACTGGGTCTCAAAATAGGGGAGTCGGAGGGAGGGAAGACTTAACACTAACAAAGTCAACTGAACAGTATATTTTGTTTCACTCATGCCTTCCATAAGTGACTTCCTGGGGTTGGGGATTTAGCTCAGTGGTAGAGCGCTTACCTAGGAAGCGCAAGGCCCTGGGTTCGGTCCCCAGCTCCGAAAAAAAAAGAACCAAAAAAAAATAAATAAATAAATAAAATTACATAAGTGACTTCCTGCTGTGAATCAAGTCTAATTTTGCGAGTTTCTCTTCACCATCTAAGGCATACTCCTGATTTTGTTTATTTATATTTTTTTCCTTAACACAGTGAGAAAATCATTTTGTTTCAGCAAGTTCAAACCCACACAGGTGAGTCCATGATGGCACTGAGGCTGTTCTGTCAGTAAAATGCAACTTTCTGGGGCAAAAAGAAATCCATTTTGACTTAGCACAAGCAGTGAGAGATTCCTCCGATCAGAAGCCAGCTTCCTGCTAATGCTGATACTGACACCATGCTATCTCAATGGCAAGGCTGATTCAGGTACTGCCACCTCCCAGTCCAGTGATGGTGAGTTTCCTCCTGTGCTGGGAACACCAGGAAGTTCTGGAAACAGATTAAGACCTGACTAAGGGAAGCAATGTGTCTACAAATATACTGACAACATCCACAATGTACAATACATAGTATACAATCCCAATATCCAAGTGAGACTAGAAAGGCTCCTGGCCGGGGGATAGTTAGGTGATAGTGTGTACCTCCCTAACAAGCTTGGAACTGAGTTCTATTCCATTCCTGAGGTAGAAGGGGCTAAGGGAAAGGAAGCAACATGAAAAAGTAGTTGGGCAATAAGACAGAAAATCTACTTCTATATTTACAGAGAGTCCAAGAAGATATGGGAACTGAGTATTTAAAGCCAGAGATTTGGGCTGGAGAGATGGCTCGGTGGTTACGAGTTCAAATCCCAGCAACCACATGGTGGCTCACAACCATCTGTAATGAGATCTGGTGTGTCTGAAGACAGCTACAGTGTACTCATATACATATAATTTTTCTTTAAAAAAAAAGAAGAGTTCTCTTTAAAGCCAGAGATCTGAGTAATTGAGGAGTTTATGGACATTTGTTATATTTTTATGAAACTAAGAATCATGCTCTGATGAGAATCCAGGAGAAAATCGGTTTTGCTTCTTATTTATTGTTTCATATTTTGTTTTTGTTTTTTTTTCATGATAGGGTCTTCTGTATCTCAGCCTAGCCTAGGTCCTACACCCCAGGAACACTTTGAAATCCTGATCCTCCTGCATCTAGCTACCGGCTGCTAGGATCACAGGCACACATCACCACCATGTCCAGCCCTGAAAACAGTTTGTAGGCCCTGCCTATCTGCAGATTCCACACCCAGAGATCCAATCAACCAAAGATGGTGAATATCTGGGGGGAGGTGGGAGAGCACGCAGCTGGAGCAAACGCACATGGACGCTAGTTTCTTTTCACTCTTCCTTAAACAGTACCATGCACCTACGATTTATATTAGGTAGCATAAGTCATCTACAAATTATCTAAAGGACATGGAAAGATATACATAGATTATATGCAAATAATATGCCACGATAGTATACAAGCTTAATGACCTTGACTGAATATTCATAGATTTTAGTGTGGGGATGTGGAGGTTCTTGCAATAAATCCTCCAGGAATAAAGAGTCTGTTATTGTGACCCACTATCTGATAAGCGTAATCCAAAGTGGCAAAATAAATCGGTAACCATTTAACCTAAACAATAAGTCAATAAATGTAACTCCTAACACTCATCCAGTTCCCTTTGGGAGGTTAGCCTCACATTGCCTTCAACGTCTTCCCCAGAGGCCTTTAAACCCGAGTCTCCCATGACCTAAGAAAGCACACCAAACAGTTCAGTTGAAGTTAATTAGTCCGCATTGACCGAGCCTATCGTCCAATCCTCTCCTATAGATCCTACGGCTGAGCCCATATACCAAAGAACTTAGAGATTGTTGGATACTATTGAAGCAGCCTTGCAAGCTCCATTTTTATCTTTCTGTTATACACACACACACACACACACACACACACACACACACACACACCTTTAATTCCAGCGCTGGAGAGACAGAGGAGGTGGAGCTCTGTGAGTTCAAGGCCAGCCTGTTCTGTTCTACATAGCCAGTTCCAGGCCAGCCAGGGCTACACAGTGAAATCCTGTCTCAAAAAAAAAAAAAAAAAAAAAAAAAAGCTGTGTATATGAGACAGAAAGGCAAAGTCCTAGGTGGTCACGATGATCCTTTTACAAAGTACAGGTCCAAGAAATTAGAAATAAAAGCATCAAAGGTTGGAGGTGTGAGAAGCTGCATTAAAGTATTTGCAATACCAGGACCTTTTGGCAGGAGAGAAGACTTGAGGTGGACGGATTCAGTCAATGGACTCTTTGCACTATTCCATTTGTTTTGTTTTGTGGAAACAGAGCCTGACTATGTAGCTCAAGTTGGCCTGGAATTCTTTGCCTTCCTGCCTTGGCCTCTAAGGGTTAGGATTTGAAGGCTGTGCCCCAACAACTGTCTTAGTGTGGGTCATAAGTGGTGCCCTGCAGACGTTTATCCAAAAGAACCCTTCACAGGCGTCCCTAGGGGCACCTAGCCCCAAGGTCAACCATAGGACCCATCTGACCAATCTGACAGACATCCATTTTAGTAAAGTCTTGGGCAGTGATGGTCCAGACTAAGGGTAGAAGGATGGCACTTAGGATAAAGTACTTGAGGGGTTTAAAGACACAGTAAGAATGCCTTTGATTTTGGAAATGCAGATGAGGAGTGACAGACCAAAGGAAGGTCCTGTGGCCCACCAGACCATTGTTCCCTCCAAGTTCTGTGACATCCCATCCTGCCCATCACTTCTACAAAGGGCACAGTAGGAGGGGCTTATCATTTGGGAGATTTGGGTCACTGGGCAGTGGTAGGCTTGTATACAGTACTAGGGAGTCATCCATTGGTGTCTACAGAGAGTTGTTTCAGAATCCCCCTTGCCATAGAGATGAAAACTTATGGATTCACAAGTCTCTTATATAAAAAATGGCAAATATGCCATAGAGCTTACACAAAATCTATGCATCTTCCTATGTACTTTACATCATCTCTAGATGATGTATATGACGTAAAACAATAGTAATGCCATTTAAGGAATTGTTATGTCGTATAGGGAATAGGAGCATGACAAAATCTGTTACCTGTGTAGTAGAGAAAATCACAGAGCTAGCAACACAGTTCACAGCTACACAGGCTCACAGCCCAGACCTGAGGAGAGTTCGTACTGCATTGTGGCATATTTATGCATAGTGATAGGTGTATTACAGCTCAGTGGATAGGATGCTTATGTTGCAAACACATAGCCCTGGGTTTGTTCTCCAGCATCATTTTAAAAAGGTGAATGCAGGACCAGAAGAGCAGCTCAGTCAGGAAACAAGAGCAGGGAGTTGAGGTCTATCCCTAGAACCCATGTTCAAAGCAAACAAGAAGCAGGGTGTGCTAATATGTGTCTGTAATCACAGAACTGGAGCGGCAGACCAAGGATGATCTGTCGGGTCACTGGTCAGCCAGCCTAGCCACCGTGAGTCCCAGCCCAGCCAAAATCCATGTCTCAAAAATAGAAAAATAAAAAACCAAAGTCAGGTGGATCCTGCCTGAGGAATGACATCCAAGGCTGGCTTCTGGCTTTAACACACGCGCACACACACACACACACACACACACACACACACACACACACAAATGCATGTAAGATGTGTACTACAATGTAACACGTTACTCTTGCTGTTCTCTATCACCAAGCTCCTTTTCCCAAACACTATCCCGCTTGCTTCTCTAACTCTGAATTCCGGCCTCAGAGGCTACACCTGGGGGATCTGGTTTGAACAAGGACTTGTGGCTTAGAATCCAGTACGAGGAGTCAGGGGCAGTGGGGAGCGAGAGTTGGAAGCTCTTGAATGGGAAAGGTGGGACCTGGAATGAAAAAAGCAACAAGATGCTGGCTTCGTTAAGTCAGTTTGGCTTCGTTCCTTTTCACACGTGTGACGGCCGGGCGGTCCGTGCTGGAGCTCAGCTGGAGTGTCTTCTCCTCAGCCCTAAGAATGAGATCTTTGCAGAGCCACCTTTAGTTAACCAACGGCCAACTTAATCCCCACCCCCAGCTTTAAAGAGGGAGTGGGATTGGTGCCTACCAGGCAGAAGAAAAACTCTACGGCTAAGCTTAGCTGTGTTCACTGTGGAAAGGGCTTGCCACACACCCAGGAACTTGATTTTTTTTCAACTCCTCATAGCTACTTCAACATCAGGTTGTGTGGAAACTGCTTTTGACCAGAATGGTTTTACAGATAGCCAGCCATCCTTAAGCAATTGTGTTGTACAATTTCACGCTATGCAGTTTTCACTGAAAAGCCCATTGATAAGCCTGGGCCAGGCTTGTTTCTGGGTACCACCCTCCTTCCCAGAGGGCAGACCCCTAAAGCAGCCTATACCTGCTGGCCAGTCGTCATGGGGACACAATGATGACATGACTGTCCTGGAAAGTTTGCAGGCATGTGGACCAATGAAACTCAGAAGCGTGGCAACCAGGGGCATAGGCCATGGCATTGTCACTGGAAGAAGTGTTTCCCCGCATGTGGGACCAAGCAGGCAGAGGAACCTTGCAAGCTTTCCTAGAGTTCCAGGGAAAGTAGACTCTTTCTTCTCTCACAGTAGCTTCCAACTCCTCCTTCCTTGTTCACTCAACAGCAAGCAGACATTGGTCGCAGACTTACACTGGGCAAGTAACTCTGGCACACTCTTGGGAGACAGAAACTACTTGTCCCGAGCCTCCGGGCTCCTGCGATGGAGGGCAGTCATTCACAAAGACGGTTATAAGCCTAAATAGAAGGGGCAGAACCCAGGAGAGGCCCAAAATCTGACTGAGCACCTGAGAGCAGACCCTAAGTGTAGCTAGAGGCAGAGAGCATTTAGTGTCAAGGAAGACTGGAGGAAGTGACTGCAACATCTATAGCCAAAAACTGATGAACTGAGCAGTCCCCATGTCCCTGGTACTGCTCTTAAGACACAACAGTAGACCAGCCGCACACATCCTCATTAGCGCCTCCTACTTCACAGAGAAGAGGCCCATTAACATGCACAGGGTGACAGAGTGACGAGGTGACCAGGGAGAACGGAGGAGGTGGTGAGTAAGTTGAGAGGCTAATGATAACCTGGAAGGAAGAACTTTGAAGAGACTGACTCTGTGTGCCACACCAAGGTTCTCATTGGACATCCCAAGCTCCATAGCTTCATCCTGAAGGCTGTTGTGGAGGAGTAGGGTAGTCACATGCTAACAGATTACTATATCATCTGGCTTTAGGATTGTGGGTAGCGTTGAGACAATAGAGTCCCTACATGGCAAGGACCCAGTGCTTCTCCTTAAATATCCAAAAAAATAGAAATAGCCTGAGTTTCAGAGCTCCTAAAATGTATTATCAGTCTCCACAATCTTTTTTTTTCCACAGCTGAAAACCTAACCCAGAGTTTTGCCACTGAGCTAAATCCCCCAACCCTAGTCTCCACGGTCTTATACAATTTCTTCCAGGGACCCTCTGTTGCCACGCTGTGCTGGTTTGAGGTGAGACCAGACACTGCATCTCTGGTCTCGGTGGTCCTTCCTGTAAAATGGCGGCGGGGGTGGGGGTATGATTGCTCATAGCTTACCTAAGTTACTTCTAGGAACGTGTATGGATCAGAACTGTCCGTCTAGGGTTGTGAGCTACTGCACTGCTGCTATTCACCCTACCCATCACCCACCTCTCTCCCACAGCCCCTCCTCCTTCCCGTCGGCTTCTGTGGCTTTTGTGCTAGACTGACCCTCCTTCTTTGACAGTTCCATTTTGGGTTACTTTACAATTTCCTCTTCTTCCTCTCCCTTCCGTGGAGTCCTTCAGAGCCCTCGGACACCCCATCCAGATGCTGCGACACCAGCTATCACCTCAGTATAGCCATGTCCTAAGCCTGCCTCTGAGGCTCAACCTCTTCCCTCGCCCCTGCACCCCTCCCCCACCTCACTCAGCATCCCAGCCTTGTGGTCCCTTTCCATATCACATCAGCATCTCCAGACCCTACCAGCCCTCTTGGGGGCTCTGATAACACCTTCCCCAACCCCACCCACACTGAAGACTCTCTTAGTCGCTCAAGCTCTCCACACCTAGGGGATGGGTTAAGTCCAGCCTGAAGGCTCCTCAAGCAGCTCAAGAATCATCTTTGCTTACCACACCCACATCTTATTCGGCACACTGCAGCTATGGCAACCCCCTCCTGAGGATCTCCTTGCCTCTGGTATTTGTTATCTCTACTTCCCCCTGCTCAAGTCCCACCCACCACTGTAAACTGACCTCACACACTGTTCAGAGTTGAGAAAAGCCACTCAGCTTGAAGCTTGAAGCTTCTCTGTCAGCTTGGACCACCCCACCAAGCTTCCTCCTGTGTCTGCTGGCATCTTCAGTTCCTCTCTTGGCGGGCCTAATCCCTTCTTCCGAACCCCATGTTCTTGCCTGTTATGTGTACCCCAGATCTCCCTCTCACTCACACTCGCCCCTCCCTTCTACACTCTGAGTTCCAATTCCCCTCCTCAGTTATCAGTGGTCGACGCCAAAGGCAAAGGGATTCCCACCAGGCCCGAAAACTAAATGTGCTAGCTGCCAGGGGCAACCTCCAAACTCTCATCTGGTACGTAAAATATATCCAGGGATCACAGCACATCTGAGAAAGCCAGCAATGGGAGGAAATTAGACCCTGGGGAAATAAGCGCGACAGGAAAGAAGAGAGTGTTAAATTAAGTATAATTAGTGTCTTGGGAGAGGTGTGTGAGGATGCTAAATTCATGAATGACTGGTTGCTCCAGAGAAGAAGCCATCAGAGTACTGGGAAACCGAACACATAATTGTTCAGTGAGAACTCTGGCTGATGGAGGCATCCCATCTTGAAAGGAGTGAGCTGGGGGTTGGGGATTTAGCTCAGCGGTAGAGCGCTTGCTTAGCAAGCGCAAGGTCCAGAGTTCGGTCCCCAGCTCCGGAAAAAAAAAAAAAAAAGAAAAAAAAAGAAAGGGACATGAAGTCATGAGGCTTGGGTCATAGCTGCTGGCTTACAACAACCCAGAACCAGGTAAGACCCAGAAGAAAAATATACTTTACAATGAATATTCAAGCCTTTTTCTCTCTTTGACCTGAAGTGGTTCTGAGATTAGTAAGTAATGTTCAAAACTACTGAAAACAAAACAAAACAAAACAAAAAAACAAACCATGGTATGTAGCTATCATTTCCATTTTTAGAAAAATTAAATAATTTTTTTTGGTTCTTTTTTTCGGAGCTGGGGACCAAACCCAGGGCCTTGCGCTTCCTAGGCAAACGCTCTACCACTGAGCTAAATCCCCAACCCCAGAAAAATTAAATAATTTATTACCATTTCTTCCCCACCCTCTCTTAGAGACAAGATCTCCCTGTGTAGCCCTGGTTGGCCTTGAACTTGCTACTCTCCTGTCCTTGCCTCCAAGTGATTTCCAGGCCTACACCAGCACATCTGGAGAGCATCCTTCAAAGAACACTATTTGCTTCATGCAAAACAAATGGATTCCCTTCCCAATCTTTCAGATCTTTCTCTCTCTCTCTCTTGAGGAAACACACATAGCCTTTCAACCCCCATCACACATCCTCTCGTCACGTGTGGCCCTCTCCACAAGCTCAGCAGCCTGTGCTGCTTACAGGCTGTGAGTGAACCCTTTTGGAAGGCAGTCCAGCACACGCCCAGGGCAGGGCTCAGCAAACAAAAGATGAGTGCTTGAAAATTCCCTCTTTGCCACACCTCCACTGCCGCCTGTTAGGAGTGTGTGTGTGTGTGTGTGTGTGTGTGTGTGTGTCCCGAGCTGGAGTGTATGTGTAGATTTTTGTGTCCTGATCTGGTATGTGTGTGTGTCCTGATCTTCTGATGTGTGTGTTCTGATTTGTGTGTGTGTCTTTCCTGATCTCTGTGTATATGTGTGTTTGTCTGTCTGTCCTGATCTGATATGTGTGAGTGTGTGTCCTGATCTGGGGGTGTGTGTGTTTCTATGTCTGTTCTGATCTGGTCTGTGTGTGTCCTGATCTTCTGGTGTGTGTGAATGTGTGTGTCTCCTGATCCGGTTGTGTGTGGTATGTGTGGTGTGTGTATGGTGTGTGTGTGTGTGTGTCCTCTGATGGGGATGAGGGTAATGTATTTTGTGTGTGTGTGTGTGTGTGTCCTCTGATGGGGGTGAAGGTAATGTGGTGTGTGTGTGTGTGTGTGTGTGTGTGTGTGTGTGTGTGTGTGTCCTCTGATGGGGGTGAAGGTAATGTGGTGTGTGTGTGTGTGTGTGTCCTGATCTAGCACACTCCTGACTCTTTCAGGAAGAAGTCTGATTGGGCTCTGCTGCAGGCCAGGAGGGAGGAGAAAGAAAGTCTAAGTGGACAGCGATAACAGGAAGTAGAATCGGTCTCACAGAAGTACAACGTAAGGAGCAGGGCGTCTCACCAGGCAAGAGCAGCCCCGGTTCACAGTGAGAAGGCAGAGCAGGATCCTGAAAAGCACAGTTGAGAGCCTTGCATTCTGCCCAGTTGGAAACAGGCCACATCCCAACCCACCCACAGCTGTCTGTATACATCTCTGTCTGCAATACCCGCATCCCTAAAGGGGGAGCATGGGGGGAGGGGGGGAGGTCGGAGCACCAAATCCAATCAGGACCTTTGTGTTCCCAAGATAATCTGGAGGGGGAGGAGGAGAAGCCCCAAATGGAGTGCAAGTCAAGGTCAGTGCCACGAGGCTGAGGTCCTCTCTCAGCAGGACGAGCTGCAAGACTGGAAGTTCACAGTGAGAAAGGGCGGAGCACCGGAGCACGAAGTGAGCGCAGCCGGTGGCTCAGAGTGACCATGAGGTCTTGGAGAATGCCAGAGTTAGGGATATAAGTTGGCACCTACACTCAGAGAGGTAGTTTTAGCCACTAGATGCCTTCTGCCATTTTGAGCATCCGGGCCTCCCACAGGACTTGCCTGACCCCTCACTAAGTGTCATTCTCCTGCCTCCTACTACCAAGCTGGCCCATATGAAACCGCCAACGGTCCATTGTGTTCGTCCTTAAAAACCGGCAGTTCACTGGCCCAGGAAAATGCTTCCACAGAATTCTGAAGGCAGAGTTTGTGCATTCTCTGCCCATTTCTTTGAAGGCCGTGCCATGCAGGAGATAAAAGAAATACAAACCACCACGGAGACTGGTGGTTCTGTGAATTTATTTTCTCCTTGCCAAGTAATTCGCCAGTAGTTTCTTAGAAAGTTTCTGTACAAGCCTTAAGAGAAATTCAGTTTGCAAAATTTTTCACTACTAAAACAGGGTCCTCCTGTAGTCCAAGCACGATAGCTACACAGAGATAAACAAAACAAAACAAAACAAAACAAACGAACAAACAACAACAACAAAGAAGACAGTGCTTTGGTTATACCTTCTTCTACCACTCCTTAACGGATGCACCAGGGCAATCTCAAAAGGCTCATACTGTTGGTCTCATTTCAAAAAAGACTAAGGAATTCTTCTTATAGAGTTTTTTTTTTGGGGGGGGGGGTGTTTGTTGTTTTTGGAGTTTTTTTTTTTTTTTTTTTTTCGCTCATTTGGTTTGGTTTTGATTTTTTTTTTTTTTTTTTGAAAGAACATTTCTCTGTGAAGCCCTGGCTATCCTGGAACTCACCCTGTATACCAGGCTGGCCTGGACCTCAAAAATCCACCTGCTTCTGCCTCCCAAATGCCAGGATTAAAGTCACCGTATCAGCCGTTACAGAGTAATTTTAAAAGCAACGCTTTAGAAGAGAAGTTATAGCCACGCAACAGGCACTCAGATAGATGTCTGAAGCAGGAAGATCAAGAATTCAAGGCCAGCCTGGTCTTTCTAGCAAGATCCTGACTCAAAACAAAACAAAGGCAAACCAGGAACAAAAACAACCAGAGTCTGGCACGATGATATGACCCTTTAATCAGCATTCAAGAGGCAGATACAGGTGGCTCTCTAAATTCATGGCTAGTCTGGTCTACATAGTGAGTTCCAGGACAGCAAGGCTTTCCGGAGATACCCTGTCTTAGAGAAAGACAGGAGAAAAGGGAGGTACGGAGGGAGGGAGGAAGGAAGGAAAGACTGGGAATGTAACTAAAAGGGTCAAGTGTTCACTGAGCAACATGAGAACCTGAACTGAAACCCCCAAACCACATAAAGCTGGTTGGTGGTGTGTGTCTAACTCAGTCCTCCTAGATGTCAGGTGGGTCTGTGGGGTACCTTGGCTGGTATACACAACAGTGAGCAAAAGACTGTTTTAAACAAGGTAGAAGGCAAAGACCAACACTTGAGATTATCCAATCTCCTCTGACTTTCACACACACACACACACACACACACACACACACACACATACACACATGCTCACACACACATGCTCTCACATACACGCTCACACACACTCACTCACATACACACTTACACATGCTCACACAGTCATACTCACATACTCAAACTCACACACACTCACATTCACACATGTACTCACACACACATGCTCACACACATATACACATACACACACATACACTCACATATACACTCACACTCACATACATACTTACACATGTCACATAAACACAGATATTCACTCAAACTCACACACACTCACAAGACGCACATACACTCATACACGCAGACATGCGCACTCTCAAGATCAAGTACATATATACAAACATAAACACAAAAGAAAGAAAGGGAAGAGAAGGAGGAAGGAAGAGACTAAGGAGGATGGGGAAGAGAGCAGAGGGGGCAGGAGAAAAGAAGGGGAGGGAGAAAGGGAAAATAGGGGAGGGGTTGTCAATTGACTGGGAAGGAGAAAAGAAGACAGAGGAGGGAAGAGAAAAAACTAGGGAGCAGAAGAATCCAGTGGTCAAGAAATCTATAAAACATCACATAGCTATTATAGTAAACAGTAGAAATATAACTCAAGTCTTCATGATTCTAGGCCCACCACCATCTCCCAAACCCACCACTAAGGAGATTTTTTTACAGCCACTCAAAAAATAAATGTGTCCACGAAAGCCAAGCTCACAAAAGCATACAAAGATACAAAGAAGGTGAGAAGCACTAATATCCCGACAGCACCAAGCATGAAGTGCCCATCCTTCATCCCAGCACTGGAGAGACAAAGGCAAGCAGCTCTCTGCTGAGGCCAGCGTGCTGTACGTAGTGAGTTCCAAGCCAAACAGGACTTCACAGTGAGATTCTGTCTCAAGAAAAAAAAAATCAAAAGCTAAAATTAAAACAAAAACTGATGTTTATACAAATAACCCTGTGGTGGTTTGAATATGCTTGGCCCAGCGGGTGGCACTATTAGGAGGTGTGGCCTTGTTGGGAGAAGTGTGTCACTGTGAGGGTGGGCTTTGGGATCCTCCTCCTGGCCGCCTGGAAGACAGCCTGCTCCTGGTTTCCTTTGGATTAAGATCTAGAACTCAGCAGCTCCTGTGTCATGCCATGCCTGCCTGTACACTGCTATCCTCCTGTCTTGATGATTATGGACTGAACCTCTGAACCTGTAAGCCACCTCCAATTAAATGTTGTCCTTTATAAGAGTTGCAGTGGTTAAGGGGTTGGGGATTTAGCTCAGCGGTAGAGCGCTTGCCTAGCAAGCGCAAGGCCCTGGGTTCGGTCCCTAGCTCCAAAAAAAAAAAAAAGAAAAAAAAAAAAAAAAGGAGTTGCAGTGGTCATGGTGTCTGTTCACACCAATGGAAACCCTAAAAGTTTCCCATTCTACATTTCTCCCCATCCTGTAGGCAACCTTTTCAGTGTCTCCACTGTGTTCTTCGATTCCCAAGACATTTTGACTTTATATTTTTTTAACTTGATGGGTTTTTTTTTCTTTTCTTTTATTACTTTATGCTTCTGGTATCATAGCAGATCGATTATTGCTAAGACCAGGGGGAAAAATCAAAATCATCTCGCAATGGTGTAATGCACATGACTCGCTCACACCTGTGTTATGATGTCCCTGGTTCACACTTGATGGAACGGTCCCAGTTCCACAATTTTGTACAATTTTCCTTCATCGTGTTTTAAGTCCCCAGCCAGGATCAAAGGCTGGCCCTGTATTTCTTGAAAGACAACAGCATCTTTTCTTCTAACATGCAGTTGGATGCTCATCGCCATGTTGTTGAGCTTAGCTTGTGGACCAAGGGTTTGGTCAGGTTTGCACAGAGACACGGCATCCTACCCCAACAGAGCCTCACTGTTGCCTGCCCCTGGGAGGTGAGATACAGAACTGTGGCCCTGACTTCTAAGTGCTTTAGACTGACACCCATGCACTCCTCCTCAGCTGCCCAGGCATGCAAAAGGAAGAGCTGCTGCGAGACAGAGGAGCAGGAAGTCAAAGGGAAGATACTAACCAACGCAGAGCAGAAAGATCCACAAATGAGATCTGGAAGAGTGTGAGGGGAAAACACAGTTTGTGAACTCTTGATCTCAGTGTTGTGCTCACTAGCAGTTGTGTCGAGTTGACATAAGCTAGAGTCATTTGAGAAGACGGAACCTCAGTTGAAAGAAATGCCCTGACCCAATTGGCCTGTGGGAATCTTCTTGATTAATGATTGGTGTGGGAGGGGCCAGGTCACTGTGGGTGGTGCCACCCTGAGGGCTGTGAGAAACCTGGCTGAGAAGGCCCTGGGGAGCTAGCCAGCAAGCAGCACTCTTTCACAGCTTCTGCTTCAGTTCCTGCCTCCAGGTCTCCACCCCCCTCCCCTGAGGGAGCTCCTGCCCAGATGGACAGTGATGTGGAACTGCAAGCTGAAAGAAACCCTTACCTTCTGGTAAGGAGAGGCCGGTCTAAATGTCTAAGAGAGTACTTCGGACTATGTTCATGCTTGAGCCACATTAGATATTTACTGGGCAGCAGGTTTGAGATGCTAGATCACACTGTCCTTTTAAAATCTGTTATCCATTTAGATGTGCAACTCAGAATTTACAGAAAAGAAAATAAGGGAAAAAAGAAAAGAAAAACCCTAAGGTCATCATGTAAGTGAATGATTCAAGAACTCCTCAAACCAGGATGATTTATGATGGAGGTTGCCCATAATCCCAACACTGAGGAGACTGAGGCCGAAGGATCAGGAGTTCAAGGATTTCCTGTCCATAAAGCAAGATGCTGTCTCAAAAACCAAACTAAACAAACAACAACCCAGGAAACCCTCACTAACAGCTCACTCAGCTTCTGAGAACATCACCTCCTGCACTTGCCGGTCACATACCCTCAAGAACGAAGGGTCCCACTGGGCAACAGCAGGGAAGAAAGGGAAAAGAACACCTCACACCTCATCATTAAAAAGTATAAACACAACCACGGTCTCACCCTCCTCTCTGGAACTCCAGACTTCCTCCAAAACAATCACATTGAATTGGAATGTGATGGGTCATCTCCACTGTCAACTTGACTGAATTTGGAATTGCCTAGGAGACACACTTCTGGCTGCGGCTGGGAGGACGATTCCAGAGAGGCTTGAGACCCACTCTGAGTGTGAGCAGTGAGACCCCCTGGGTTTGAAAGCCTAAGCTGAGTAAAAAGAGAGAAAAGAGAGAGGAAGTTGAGTACCACCGTTTGTCACTCTTCCTCACTATGTCACTATGGCTACAGTGTGACCACCGACCTCATAATCCAGCCACCATGACGGACCTTCTTCAACAGTGAGCCAAAATAAAACACTCTCGGGGGGGACAGAAAGCTGGCTCAGCAGTTAGGAGCACTTGGTGACCTTGCAGAGGACACAGGCTCAGTTTCAAGCATCCACTAGGTTGCTTATGGTGATCTGCAACTCTCTTCTAGTGGACTCAACAGCCTCTTCTAGACACACACACCACACACACACACACACACACACACACACACACACACACACACACAGATAAGAGAAAGAAAAATGTCCAGAACCATCTCCACCATCTGCCTAAGACCCTCTTTTGGTTTAAATAGAGGACAAGATCTATGCATAGCCAAACAATCCTGGTCACGATATGCTCCTACCCGTCATTATTGTCTGGTCTCCTGTTCTGCTACAACCTGCAAGGTGGTCTGGCAGGGAGTCAGAACGGTGTGCAATCTCTTTCCAGGAGACATGATGTGTGGTTCAAGCCCTGCAACAACCTCCATGACACACATCCCCCATACCCTCCACCTCCCAACCCTGCAACTGGTTGACACCAGGATTCCAGGTTTTTCCTTCTCCCAGCATGAGGTTCCTAGGGAAAGTCCAATACCTTGGGGTCCATTATTTCAAAGGTCTGAAAGTCAAAGGAGAAGAATAAATGTCTCTTTACAGCATCTTCATTTTTTTTTTCCTTTTTTTCAGAGCTGGGGACCGAACCCAGGGCCTTGTGCTTGCTAGCCAAGCGCTCTACCACTGAGCTAAATCCCCAACCCCAGCATCTTCATTCTTGCAAGGATGGTTACAGCTTGGCCTAGAACTATTTGCAGTACTTGCCACAAGCTTGTTCTGAGAGCTGGATGGTCCCCACCTACAGCTACTATGCAGAACTTCCTAGGAATCCCACGCCTCGAGTGGAAGATCCCCAAATCTTAAAGGGTTGCTGGGAAGGAAATGGGACAATATTTGAAAAGCAAGTTTTATAAGTAGAAAGGTCTGTGTCTGGAGTTATCAAACTAACAAAAGAGCGAAGTCCAGGTCTGACCTTTTACCTATGCCTGTGGAACAGGACTGGATGGGAAAGATTAATCATGGTGGGGTGTCTCCAGTTCCCCAGAAATGACCACAGCGCTACTGTTTAATATACAATCTTACGTGCAGAAAAGATGAATCCTACATAGATAGGCAACATTTACACAGTGACCTGTGGGTCTAAAGCTCTTGCCTCCAAAGAGTTAATAGTTCAAAGAGATATGAGAAAATTATTCACGAAAATGACAGAACCAAGCTGTAAGTCCAGAAAACATACAGAGTTGTTATTGGGAGTGATGGCAGAAACAAACCATGGAGAAGCCTGATGTTGATCAGGACCTGGGATCATCCAGGACATCAATGACAAGGTCACTGGACCATTCATATTTGAGCACCAAGACTAACTCCCTAAAGGAAGTTCTCTTCCCTAAAGGAATTTTCAACCTTCCTTTAAAGAAACTTCTGCAGCAGTGGGTGTCAAGAACTCAATGGAGGAATGGATGAATGAATAAATAAATGAATGACAGGATCTTAGACTGATGCACATCTTAGTGACTGTCTATTGTTTTGATGAGACTTCGCGACCAAGGCAACTTATAGAAGAGTTTATTGGGGCTTCCTGTTTCAGAGGGTGAGTCTGCGACCATTGTGGCAGGGAGCATGGCAGCAGGCAGACATGACTCTGGAGCAGTAGTGGAGAGCTTATCTCTTGAGACATAACTAGGCAGAGAGAGAGAGTCTTTTGAAACTTAAAAGTCCACCACCAGTGACACACTTCCTCCAACGAGGCCACACCTCTTAATCCTTCCCGAACAGTTCCATCAGCTGGGAAACAATCATTCAAATACATGAGTCTATGGGAGCCATTCTTGTTCAGACCACTACAGTTCATTCATTCATTCATTCAGTTGGTTGGTTGGTTTGGTTTTTTGAGACAGGGTTTCTCTCTGTAGTTCTAGGCTGTCCTGGAACTCACTTTGTAGACCAGGCTGGACTCAGATTCAGAGATCTGCCTGCCTCTGCTTCCCAAATACAGGGATTAAAGGCATGTGCCACAATGCCCGGCTGGACAGTGCATTTATTTAACTTATGCTCATTTTATTCAAGTTCTACAGTGGTTTCCAAATACATGTATAAATTCTTTGATATTTTGCTCTTCAAAAGGTGGAGACTAATTCTCCTCCCATTAAGAATAAGTAGTATTGGGGTTGGGGATTTAGCTCAGTGGTAGAGCGCTTGCCTAGGAAGCGCAAGGCCCTGGGTTCGGTCCCCAGCTCTGAAAAAAAGAACCAAAAAAAAAAAAAAGAAAGAAAGAAAAAAAAAGAAAAGAAAAAAAGAATAAGTAGTATTTAGTCATTTTGAATGAATTCCTTACTGGCAATGTAACCAAATAATTATTCAAGTGAGAACTAGGGCAGTTTAGGCTAGGAATGTAACTCAGTAATAAGAGTACTTGCCTAGCGTGTGCACAACTCTAAATTCAATCCCTAGTACCACAAACAACACCAAAAGGATACAACAGTTTCTCTTTTGCTCTTTCTTAGCTTCTTAGGATAAATAAGATACCTTGTTACACCGGAGAGTTGAATGGCAACTTGACACAAGCTAGAGATGTCTGAGAGGAAGGAACCTCAGTTGCTATCTGGCTGTGGGGCCTTTTCTTAGTGATTGGTGAGGGAGGGCCCTGCTCATGGTGGATGGTGACATCCCTGGGCTGGTGGTCCTGGGTTCTATAACAAAGAAGGCTGAACAAGCTTAGGGAGCAAACTAGTAAACAGCAGCACTCCTCCCTCAAAAAAATACCCCAAGGCATCTATATTGACTCCTGCCTCCAGGTTCCTGCCCTGCTTGAGTTCATGTTCTGATTTCCTTCAAAGTGTAAGCCAAATAAACTCTTTCCTCCTCAACGTTTGGTCACGGTGCTTCACTGCAGCAACAGAAACTCAAACTAAGACAATTCTCAAATAGATTCTCAAGCAAACATCTGGAGAGGCCTATACAGTTTCTCAGTAGCAGAGGCCTCCAAACCATGTGAGTGGCCATCTCAGAGGAAGGCCCTTTAGCCTTTAGATTACAGCAGTCATCTTTTCTCCTTCTGAGACAGAAACCTACAACATAATGAAACAATTGTGGTCTTAAGCCCTTAAATTTAGGGTAAATGCTTACACTAGCATACTAAATATTTAACTAGCAAATATCTAACATAGGCCCCTGCCCTCTTATTTGCAAACCTCTAGGTAGGATACAGTGGTATAAAAGACAGTTCTACCCCTACATTCCCAGAGCACAATCTACAGGCAATTCCAACACGTACCAACGAACGCTGTGATAGTGTTGGGATTTGAATCAGAAATGTCTCCTACAGCCTTATGTTTTAAACTCTCCATTGCCAGGGTATGGTTGAAAGCTGTGGGGCCCCTAGAAGTTAGGGCCTGGCTGGCACAAGTAGATTAGTAAGGGCAGGTCTATTGGTCCAATCTAGTCTTTGCTTCCTGTCCACTGGCATGGGAGGAATCTTTGTCCAAGGGGAACATCTCTGCCATGTGAATTCCGCCATGTTTTCTTTTCCATGGTGCACAACAGCACTTGAAACCATGATCCAAAGAAAATTCCTCCATGGGACAGTCACTTCTGTTTGTCACATCTGTCTCTCATGAGAAAAGTAGGAAGAAGAAGGTAATATTACTTGTTTGAGAAGAACACACAAACTAACCAGAAATCATAATCTAAGTGTTATTTAAAAGATAAGCAGTAATAGCTGGGCAACTTTAATCCCAGTGCTAGGGAGGCAGAGGGTGATGGAGCTCTTTGAGTTTGAGGACAGCCTTGTCTACACAGAGAAACCCTGTCTCAAAAGAGAGAGATTGAGGGTGAGGGTGGGGGTGGGGAGAAATCGACAAGGTGAATTGACCAAGCGAAAGAAAACTGATCCGTAGTAAAGGCTATAAAGGCACATGAAATTGCAGATTCGTCAATACCATAGCAAACACTGGAGCCAGGTCATTCAGGGTCTTTCAAGCCAAGCTTCAGTGTTGAGCCGAACTTAACAATAACAACCCCTAAAGTCACACCCTGAGAGGTGCTTGGGTTATCAGGACTTCACATTGGGAAGTAATAAAACTGAGGGGTGGAAGTGGAGTGTGGAAACCAGGCATGGCGACTCAAACATGAGTGCCTATCACTCCAGAAGATGTGGCAGGAGGAGTGAGAAGGGGAGGAGGGGGAGCACATGCCCAACAACAACAACAACAACAAATACATGCAATTAATTTTGAAATAGAACTTACACAAATCATGTCGTGGAGAAAGAGAACAGAATCAATCAAAGAGGATGACAATGCCCCTGGCTTGGGAAAACAGATGGTTCATGGGAGGTGCCCAGGCAGAGAAAACAAAAGGATGTGGGGTAAACAGAGTGTGTTACATCATGTGTGTTATTTATTTATGGCTTTTTGAAATGAGTAGCCTGGGCTACTCTCAAACTTGTGGTCCTCTTCCCTCAGTCTCAGTGGGAGGATGACAGGCATGGACTGCCCCATCCAAGTGTGTATTAGATTACTTGGATCACTTGAGTTGAAATTTCTATATGCTACGTGGAGTAGAAGGTTTAGCTTCCAAAACTGGAAGGAAAGGTGTAGTCTGCAGAGAGGCGTGGAATCCATTCCAAGCACTCGGAGTTCCCATGTGAAGCCTTGATGATGAATGAGATCTTTGCAAAAGAGAGTTTTCGAGGACTGGAGAATATTCAGTGTGTGCATACTTTTTGGTTACTTTATTAGATTCCTTTATCTACCTCCCAACCCTTCCCACCCACCCATCACTAGGCAGGAGAGAAAGAAGGTTAGAGGAGGAAAGGGGCCTAGATCTCTTCCGATTCCTTCCTGCTGATTAGGAGCCGTGAGTTCCTTGAGGCAAGCCCAATCTTCACCATCAGGATATCTAATTTCTTCTTCTCATCTCTTTACCCAGGACTACTTGACAAACCACAGTGACAGGAACCAGCAGCAGCTCAGGGAGAAGCAGTCGCAGCAGCCTCTCAGGGCTCTGCCATTTTTAAACCCTCTCAAGAGTCCCCAGAATTCCAAACACAAACTATCTTCAGCTGGCAGAATCCCTGCCAGAGCATGAGACAAATCATAGTCAGCTGCTGTGGACGAGCTGAAGTAGTGCTGTATCCCACACCTGGAATTAAAACACAAGAACACTCATATAACATAACAGGGTTTTTTTTTTTTTTTTTTTTTTTTTTTTTTGGTTCTTTTTTTCGGAGCTGGGGACCGAACCCAGGACCTTGCGCTTCCTAGGTAAGCGCTCTACCACTGAGCTAAATCCCCAGCCCCAACAGGGTTTTTAAAGAACCCAAAATTCTCATTACATGCATGTCTTTGGAGAATATGGCTCCAGGATAAACAAGCAAAGAATCCTTCTAACAATATTAAGAAAATAATATTAAGAAAATGAGAAAATCAGGGTTGGAGAGGTGACTCAGCAGTTAGGAGTATGTACTGCTCTTGGAGATGACTCAAGTTCAGGTCTCAGCACCCCACAATGTCATATAGTCCACAACCAATGACCTGTAACTCCAGCTCTTGGGGGGCCTGACACCTGACATGCTGGCCTCCACAAACACCTGTACCCATACCCTTCCTTCCACATATACATGATAAAAATAATGAAAATTAACACCAACATTGGGAGACTAAGAATGGGTCCATTCAAAAGATGATAGTCAGCAGCAAATGATACTGGGAATTCAAATGATAAGAACTATGACTTGCCCTTTAAATATAGCAACAGAGATATTGCCCAAGACCTTGGCAAAGGTATCGCTCTCTGGGATGCTCACTTGGAGATGACCGAGTTATCTTAATAGTGTTAGATATATTTGAAAGAATTTTTCCCTTTATGAGTAGAAACAAGCAAACATTGTCACTAGTATCACCACACACACACACACATACCACATATACATACACCACACATACACATACCACACACACACCACACACACACATACCACACATACATACACCACACACACACACACCACACACATACACACCACACACACACACACACACACACACACACACACACACACACCAATCTCTTTCTAAACAGGTGTCCCTCCTTGGATTAGCAGAAAAGCCCAAAACTTTCCTTGAGTGCATGAAAGAACCCATGGATTCAGCCCAGAGCCAAGGACACCTGGAAACCATTGGGTGATTACCCCGAAGGCTGAGGAAGCAAAACAGGCATCAGTAACATCTTTTAAGCACAACTAGCTCCACCCCATGTCCTTCTAGATTGGGAGAAACAAATCCTTTTTCAGGGAAATATGAGAGGATTAATTTCTAGGACTTTCGCTAGCACAGTCAGACACCGTCCAACAGGACCTTTCTCTTTGCTGCAGAGCCTCTGTGTCCAAGTTTGAAAACAGCTGGCTCACTACACTCTCATGACTCCATCCCTTCGTCTGTCAAAGGAAGTGAAAATTTAAGTCCCCACCAAAAGTGGACTAAAGTCCATACCGATAGCCCGGGTGCACAGCACACAGGAAGATAGGAGAATGCTTTTGTTCTTATTAGACAATGTTAGACTGCGAACATTGTGCTATGGTTATTGTCAGAAATCTTTCTCTTTTCTCTACAAATTGTGAGCCTGTGACAGCCTCCCCTGCCTGCACACACCCTGCTTTCAAGTGCAGCCGCTGAGACGCTCTTCTCACCACACACACATCAGGTCTAGTAGACTTTCTGGCACACTGAGCATGCTTTGGGATGAGTTAGTAAGCTCCAAGGGTATCTACCAAAATGTACTTCATCCAAGTAAAAAAGTATTGCTCCCCAGGAATGGAAAATATCACATGTGGGAAGCCCAAAAAAGCTGGTCGGGAGGAAGAGCACCAGAAGTTTGCACAGTATTCTGTCTGAAAGGCCTGGCGTTCCATTCTGGACCCCGTGATAATAAGTCCAGTAACAGAGCAGCCAGGCCATACAGCAGGGGTTCGGAAAGATAACAGCCCCGTGGGTTTGGTGCCTTTTTATCCTTCCAGGGGAACTCCCTTTGCAGGCAACAGAAGAGTGAGGGCAGTTTTAAAAGATTGCAAATCTGTCATAAATGCCACAGACAACCTTTCTATCACTTCATCAGTCTAGGGCTAGAAGTAGTGAAGGTTCTGGGGACCAGTGATAATTTGGCTACACCAGCAACAAAAACCAGACATAACCCAGCAAAGCCCAGCAAATCACACATCATTTCAAAACTAACGGGAGACAAAGCAGAGGCCAGCCCCAAACTCAAGAGGAAGAGAAGTGTTCATCCTAGCCAAACAATAAAGTCAACACTTTGAAGGGGGAGGGGAGGAAGGCCAGCACAAAGGGGCAACCTAAATAGTTAAACAGCACAGAGAGCTGTGATCAAGAAGTTTTTGGTTATCATCTCTACTACCTACTGACCCTGGGACTCAGATTTGTAAGCTGTCAGCTTCAGGGATGAGTGAAGAGAAATTGTAAGCTCCCATCTTTCAAAAGCAAAAGTTCACATGTATGACATAAAGAAACTCACAAAGGAAAACAGAAGAGAGAGGAGGGCCATCAGTGAGTGAAGAGTCAATACTTACAGGACCTCAAATAGTATTTCTTCAGTCCTATGCTGGGGAGATGAACATAAAGAAGCAATCTTTCATGTAAGGAAGCTATCTATGTTGTTATCTCAAAAACAAAACAAAAACAAAAAAAAAAAACCCCATAAATGCCAATTAGGTATTCCCTGTACCTCTAGGGGATTCCATTTTCATCCTTCATGATTTGCTAAGAAACTGAGGTACAAAGAAATGAAGGAAATCGCTGGAAGTATGGCACTATGAGTCAACAACCCCATCAGGAAGCCCAGGCTGTGCCTCCTCACTTCCTGGTTTCCTCTATAAATATTAGCGTACGTTGCCTTCCTCTCAGAAGGTCAGTGGTAGCAGCTGTGTGGCTTAGAGAGGCGAGTTTCCAGCGGGGAAGGTACAGATTTGAGCTATATGGGGTGGGACAAGATATCCTGACATCAGGCCCATGGGTCAGCAGAAACCGGAATATCACCCCAGATGGGTCTTTCCCCTTCCTATGCCTGGCAAACCCATCTACGCCGATTCTCTAACATCCTTTCTTAGAGGAGTGTCCTCCAAGCTCCCCGCCCAGCTCCCAGGCTCTCAGGCAGTGGCTGCACAAATTAGCAGCGTTCTTTGTCCCCAGAGCTCCAGAATTCATTGTGCTCCAGTGCGTGCCAAAAGCTCTCAGAGTGTGCCGTGCATTGTAATAAAGCTGGCACGTGCTCTCGCAAAGAATTTTGTTCTGCTTAACGGCCCCCCAGAACATTTGTTTGGTCACCCGTCCCTCTAAAGCAAAATAAGGGAAAGAAAGGAAAGAAAAGGCTGCAAACTGCTTATTTGACGCCTCCAAAGCTTGAGTGGAAGTTTAACTAACTTCAAGGGAAAGCGCGAGAACACTGCACCTCCAACTGTTTGAGGACTTTCTACCTCTCAGGGCACCAGAGCTGGATTCTAGCGCAAAGGGCAGCAGCAGCGATCATTCTAGAGGTTATATCATAGATGGTGTAACTTTACCTTCTGCCCACTGGGATCTTATCAACCCTTTGTTCCTGGTCTATTTTGAGACCCATCTGAGCCTGTTACCTGGGACATGGGCAGTGTTAACCAATCAACGCCCAGCTGACAAGAGGCGAACGGAGTCTCATCTGGAAAGAAGGACAGGGCAAGGCAGTCAGGTTTCTGCTTCAGAACATTGCTTCTTTGTATGAAACATACAGGTGTGCTGTACGTTTAGAGGTACACTTAGAGGTAAGTTGCAACGTGTAACTGGGACCCAAATCTGCCACGTCGGTAGGGAAAAATACAGATGAATGTTGTTACTTAGATTTCTTTGTTTTGCAAGAACTGTTAAAAGGAATTCCAGTCGGGCGGTAGTGGCACACCTCTTTAATCCCAGCATTTTGGGGAGGGAAGGGCAATCGAATCCTTGAGTTGAAGGCCAGTCCATCTATAGAATTCCAGGGGTAGTCAGGGCTACAAAGAAACCCTGGGGGGTGGGGGGATTTCTTAGGTAGGTGTGGTGGTGCATGCCTTTAATTCCAGAGCTTGGGAGGCAGACGCAGGAGGATCTCTGTGAATTCCAAGCCAGACTAGTATATATAGTGCAGGACGGTCAGGACTACATAGACAGACCCTGTCTCAAAAACAAAACAGCAGTAACAAAAATCTCTTAGCCTAGTATGGCGCATGCCTTTAGTCCCAGCACTTGGAAGGTGGGCAGATCTCTGTGAGCTCAAAGCCAGCTTGGTTTACTATGCTGGCCAGGATTTCAGTGTGATCATGTTTTGAAAAAGCCAAAACCAAGCAGAGGGTGGTGGCACACACCTTTAATCCCAGCACTCCAGAGGCAGAGGCAGGGGGATCTCTGAGTTTGAGACCAGCCTGATCTACAGAGTGAGTTCCAGGATAGTCAGAACTACACAGAGAAATCCTGTCTCAAAAATAAATAAATAAATAAATAAATAAATAAATAAATAAATAAATAAATAAAACCAACAAAGGCACTCTTCTGGAAGCAGAGTCTTGGGCTGGCTCCTACACTGTTAAGCAAGTCAAGTCTACAAAGTGTTTAAGTCTTCATCCATGACTGTGGTCCGATGGACTGGAAACACTGACTTCTTTCTTCCTACAAGCAGGTAGTCAGCAGCTCAGCCTCGATAACCTTCTGTGTCTTTAGCTGTTTACAAAGATGCTCATCTTTCCAGTCCAAGAGTAGCAGCCTAAGAGGCAGTGCTCTGGTCCTCTGCCTGTCCCTCAGGCCCCAGCCACAGTGCTGGCTTGCCTGATACTACCTGCCGGTCCTTTGCTTCCTCACACCCAAGACTGGAATCCCACGTTTCTGACCTCGCTGAGACCCTCCTCTCCCTCCAACCTCCCAATGGCTTCTTCACATTTCTCCATGGAGTAAGGGTGGACAGAACTCTTGTAAGATCAGAGGGTCTTACTGCAGGCATGTGGGGTTTTTTGTTTGTTTGTTTGTTTTCTTTTTTATTTTTGTTTTTGTCTTTGTGGAAGGGATTGGTTCTAGGAAACAATCTTTGGGGATTCGAGGTGCTTGGCTGGGCTTCGTCTCCCCATCTTAAAATCACTGGTGTAGGGTAGATATGTAGCTTCTTGTCAGGCTTACCCAGAATACCTGAAGCCTCGGGGGTGGCGTGGGGTTAGAGACACTGAGGGAACAGCTATTAAAAACTATCAGCAGATGGTGAAAATGGTTCTGGGTCCTGAGAAGACGGTAGGAAGTGAGAGATAAATTACCATCAATGCACGTAAGAGAGGCTGAGCCGTCGAACCAGAAGGATGCCCTACTTTTTCAGCCACCATGTGTGTGAAACAGCGAGGCCTTCAGCTTCCACGCGGCAGGCACTTGCTGACTTGATAGCTATTAGGTGCAATAGGCTCTAAATTGTCTTCTAAGATAATAATAATAATAATAATAATAATAATAATAATAATAATAATAATAATAACTCTCTACAGACTCACTTGCTTTCATAATTTCCTCCTTTTTATTTTTTTAAATAAATCTTTTAAAGTCTCTCCTTCTTGATGACCATTTCCAGCTGTGGAAGGGCCAAAATAATTAGGTTAAGTCACATCTAGCTGGGTGCCATCTGTGCATTAAATTCAGGGATGAGCTGGTAGCGGTTAAGCCACTTAGATGCCTGCAAGTCCCTGGGAAGTGTAAGTAAGAATCGCTAAACGGGAAGAAGCTGAGGAGACAGCTGTCAGTATCTAGCTTCAGTTTACAGCAGACCTCCCCCTTCCAAAGTCAAGAGCAAGCAGGTGCATGTGGTGTTAGACCTGAGCTAGCCAGGAGAACCCAGTGCTGGTTAAGGTTCTGGAGTCAGAGACCCGTGTTCAGATTCTAATTCTGCCACTTGCCCGCTTCATGACATTAGATGACTCAACCAGCCTCTTAACTTGTCAGATCTCTTCATCCGACAAACAATGCTTGCTTCACAAAGTCGTGAGGATAACCTGTGCAAAGGCCCCACGCCAAGCGAGAGCTCGATGAGGATCAGATAATTATTAGCCAGGGAGTAAAGCGAAGAGAGTTTGCTAATGCACAAGTCCCTTCCTCCTAATCCCACCTCCAGTTACGATTCCGGAGCTCATCCTAGGCACTGGATCCGCACTTAACAATGATGCCATCTGCTTGCAGACTTGCTGTCATAATCCAAGAGTAAAGTCCCTTCGAAAAGTACCCTGCTGAAGAAAGAATTATAAACAGTAAGCAGAAAATCGAGGGCAAAAATGAATCCTGTAACAAGAGCCTTCTGAGGCACTCTGACCCGTATCTGGGGTTCTCACAAGAACAGTGCATTTTGAGTTTCTATTACGGTAAAAGGTTGCAGCAGACTGATGTGTCTTGGGTATTTCCAGTCTGGCGGTGCATACAGATTGCGAAAGTTTTCCCTGGTGTTGGATATTAAAGTGAATGCAGGCGTCCCAAGGGAATTGGTTCTCAAACTTTCTGTAGTTAGCCAAGGCCTCAGTTGCTCATCTATAAAACTGCAGTGTGTCTGCGTAGAATATACTATAAATATATGTGTACAAATCTTCTTTAGATCACTTATAACACTTAAAACAGTGTAAGTGTGGAGTCAATAGGTGTAATACTGTGATGTTTGGGTGCTAGTAACAAAATACAAATTTTAAAATATTCTCTTCCCCACTCTCTCTCACCCACAACATGTTTATGTGTTTTTATCGTGTATATGAGTATTTCCTGCATATGTGTATGGGTACTATGTGTGTGCCTGGTACCTACAGAGATCAGAAGAGGACACCAGATATCCAGGAACTGGACTTAGAGCTGGTTGTGAGCTGCCATGTGGGCGCTGGGAACCGAACCTGGATCCTATGCAAGAGCAGCAAGTGTTCTTAACTGTTGAGCCATCTGTCCAGCCCCTAACGTACATTCTATTTGTGGTTAAATGTATAGACATGGAACCCAGGGATGTGGAGAGTGAAAGTATAAAGACATAGCAAAGAAGGGAAGCTCAGAGCTTCTAAAATAGTTCTGATACATGCAAATGGTCCCTGGCATCATTTCAGCCTTATGCCATTGTCACAGGGCAGATGCTGACTGTCCCCAGATCCATGTGTTGAGGGCACTGTAGTTCATGAGGCTTTTGGTGGGACCTTCGGGAGATGGGGCCTTGCAGAAGGGGATTAGGTCATCGTGGGCATGACTTCGAGTGGGTATTGAGAGCTGTTATTAGTTTGTTTTTCTCAGTGCTGTGAATACAACAAACAAAATATCTTACCAAAGCCACATAAGGAAGGAAATGTTGATTTCAGGATCACAGTGTAAGGATGCAGTCCATCGCTGTAGAGAGGGTGATGAAAGCCGCTCGCCCTGTGACTGCAGGACTGAGAGATGGCAGGTCACACTCAGTCCCAGCCAGGGGGCACAGAGTGATGATTGCTGCTGCTCAGCTCATTTGCCCTTTATCTTCAGCCCGGGACCCCATTCCGTGCGATGGTGCCACCACATCCAAGGTAGATCTTCCCTCCTTAGCTGAGCTTTCCGGAAACACCTTGATGATACATCAGGTGTATCTCCTAGGTGACTCCAAATCCAGTCAACTTGACAATGAAGACTAATTACCGTAGACTCTACCCACCTTCTCCACCAGCTCTCTCTTTGCTTCTCTGTGATATGAATAGGCCTCACCTATCTCTCTTGCTGTGACAGGCTGTCTCACCACAGGCCCAGACCAACATGGATGGACACACGCGTGTACTGAAACCTTGAGCCTGATGCAAACCTCTTTTTAAATTAATTACTTGGGTATTTTGTCACAGTGATGGAAAGCAGGGCAATACACTACACGATAAACAAACAAGTGTATTGTGTTACATGAGATGAAGATACGTGGAAGGGGGTGTTTAATAAACATTTTTTTTAAAGGTACGATTGGTCCTTTCTATTACTGCTTGTCCAATGGGGCGGTGCGATATACCAGTAACATGCTTTATATGACAATATGCAAAGAAATGCCTCATCTTATCGGATACATATTCGGAAACATTATCAGTGTTGATATGTGCAGATATCCCCATAATTTCCATTATTTCCAATAAGTGTGTAATAGCACAACTGGACTCTTCAGAACTTAAAGTAGGTGCCCGCCCATTGGTTGTACTGTTCTATGGCCTTCTGTTCAGGTCTGAGTAAGAAGGAAAAAAATGAGCCCAGGGTGCCCCATCTTCACCTCAATCTACTTCCTTACTGCTGGTGCCTGTGACCAGCTGCCTCAAGCTCCCTGGCATGGCTCCAACCACTGCGATGTACTGTACCCTGGACCTGTGGGCTAAAGTAAACCCATCCTTGCTTTAGTAGTTCCTTGTCATGCATTTGGTGACAACAATGAGAAAAGTAACTCATTGTCACCATTTCTGACAGAGAAAAAGAATGATATATATCATATATGATTATATAAATTTAGAAACACTTCTAAATAAATTTATTAGTGACACAAACTTCCACTTGCATCCGATGGCTTTATTCTATTATTATTGGGTTTGACATGAATAAGTCTTTGCAGACGCTGCAATAATTCAGTATCCTGATGAGTATCCAGTCACCAAGAAGGAGCCTCAGACTTCGAGCAGAAACACATCGTCACAGTTTCGGTTATGTAATGAAACACCATGTCCGATGCGGCTCTGGGAGGATAGGGTTGTTCAGCTCGCAGTTCCATATCAAAAGCAGTGAGGGCAGGAACGGACAAAGGCTGGAACCTGGAGCAGCAGCTGATGCAGAGGCCATGGAGGGTTGCTGCTTACTGGCCTGCTCATGCCATGCTCAGGCTGCCTTTTTATAGAGCCCAGACAACCAGCCCAGGGATGCCACCATCCACCATGGGCTGGTCCCTCCCCCATCAATCACTAATTAAGAAAATACCCTCCAGCTGGATTACATAGAAGGCTTTTCTCTCAACTAAGGTTCCCTTCTTTCAGATGACTCTAGCTTGTGTGGAGATGATATAAAACTAGCCAGGACACACATAAAGGCAGAAAAAGGTCCTTGGAACATCTTTAACGTGTTTGGGGTGATTTAAGAAAATGGGATTAAATGTTTTCCCCTCTGGCCGCAGCCTCTGCCTATAGTCCCAGCCATTTGGAAGATGGAAGCAAGAGAATTGCTGGGGTTCGGGGCTTTAAGACCAAACTGAGGGGCTGGGGATTTAGCTCAGTGGTAGAGCGCTTGCCTAGGAAGCGCAAGGCCCTGGGTTCGGTCCCCAGCTCCGAAAAAAAGAACCAAAAAAAAAAAAAAAAAAAAAAAAAAAGACCAAACTGAACAACATAATCAGCCTCCATCTAAACCTAATAATAAATATTTTCATTAAAAGGAAAAAACTTTCCCCCAAACATCTGAGTCCATGAAGTTGGTCTCGTCCTGCACTTTGCTTCTTCTCTGTGTCCTTGGAAATCCTACTCATGTTCCAGTTTTTCGGCTCTCTATAATATATCACCAAATATTTATTGGATGATAGTGATCTTGCTCATAACCTCAATGGTATCTATACCTCAAATTAACTGCACTCATTGGATTGTCTTTGTGATAGTTTGATGATTTCCAGATGCAGATATGAATAGAAAGGGGGTGGGGCCACAGCAAACTCATTCAAAATAGAACCAGACCCTCAACTACCACATGTGTTTTAAATATATTATCCATACAATTAAGAGTACAGTATTATAAACCAGCTCCATAAATCTTAGGATAAAACCAATGACATAGCAAGTCTTCTTAGCCACAAAGAGATTCTTTTTTTTTTTTTTGGTTCTTTTTTTCGGAGCTGGGGACCGAACCCAGGGCCTTGTGCTTCCTAGGTAAGCGCTCTACCACTGAGCTAAATCCCCAGCCCCGAGATTCTTAATAATATAGATTCCATGGTGATACACTTCGAATGTTCCTGAACTTTACAAAGCTTCCTAAAATAAAATAAAATAAATAGCATGTTCCTTTCTTACATTTTTTCCTTCATATATATATATATATATATATACATATATATATGTAATATCTCCTTTCACATCTACATGAAAAATATGTATGTTTATTTTATTTTGAAAAATTTTAAAGACATTTTAAAAAGGTGACTTTTAAAATACAAAATAAAGTCTAGATGTAATGACATATGCCTTTATTCCCAGCACTCCATAAACAAACAAGCATCTTGATCTTCTCAAGTTCAAGGTTATCCTGGTCCTCAAAGCAAGTTCCAGGATAACCACAGCTACACATGTTTCATCTATAGTCTCTCTCTCTCTCTCTCTCTCTCTCTCTCTCTCTCACTCACACACGCGCGCGCCCACCCACACACACACACAAAGATAGATTATTTTAGTAATAGACACAGCATTCCAATGCAAATATTTTATTCTTTAAGACCTAAGAACCATATTATAAATATAATCACAAACTCACCAATATTTAAATCAGCAACAATAATTCCTTAATGCTCTCTAATGTGTAATCAGAATTCCCTAAATGTCTTTTTAAAAAGATCAGATGCGCATTTTCTTCCCTTTTTCCCTAAGAGTGGGTATGTATTGTGTGTGTGTGTGTGTGTGTGTATGTGTGTGTGTTGTGTTATACACATGTATAAACAGGCACATGTGTGTACATGTGCATATGGAGACCAGCAGTCAATATTGGCTGTCCTCTTCAGTCTCTCTCCACTGTCTTATGTTCTGAGACAGTGAGACAGGATCCCTCACTAACCAGCTAGCCAACAAGCTTCAGGAACACACATTTCTCCACACCTCCCCTCGAAGTTGGAGTTAGAGATGCAGACCTACTACTCTCAACTCTGTTTATTTGTTCTGATTTCGAGGCAGGGTCTTACTGTGCAGCCCCATCTGGCCTTGAACACACAGAGATCCGCCTTTCTCTGTGCCCCGAGTGTTGCCTGTCCTGAACTCATATGCTGATGGACTCATATGCTGGTGGTCCAAACTCATGGCAAGCCCTTCACTAACTAAACCATCTCCCATACTCATTCTCCTCCCAACTTTTTTGAGACAGCATCTCGTTTTGTAGTTCAGGCTATCCTGAAACTCAGTGTATAGACTAGGCTAGCCTGGAACTTGTAGCTCCCCTCTTGCCTCTGCTTCCTGAGTGCCAGGATTACAGGCTCGTATCGCCTTGCTCAGCTTCTGTCTTCAGCTTTTTTGTTTTATTTGTGTTTTTGTAGAGTTTGTTCTGCTTTGGTTTGGTTTGGTTTTTCAAGACAGGGTTTCTTTGTGTCGCTTTGGCTGTCTTAGAACTAGCTATGTAGAGCAGGCTGGCCTTCAACTCAGAGAGATCCTCCTGCCCCTCCCCCTCCCCCTGCCCCTCCCCCTGCCCTTCCCCCTGCCCCTGCCCTAAGTACTGGAATTAAAGGTGTGCACTGATACCACCGAGATTTCTCTTTTAAGGACAGTAGCTGGGTTTCTGGGTGGTGGTGGTGGTGGTGGTGGTGGTGGTGGTGGTGGTGGTGGTGGTGGTAGTGGTGGATTTTGTTTTGTTTTATATTTATTTTAATACTTTACAGGTATGAGTGTTTCGCCTGCATGGATATATGTGCACCATGTGCCCATGGAGGCCAGAAAGAGGCATCAGAGGCTCTACAGCTACATACAGTTGTGAGACGCTGTGTGTTTACTTTTAAGGAACTCAGAACTGAAATCCCCTTGCGGTTCCTCTTAGGAATAGTTCCTTAAATAAATGTTTAGTCACGGAATACTTTATCACAAATCCAACAATCCCCGCCTGCCGTCCCTGAGATAGGCTCACACCCTGCACAGCAGTAGAAACAAGACTGCAAAGAGCTATTCTCCACTGCCTATTACCGAGGCAGCCCCTGAGAAGAGAGCACGGCAGATCGGGAGATCCGGATGCTAATCTAACCACTATTTAACTCCACAACGTAACTGAGCAAATTCTTCCCCATGTGTCTATTCAAAGACTGGGAAATGAATGAATAGGTTAGCCCAAACAACCTGGAAACCTCCCTCTGTCTTTTTGTTTTGTTTTGTTTATTTGTTTGTTTGTTTGTTGAGATAGAGTTTCACTGTGTAGCCCTGGCTGTCCTGGAACTCTCTCTATAGACCAGGCTGGCCTTGAACTCACTGAGATCCACCTTCCTCTGCTTCCTAAGTGCTGGGATTAAAGGCAACACTGCCCCATTTCCTTCTTGTTTTTAAGAGTCAATGTGTTTGATTTTATGTTTAAATTTTTTTCAAGTCAGCCTTCTATATCTTAGTGCTTCACACCAGCACATTCAACCAACTTGGGATGGAAAATATTCAAAAATTAACACAGCTGTACTAAATATCCAGAGACTGTTTTGCAAGTCCTTATTTTCTTTTTTCTTTTTCTTTTTTTTTTTTTTTTTTTTGGTTCTTTTTTTCGGAGCTGGGGACCGAACCCAGGGCCTTGCGCTTGCTAGGCAAGCGCTCTACCACTGAGCTAAATCCCCAACCCCAAGTCCTTATTTTCTAAACAATACTGTGTAACAGTTTTTTATATAGCTGTTACATTGTATCGAGCTGACTGAAAGTACATTAACAAAGGGCTGGGTGGAGCCCTAATGGCAAAATACTTGCCTAACTCATGAAAGCACTGGGTTTGATCTCCAACACTGCATTAAAAGGGCGTTTCCACCCCAGAACCTTGGAAATGGAAACAGGAGGAGCCAAACTTCAACATCGCCCTCCCCTGCATAATTTAAAGATAGCCTGGGCTACATGACAGCCTGTCTTGACAGAAAGAAAACAAAGCATAAAGGAAGATGTACCTAGGATCTGTGCCAATACTATACCATTTTATAGATAGTTTTGGGGATATTCAAAGGGAAGGAGCCTGGACCATTCCTCTTTAGGTACTGATTGATAGCTGCAGAGACAACTGACTGGTAATGTTATATGTCATGGTGTTATTTACAAAGATTAAAAACATATCTATTGCAGGAGACATCGTGTCTTTTGCAATCAAACAACCAAATCCTGGTGATGGTGGTGCATGCCTTTGATCCCAGCACTTAGGAGGCAGAGGCCATCAGATCTCTGAGTCCAAGGCTAGCCTGGTCTACAGATTGAGTTCCAGGACAGCTAGGGCTACACAGAGAAACCCCATCTCGATAAATAAGTAAATAAATAAATAAGCAAACAAATCAAACCAGCCTGATACTTCCCTTAAGTTGCTCACCAGCCTTTCCTAGCTTCATTATCTTACTGAAGTGCAATTCTTTGTTATGGACAAGATCTTTCCTTCAAGACATGAACTTTTAAAGAGGTTTTCTCCTATCTGTGTTTGTAATATCAAAACTCAGTGCCTCCTCTGGAGACTGATAGGTACTCAGTCTATGCCTGCTACATAAATAAATGGTGGGTTCATAATCTGGGGCTTCGAATCATTGTCTTGTCTACCTTACAGAGGGCCCTGCAGAGCAAAATGAGTTAATGCATGTAAATACATAATTTATATTTCATAATTAAAATATAAAATATTACTTGCATATGAAAACATTGCAAGTCAACAGAGCCTTCCCTCTAATATTTGGCAAGGAATGAGTGGTGTATATTTTCCTTTTCTACTTACAATTTTATCCCTTTATCCCCATTTACTCTCTCTCTCTCCAGTACCAGGGATTGAACCTAGAACCTAGTTCATGCTAAGTAAGCACTC
Organism: Rattus norvegicus; assembly: GCF_021556685.1. NCBI lineage: Eukaryota > Metazoa > Chordata > Mammalia > Rodentia > Muridae > Rattus > Rattus norvegicus. The sequence goes on along the minus strand of NC_141550.1, from coordinate 26,974,010 downwards.
TACCCCTGAGCTAAACACAAGCCCTCTTTACTTTTTTATTTTGATATAGGATCTAAGGTGTACAGGTTGTTCCTCAACTTGCTCTGCAGCTCAAGTTGGCCTTGACCTTGAGATCCTCCTGCCTCAGCATCCTGAATAGCTCAAGTTAAAGACCTGAGCCAGTGGGCCAGTGGGTCAACTACTCTTATATGCTCTTTTGCGCTCGGTCTCTCTCTCTCTCTCTCTCTCTCTCTCTCTCTCTCTCTCTTATACTTCTATTCACTAACTATATAATTTTTACACTTGTCTCTAACAATTCTTCGGCGAAACTTTTGGACTCATGATATTTTTATTTACAGTTGTTTTATAATGATTTAATGGAGCAATACACATGTAGAAGCTGTCCTTTGGGGACTTAGATTCAGTAGGTGAAGGTGCGTGCCACCCAAACCTAGTAGTGACATGAGTTCAATCTCCAGAATCCATATAAAGATGAAAGCCAAGAATAAAGTTGTCCTCTGACCTATGGCATCTATGCCTTCTCCTGACACACACAAGTACACACACATGTACGCACACAACTGTAATTAAAATTTTTATATTAAAGAAATTGTTCATTGTGTCAGGAGCTTTCCCTCAAACTTGCAATCTGATCCTCTGATGGGAGAAACAACCCAGGAGGCATTTCACTGCGTTGTTGACTTTGAATATGGTGTTCTAACTCTTGACATCCCATCATGTGTACTAAATGGCCACCAGTGAGTGGATACTTTATCATAAGAAAGGCTTGGTGTTAAGTGACTTGGCCCCATCCTGGTCTGAGGCTTGTGATATTAGGTAGGGTTGGTGTGCAAAAGGCATCCTTGAGGGACTGAAAAGATGCCTGCTATCAAGTCCGAATGCTTGAGTTTAAGTTTGATTACTGGAACCCACATGGTAGAGAGGATCAACTCCTGAGAGCTGGTCCTCAGACCTCTGCCCCCTTTTATGTTTTAAGATTTAATAATTGTATTATTTTCACATGTGAACGTTTTACCTGCATGGATGTGTGTCTGTATGGCCATCCTAAGTATGCCTGCTGTCCTCAGAGGTCAGAAGAGTGTATCAGATCCCCTAGAACCGGAGCTCCAGATGGTTGTGAACCCAGGCCTCTGCAAGAGCGACAAGTGCTCCTAACTTTTAAGACAACTCTCCAGCCCTCTCCCATTTAAAAAAAAAAATGTAATAAGATCAGTAAAGCATCTTTGAGGGCTGAGCAGTGCTTGTCTAGCCTGGCTACATAAACTGCTTCTTACAATTGGGTTTGGTGACATGTGCCTTTAATCCCAGCAATTGGGAGGCAGAGGTAGGTGGATCTCTGTGAGTTCCAGGACAGTCCGGTGTACAAACTAAGTCCAGGACTGTCAGGGATGCTACACAGAGAAACCCTGTCTCTAAAAACCAACCAACCAAACAAGGACAGCAACAACAACAACTGATTGTTTTTTCACTTAAGACTTTCAATTTACAATAGATTTACTGGGAGCTAAGTCATCGCCATCTGTCAGTGCCTTTAGTGCCAAAGGGTTTATTGGACTCAGGGGATCAAATTCAGGCCTGATGTGTGTGAGATAAGCATTCCACCACCAGACTACACTCTCCATTCAATAAGCCAGGCAAAGCTAAGTCAAACATTTTTCTCACCTTTCCTAAGTTAAAATAATGCAAGAGGCAGTGTGGCATTGATTATATGTTTGAGAGACATTGGGACTCCTGACCTACCAGAAACGTTCACAGCTCCTAACAGACAACCCTGATGGGAGCAGTCTTTTGAATATTTCTTCAAAAACTCATTTCCTTCCAATTCTCTTTGATTATGACACTAATTTTATCTTTAATAATTCCTGATGGCGCATAGGCATTTCTCTTCATTATCTTCAAATCTTGTAGGGGCCCTGAAGTGACAGTTCCTAAACAGACTATTAGCCCTAAACAACAACACAGATGTGTGATCACACACACACACACACACACACACACATTCGTTCATGTTCCTAAACATACACACTTTTAACCATGTGCCTACATACTACATAAATGTGTGCATACTCATGAACCATACATATGCAAGCACGTGTGCATGCAAGCTCATATGTGCACACAAACAAATGAAGGCCATATGAGCTTGCATGCACATGTGCTTGCATATATATGGTTCATGAGTGTACACACATTTGAACACATCATACATCATAAAAAGTGAACGTTATAATTTTTCCTGGGTGACTTGCAGGTCCCTTCCAGCACTGACAGGTCGTGTGATAAAGCCTCTGTACTTTTTTTTATAACACATAAACTGGATTGAAACTGCTTAGCTCAGCATTTACCAAACTTCCTCATTTTATGGACCACTGGGAAGGAAAACCAGTGAAGCTAACACTCAATGCCAGGATGTCAGCAGGCAGAAGGCATGCGAGATGCTCAGGTTAAACCTAAGATGTTAAAACTATGGCCTCTAGAATGGATAAAATGCGGTATTAAGGACGTCAGGGACCATCCAGCCAGCCAGCCAATATCACTTACGACATACTGAGGAACTTTGAAAAACCACACTCTGGTCCTAGGCTTTCAAATTTATTTCCAGGGGAAAGTATGGAAATGTTCCCAAACTGAGAAGAATAAGAACTAAACTTATTTGGGTGTGTGTGTGTGTGTGTGTGTGTGTGTGTGTGTGTGTGTGTGTGTGTGTGTGTGTAAACTCGCACAGGCACAGGATCTGGTCACCTTCTTGCACTAGGAAATGAATTGACCTTGTTGAGTTAACGAGTAATTTCCAGGTATACAGCAGAAGGAACTGTCCAGCTGGCCTCAATGAACAAGCACATCTCTTTAAATTAAGATGGCATGTTATCAAACCATTCCGCGTATTGACAACCCTCTCCATGAAGTAGTTTACTTTCACTTGAAATGACCCTTTTGCTTCCGAAGATCCCCACACCCAGAGTGACTCAACTTCATAACACCACCGTTAAATCTCTAGCTTTATGGGCAATCGGCTGAGGCGTAAAGTGCCAGTTACTCTACAGTGAGTCAGATCAAGTATGAGTGGCGGGTAGGAGAGTTGGAGGCCAACTCGGCTTCCAGGGCCTGGGTGTGGTTGATAGCTGGGGCTCTTCCGGTGCCTTGGTTCGAGTGCACGGATATGGTCCAAGCCTCCAGTTTACACCCTCCTTTTACCTGGCTGGGCCACCCCACCCCCACCTGGGGCAACCTCTCCTGGGGGCCTGACTTTAAGGACTTTAGGTGCCATCCCAAGCTGGCCCCGGATCTCTGCATATCAGTGTAGTCCTCAAAGACACTTCCTATTTCATCTTCCTTGAAGCACTCCTTTGGTTTTCACAAGCTGTCTGGGCTGGTGGGACTAGAGAGTGCCCCGTGCTGTCCTCTGAACCCATAATAAGCATCAGGTGACAGATGACCTCTAGATCGGTCACCTTCACAGTAGCCTCCGCCCCCCAGACCGGACCACACCGCCTTCTTCGCCCTGGTCTGTCTCTAGAAGAGGTGGGCGTGGAGGACGGAGGAGTTGGGGTCCAGTGGAGAGCAACTTGTGCGAGCTGGGCCGCGGTTACCCGAAGCATTGCAGCGGACTGCAAAGATGCTGGCTGCTGGGGACCGCCGCGCGCGGTCCTCTCTCTTGTTATTCACCCCGTACAGTTTCACAGACTTTGCCGCCATCCTTTCCCTCTAGGAGCCCAGCAGCTGTCGCCAGGCGGGCGGATGAGAGGAGAGTACCGCGCGGTCTCCTCAAGGCCTCGGTGAGCCTAGGTGCTCCCTGTAACGTTAACTAAGAAGTTCTGTCATCTTCCTTGTCCCTTTCCCTAGTCGCCCGCACCCCTGGACCCTGGCAACGCGCAACCTCCGCCAGGGCCTGGTGACGCGGGGGAGGGGCGCAGGGCGCAGGCAAAGTTGCTGAGTTGCGGTGCAGGCTCAGAAGTTGCAGCTGCGAAGGCTGCTTCCCTCCCCCTTCCTGGACTCCGCGGCTTGGATCGCACACCCAGTGGTCGTCACCCGCTACCTGCCCTCGCCGGCACCAGGCTGCATCCCCTCCCCGCGCCCACGGGAAGCCCAGGTTTCCAGAGCTGTCCGGCTGGGGGCGGGCGGTGGGCGCACCCCATCTCTGCGTTCCGCCTGGGGGGGGGAGTGGGGGTGGGGTCCCCTCCACCCGCGGATCCCTGAGCAAAGGAGGGAAGCGGGTGTGCAAAAGGGAGTCAATGGGCGTTCCCTCACCCTCTCGTTAAGGGGTTTTACCGGGGAGGGGGGGTAAAGGAGGGGGATGGGGAGACGGGAGGAGAGGCTCGGCCTGGGACTAAAGTTGCCAACAGGTGCTCATGAGCTCATGTGACCCGGAGGAAGCACACACAGGGGTAGAGGGAGAAGGGGAGGGGAGCGGGCTTTCTCAGGGTCCCCCGCAGTGACAGACACCCAGTGCACCCTCCAGCTTGGTTCAGAGGGTGCTCGCGGGTGACCCCTCCGAGCGCGGGCGCCCTCGCGGCCTGCCCCGGAGTAGGAGAAAGAGGAGGGGGAGGGAAGGGATGCGAAAGTGGGTCAGGAATGTGACTGGATGCACACCCCTCCCGTGGCCGCCCGAGGCAGTCAGCTTCCAGCCTTGGAAAGCGAGTCATTTGCTGTGGCTCCCCAGCATTATAGGTGGACGGTTACCAGGGGATCCTGAGGGATGTGTTTCTCCGTGACCCATTAGGAAGAAAAACTTAGTTGCCTCAGTAACCGGGTTTGGCTTGGATGAAATGATGCAGTGAACGTTAGGTGAGCCTGGCCTTAGAGAAGACTACGGTTGCGCTTAGGAGACCAAACTGGAAAGCTGAGGAGGAGGTGGGGCTCTACTGGGTTTTGTGTTTGCTTTTTTACTGCCTCAGAGGACATCAGTTTACTACAGTTCTTAGCTGTAGCAAAGCAGAGCAAAGGTTTGAAGTTGATACCCTCGAGTTGGAAGGAACTGGGGACAGTCACAATTTTGCTTTTGGGGAAGGCCTAAGGGAAAAAACATTAAAAGCCTTTTAATAAAGGGGGAAGAAGGGGGGGGCGGTGTCCAGTCCTCTCAAAGCAGAAGAGGCTGTTGAGTTCCCTCCTGTGCCCTGGAGCAGCTCACACCCCAAGCACGTGAGAAGGAAGGAGGAACTGAGGTTTGAAAAGTGATGGCTTTGGGGTTGACGGCAGAGGAGACAAGAAAAAGGAAAGAGGGAAAGGAAGAAGAAAAGCAAGCTGGAGCTGCAGAAGGGAGGCTTAATGTTACTTGAATTTGTAACTCAGACTTGTCTTGAACACTTCCCGGTTTCTGTCCTGTTTCTTTCCATCTGGTTTGGCACAGTGGAATCGTAGGTGTTGGGACAGGACTGAGGAACCCATGAGCTGAGAAATCTGTAATAGCTGGGTGTTTGCTTCTCCAGTGCCACCCTCAGAGTTAGGTAACCAGGGGCTTAGGAATTAACGTCAAGTTCCATTTATGCCAAAGAAACCCACATGGGTCAGGATAGATCTTGCTTTGGAAGAGTATAATACTCCAAGGAGACAAAACCTGGGAAGTTGAGCTGGATGTGATGACACATGCCTGGGAGGTGAAGGAAAATCAGGAGTTCAAGGTCATCCTGGGCTAAGCAGTCACTTTGAGGCCACCCCGTCTCAAGAGCAAAAACAAACCAATTGGGAAAAAAATTGTTATAAATTGAATCATACTCTAACTATGTCAAAGGAGGTTGTTTTTGTTGTTGTTGTGAAAACTTTTGTAGAGATTTTATTTTAAACATGTTTAATTTTTACTGGCTTGGGGAGCGGGTAAAGAAAGGAGTTGAAGTAAAACTTTGAATGCTGATCAGGCTAGCTTGCAGCCATCCTGTTGTTTCTGCCTTCTAAGTTCTGAAATCACAAGTATACCACCGGGACGCCCAGCTCTATTATCATTTCAACTATTAATAATTATTTAATAATTAATAATTAAATTATTGATTTGATGCTGGAGATTAAATCCAGGGTCTTGCAGATCTTAGCACATTCTTAGCCATACTGCCAGCCCAAATTATTATTATGTGTCTAGATGACTTTGGCTGTATTATCTCCTCAGTAGAGCGGCAATCAAGGTACTTATTGGAATAGCTGGCCACTTTCAAGTAAAAGGATCTTCTAAATTTAATTTTATGCATTCGAGTGTGTTTGTCTACATGTATGTGTGTGTGCACGTGTTCCTGAGACCTGAAGGAATCGGAAGAGGGTGTCAGATGCCCTGGAACTGCAATAGTAGATGGATGTGAGCCAACGTGTGGGTGCACATGAATTGAACTTGGGTCCTCTGAAAAATGTGGCAAGTGCTCTTAACCACTGAGCCATCTCTCCAGCCTCAGGACTGGGCTTTGACATCTTCATTTAAACATGTGCACCGCATCGCTTTCACTTGGGCATGTTTGCCTAAGCTATAGAAGGGCTTTGCTTAGAATTACATATGATAGACCTTCTTATAGTCTGTAGGAAATGACAGTTATTATTTTTTAAGTTTCTGGAAACTTGAAAAAAGCATATAGAATGATTTCCACACAAGAGATAGTTTGCCTTTGAAAACTTGGTTAACAGCAGAATACTTTCCATAAAAACCAATAGAAACTTTAAGTAAAAGAAAGAGTTAGCAACGAGACACAAAATATATTTTATGTGGGTATGTGTGCCGTGATATATTTGGGGCACCCTCCTTCTCCCATGGGGGTTCTAGGGATCCCCCTACAACTCAGGTTATTAGCCTTAGTGGCAGGCACTTTCCCTCACTGAGTCATCTCAGTGGCCCTGACAGGTCTCACACCTGTACTTAGGGGATTCTTGCTAAAGAAACCATTTATGCAGTCAGGTGTGGTGGCAGTTTGATCCCAGCACTTGGGAGGCAGAGGCGGGTGGATCTCTTGAGTTTGAGACTGGACTGGTGTACAGAGTGGGTTCCAAGAAAATAAGAAAGAAAGAAAGAAAGAAAGAAAGAAAGAAAGAAAGAAAGAAAGAAAGAAGAAAGAAAGGAAGGAAGGAAGGAAGAAGAGAGGAGAGAGGAGGGAGAAAAAGAAAGAAGGAGAAGGAGACAAAGAAGAGAGAAGAGATGATGGTGATGGTGGTGGTGGTGGAGGTGGTGATGGTGGTGGTGGTGAGTGCAAAGTTTGGCTATGGCTCAATGACAGAGTGTTCTATTAGCATGGGTGAGGCCCTGGGCTTGTCCTCCAATAGTGGAAAAGTTTGGATTTTTTTTTGTTTTGTTTTGTTTTGTTTTTTTTAAAGTTGTCACCAGGCCTCATGGCAGATGTCTCTAATCCCAACTCTCAGGAGACAGAGGCAGGCAGATCTCTGAGTTTGAGACTGGCTTGATCTATACAGCAAGTTCCCAGCCTGCCAGAACCACACAGTATACACCGTGAGACAGTAATCCTTTTGAAGGGAGGGGAGGGCAGATAGAAGTTTCCTATTCATTATATTTGATTTTCATGTATGTTACCGTGGATAATGTGCTAGGAGCAATCTACTCATGATACCTGTCTTCTCTGTATATTTATGTATATGTATATATGTGTACATGTGTGTGCATGTATACATACCAATTATATATGTGTATATTTACACACACACACACACACACACACACACACACACACACACATTGTTGCTGTGGTTTGCTTTCAAGACAGAGTTTCTCTGTGTAGTCCTGGAACTCTGTCAACCAGGCTGGCCTCCAACTTACAGAGATCTGTCTGCCTCTGCCTCCCGAGTGCTGGGATTTAAGGCGCGTGCCATCACAAAGTACTTTTTAAATGATCGAATTTTTAACACCTGAGCTGCCTGCACTATCTACATAACTGTGCTAAGCACTGTGGGAGTTACAGACAAATGAATGTTAGGTTACTAAAAGAGTCAATCCAATCAGGTCTCACTGGGAACGACAGCTAGGTAACAGATGTGAGGAGTTTAGTTGCCGGAGAGGTAAATATAAAGGCATCAGCAAACGGACCACGCATAAGAAGAAGCGATGAATTCATATTCAGAAGTCAGCAGTTGACAGAGAGGTAAAGTGAGAGGTTTAAATATGGTTTTTTTTTCAACCTTTATTTCTCTAAAACATTGACGGTGAACTTGTATATTATTTCTTTATTTAAAAAAAAGATTTGCTGTTTTTAGGGTAGTATTACCACCAGCCAGTGAATGGCTACTGGTGAGGATGCCAGACAAAAACTATCACTAGAAATTCCAGAAGGGATAGAGAACACAGCAAGCTAGGTCGGGTGGGGTGGGGTGTTGGGAAGTACCATGCACCAAGCTCACCTCCTCAGAGGTGGCTGCAGAAGTTTCACGGAAGGGGACAGAGAAAGCCCACACCCTTGCTCAGGCTTGGTTGCTCTAGGGTGCTAGGAATGTTCTTGTGTGGTGGCTGACAGGTGGCAGCCATCAGGAAGTAGTTCGGAGGATGGTCTTATGACTGGGCTTTAAAGGACAGACATGGTTTTTATAACTAGAAAGGAGAAGGCATTCCTGGTGCTCTAAGCCTGTGAGCCAAGAGCCCAGGAATCTGAATTGAGCAGCTTTGCTGGAAGAGATGGATTGGGTATGAAATTTGTCATTTCAGTGAAAAGATTAGGGCCAGACCAACTAGGGACAAGGAATGGCTGGTACTGTGACTTTGTCTGCAGATAATGGGGGATTACAAGAGGGTTTTAAGCAGAGAAAATATAGGCATACCTCATTTTGTGCTTGGTAGATACTGTTGTTATTGAGGGTTTATCCAACTCTGAGTCAAACAAGCCCATTTTTCCAATAGCTCAGATGACTATTTTTTCCTTTTGACATAATGTTGCAAACTTAATAGACTCCAGGACGGCTAAACGTAACTGAATGTGCAGAGGGAAACACAAAGAATTCTGTGGGACTCATTTTTTTCTATTCTATTCACTTTACTGCAGTGATCTGGAGTGGACCCTGATAGGGGGTAGGAGATCAAAGTTAGATTTGGAGGAGATCAGCCTTAGGTTGCAGTAGGAGTTTAAGGACCATGAGTGACAATTGCAGAGACTCAAGGGAACAACGGAAATAACTTTTGTCAAAGAAACAGGATCAGGGACGTAACTCCCTGGTGTGTTTGCTTAGAATATGCAAGACTCTCACACACTTAAAATATTTTTATAAAGATAAGGTAGGGGCAGGAGAAATGGCTAATAAATGGTTAAGAGTGCTCCCTGATCTCTCAGAGGACCTGGGTAGGGTTCCCAGCATCCATGCTGGGTAGCATAGAACTGTGTGTAATTTCAGCCCCAGGGGACCCAACACCCTCTTCTGGCCTCCACAGGCAAACCACACACACACACACCTGTGTGCGCACCCAAACATATATAGACATAAATAATGTCAGAACAAAATAACAGTCTTTTATAGAAGGCTATGGCCAGGACTCAGAAGTCACAGCCCCTGATGACGCACCTCTAGATGCTTTGAATAGTAGGAAGATCCACAGGAAGCCTGGGTTCGAAACAAACTGAAAAGTTCTTTTGAGAAAATTGTGTTCGAGGTCATGTTAGAACCTGGGTGTAAGTGGTTTAGGGGAATAGGTGACTCATGGACCCGTGTATCACTCACTGGAAGTAATGGCAGGGCCCCAGGTGTGACCGAGCACCTGAGTTAGAACCAGTTGGCAAAAGACCAGTGTTAGGGAGCGCTCTCAGTACAATCGGGAAAATCTCCCTCCTCATAGACCACAAATTAGTCATTTCTGGGGCTTTTTGCAGAGCCTAAATGATGGTTCAGCACTGTTCTAACCAAAGTGCTTTAACTCAGTGGCTTCCAACCTGCCTCATAGATTAAGGAGCCCCACCCCTCAGCATCAATCATTCTGGGGTCAGAAGTCCATATTTTTCAATAAACTCTTTAGGACATCCTGGTGTGGATCCTTTGGGATAACTCTCAGTCTTCGCCAGTTTATGGTCTAGCTAGAGACATCCCCAAGCTGCTCGTGACTCTCCTAAGGAGACCAAGAAAGTTCTATCTTTCCATGCATTCTTGTCAAACCTGTCCTCTGTTCAGGGGTTGGATGGACAGTCCTTGACAGACAGTCCTCAGAGTTGTTTTTATCCCAGTGACCTGCTGCCTTCCAAATTTAGCAGTGGTCTGGAAGAGAGGATGGGATGTGTGCCTCAAGCCCTCTGCCCGGCTGAGTTGGAAGGAGGTGGCGTTTCTGAGCCCTGTGCGGTGGGGAGTGACTCAAACTGTGGACATGGAAGCCGGTGGGGATGATGCAATAACCCAGCTTGGGCAAACCACTTCCTGTACCTTTGGATTCACAGACCTAGGGTGTGGCGATTGGCAGTATCCTCAGGAGTAGACTGTTTGGCTGAGGTCTCAAGGCAGCTCTGTCTGTCTAAGGTGAGGTGAGGCGAGCCACCGGCTGTAAGCCCACAAGGTCTACCAGCGTAATGACAGATGCATCGTCCGGAGTTTGGACTAAAATGCTAAAAGGCAATGGCCATGGGTGTGAGAAATGCCCACCTACATATGAGGCTGTTTATTTCTTATTGTCACAAAAGAAAGGTGTGTTCTGCTGAATGCCAGACATCTTGTCACAGCTAACTTTCAATCGGGCCAGTTTTCAGTATCCAACTGCAAACTGATCATTGGCACTTCTTTTGTTTATAAAGAGAACAGCTCGAATGTCTGACAAGTCTGGTGAGTGAGCAAACAAAAGCTGTTTAAGATGGACAGTGAAGGTTGTAAGTGGCAGAATCGTCACCCCCACACTCCACCCTGCCCTGTGTATGTAGGGCTTTGCTGTGTGCACATGAGTGCCAATGGCTATGGAGGCTAGAGGTATCTGGTCCTCTGGAGCTAGAGTTACAGGTGGTTATGAGCAGAAAGGAACGCTGGTCCTCTGGGAGACCAGTAAGCACTCTTAACCACTAATCGATCTCTCTGGCCCAATAGCCCATGTTTAAATGCTAGATTTTTTCATAATTACTTACTTTTTCCCCATAGCCACAATTCATAATGCCCACAAAACAGATCTGAAGGCCCATCATTCCAACCGGTCAGCTGCAGATCCAGAGGTTTTCGGTTTGTTTTTCTCCACAGGAGAAAAGCCCTCCCACAGCTATGGCAGCTAGGGACACTTGTGATTTATTTATTTCCACCTAAATGTATGGATTTATGAAACTCGAGGAATAAGCCTATTTTACTCAAAACCGCCTTTTATCAGCCTTAAAAAGATGCGTTAAAACCAGTTTGGCAACTTTTAAAATCTAGCACGTTAGAAGGCTCGGAGAAGAGAATTTTTAAGCAATACCAGTGCTGGAGCTAAAGCCTAACACTTCAAATTATATCCACGGTGTTCACGTCTCTAAATTCGGAGGACTCGTCTTCTCAAAGCCAGGATTTCCTAATGAGGTTGGATTAGCAATAGATTTCTTTTTTTAATGATGGGGTCCAAATCAGGCATAGGTAACAGATGGTGTCACCAAGAGCTTGAGAGATGTCTGGTGGAGAGGAATACCAGTTTACTGACATTCTTACAATTCTAGTCCCCCTCTACCCAAGTATGACTTAATAGAACAGATGTAGCATCCCCTTCTAAATCCTTTATGCCATCACAGTGTAGAAACATAGGGCTACAGATGAGATTCATTCCTCCCACACCATCACTCAACCTGAAACAGAGTCTCAGTTATACAGTTACCTTAAATAGCGGATCCTCCTACCCCCACCTCCTGAGTGCAAGGATCAGAGAGGTGAACCACAATATTGGAGATCTGCAGTGCGGGGCATTGAACCCAGGGCTTCCCCCATGACAGACAGGCACTCTACCAGCTGAGCTATATGTAAGGACATAGGCATAAGCAGCTTCTTAAAGGACTAATTTGGGAGTTCCCATATGTGTACACATACATATGTGTACATGTGTACGTGTATGTTACATATACATTTAGCAGTGCTCGGTGTGCCCCTGAGGATCTCACAGGAACCAGGCAATCCCACTGTGCACCTGATGGTGTATGTTGACTTTTTCCGTACTGCCTTTATAGAATGTTTGTCTTTCTCAGTGCGTGACAGTTGTGGGTTTCAACCGGACCGAGAGAGCAAAGGGACGATCAGTTGCTATTGTCACATTGCACACCTCTAACCTGGGAGAGCTGAGACGGGCTTGGGGGCGGAGTGTTAGCTTAAGGTTAGTTTTCCTTTTAAATCCGACGGATGGTTGGTTGGTTTCTGAACGGAAGAAGTCCTCCAGCTTTTAAACCCCCAAGCTGAAGCGCTTTCCACACAAGCCTGTTTGCACAGCGAACCTGTGTGACTGAAAAAAAAAAAACCTTAGGAAAGGTGGATGGGGAGCCTGTGCTACTTACTACACACGGGGTCCCAGAGCTGTACCCCTTCGCTTTGCCAGGCCCGTGTTCAGCGGGACTGCCTCGGACTCTTGAAATGTCAGCTTAGCCCTCAGACTCTGTATGTCTTCCTTCTGATTACCTTGGTCCTCAGCCAGCCTCATATTTGACACTCTGGGAATGGGCAGTGTTGGTGCCACTTGGTCTTGAGCTGTTAATCATTTTATTATTTCCTGTCATTTTGCCCTGTGATTGATGCTCTTGAGCCTGGGGCCAGGGGGGGGGGTGATGAAAATGACTAAAAATGGCTTTGGGAAGGAGTAAGTTAAATTGGGCCTTGGGCCTTACTTGAGAACCACAAAAGCACATGGTATGTTTTAGAAAGCTGCCTGGGCCCTAGCATGGAGGGAGCGAATGCGCTCCTGAATCCCTTGCAGAAGTGAAGAGGGCTTTTTTCTGGTGCTTTATCAATCGTGGTTGCATAACTCGGATCTCCAGTTCTGTGCTGCAAGGGACATGACCACCTCCTTGGGGTCTCTACCTGGTTCTGTAGAATGTTTACTAAAAAGGGTCTTCTTCTCCTTCAGTTAAAAATGAAACTCACTTTCAGAAGTAGGCCTAAATATCTTCCCGACAGCCTCACTACTGCACAGTCCACGCACGAAGGCTAGGTTTTGCTCGGAAGCTGCCCACCCTCCCATAGCACGCAGGAAGACCCACTGGGATGTGGGAAGAAAACGGAACATCAACTTGTGGATTTTACCTTTCCTTCGTAGTGTTGGGTTTTCAAGATAAACCATTTTATTGTGCTCAGTTCTTCGTGGCACAAAACTTGCTGCTGTAACTAATCAAAGTGCCTAAGGCACAGGCATCTGTTGCATCCAGAGTGTTTGTAATTAGTTCTCTCTTCTACTAGCAACAGCTTTTAAAATCACCCCAACACAAGTCCTGCGTCTATTAAATATTAACTCCCTATTGTGTCTTGCCCAAGACACTCATAACCTCTAGTGGACCTTCTATTCCCAGTGCACATTCTGGGTATTTCCTATCAGTGGAATCATAGTTGTGTTTATCCTTTTGAGTCTTGCTGTTTTTATCTAGCATATGTTTTTTTCAAAATTCATCTCTGCCGCAGCACGGCTCAGCGCTCCATTCTTTTTACAGCTGAATAATATCCCATTCCGTGTGCAGCACACTTTGCTTAGTCTTCACACTTCCAGAGGTCTCCGATTTCACTGTGCAAACAGGCACACGTGCTGCTTGTAGCCCTCAGCTGACTTGAATGATGCTGCTAGGACCTGCTTAAAGGCATCAGTGGAATTGCTGGGTTAACTCCTCCACTCTTGGGAGAGCTACCAAGCTCTTCTGCACCGTGGTCACACCGCCTTACATTCTGTCCAGCAATGTACAGGCACAGATTTCTTCCTATCTTTGCTAGTCTTTGTTATTTCCTAGTTTTCCTAATTCTCGATCTCTAGGCTGTGCGCGGTGCCACACACCTTTAATCCAAGCACTCAAGAGGCAGAAGGAGGCAGATAGACCTCTGTGAGTTCAAGGGATGCCCGTTAGTAAGTGCCAGGCTGGACAGGGTCATATGGAAGACCCTGCCTGTCTCAAGCAACACACTCTCACTATCTTATTGAAATGAAAGTGGTACCTCATGGAGATTTTGACTTCTCTGATGACATTGAGTATGTTTCTGGGTTTGGTTTGGTTTGGCTTGATTTGGTTTCTCCCAATACTAGAGATTGAGCCCAGGGCCTTGTGAATGCTAACCATAGATTCCATCAACTGAGCTATGTACTCATCCCATCTTTTTGTACTCTTATTTCTTTGACAATGACGATGACGGTGATGGTGATGATGGTGATGATGATGACGATGATGATGATGACGACGACGAGTACACATCTGTGTCCGTGTGTGTAGACATGCAGCAGGTGTGAGTGTGCAAACCACCTCACCAACCTTATTTCTTATTGGTAGAACTTCTCTCAAAGCATGTCTCCTAAGTCCCGTGTGTTGCCCAATTTTACATATTTTACAACATGCCTTAGCACATATAAATAGAAAGATGGGATACTTGGCTATATGCAAATGTTTTTATTAAAGATAGGGGAATGGCCACTAATGATCCATTAAATAAAGCCTGACATTAGCAGGAGACTGTTTGTTTGAGATTCCATTTGTTTGGGTCTCATCTGGCCCAGATTGGTCTCAAATTCATTATGCAGCCGAGGCTGCCTTTGAGTTCCTGATCCTTCTGCCTCCACCACCATAGTGCCAGAATTACTGCCACACCTGAAAGAAGAAAACATTGATGAAAATCCTTAAACCTTAGGGGGATTTTATTTGGTCAAATATTATATCTGGACTGGAGCCTTCATATGAAATTAATCTCTGGCTCCCACAGCTACCTTTTATGCTGTCTCCTTTTGGTTCTTTAATTACGTCCTAGATGGAGAAGAATCCAGCACTCAGAAGACTGAGACTGGAGGATTGCCTTTAAGAGGCTGACCTAGGCTACATAGCAGGAACCTGACCATCCGTCCAGGGCCACATAGCAAGACTCTGCCTCAGAGAAAGAGAGAGCAAGGGCTGTGAGACAGAGTGGGAGAGGGGAATTTACTTAAATGGGTTTCGAGTTAAAGTTGTCTTGAGCTTGGTGCAACTGCGTGGTGAATCAGGGCATTTCAGGGTGCTTATGAACCTTATTAAGACATGCATTTGGGGACTGGGGAGATGGTCACTGGATAGAATGCTTGCTGCACAAGCTTTATATCCCCAGAATCTACATTTAAAAAAAAAAAGTCTGGACATGGCAACCTGTAACCCCTCCCCTCCCCCCTCTTTTCCCCTTCCCCCCAAACTTGAATTAGGAAGTACACACAGGCAGATGCTGAGGGCTAGCTGGCCTGCAAGACCTGAAACAGGGAGCCCGATATTCAGGAAGAGACCCTGTCTCAAAAAATAAGACGGAGAGTGACAGTTAAGACACCCCATGTTGTCTTTCCACACACATGCAAACAGGCATTATACAACGCACGTCACATCATACATGATGACCAGAGCTCACGACTCTAGAGCAGCAGATCCAGTCCCACAATTACCGTTTCCAGTTAGTATGGTGAAAACTGTAAGAGGTTCTCTTGGGAAGGAAGGTGGTCCAGTCAAGGATGCAGGCACAGCATTTTCGGTGTGGGATTGAACCATCAAGCACTTGACTTTCTCACTGCTGTTCTGTCTTATGAGAGTAAACCTGGTGTCTTTGCCCTAAGACGCCAGCCTCTATCAAGGTGTGACATTACCTTCCTGGTACTCCTGGTGTGTTTCTTGGAAAGCGACTACAGGAGTAGAGGTTTTCCAAATGAAACATTTGTTTCAGTAAACAGGTATTTTACCCAGCCACTCAAGAGCAGAGTTTTAAAACCAGTGTTTGGCCAGCAAACATTTTGTCTCAATCTTTGCAGCTTAACAAGTGGGGAAGATTTAAGTGGCTCCTAGAAAAACCGATGCTGGGGCTGTCCGAAGGAACCTCTGGTTCAGGAGTCATCTATTTGCTCTCTGAGAGTGACTTTAATCACACATCCGGGGAACCAACTAGTGCGTTCTGGATAGCTCTGTGCTTGCTTGCAATCAAAATGGAGAGTCTCGAGTGTGTGCATGCCTTTAATACCAGCATTCAAGAAGAAGCAGGGAGAAGCTAGCCTGGTGTGCATAGCTACATTTGTAATGAAATTCTGCTTCCCTAATTCCTGAACACCCCTCCAAAAAAAGTCTTAGGTTTTAGGTTTGGGAAGGGCTTCTAATTTTTATGTCAGAAGATGAGTAGAAAGGAATTATTAAATTGGAAATTGCCTTTGGGCTAGGGCTTTGGGCTCAGTGATAAAGTAGTTTGCCTGGCATGTAAGAGAGTCTAGCACTGAAAAGGCGAAAAATACTGCTATATTTAAATTAGATAATCCATGACTTAGACGTATTTACCTGTGGTGGTTTGAATGTGTATAGACTCATGTGTTTGAATGCTTGGCCCCTAAGAAATGACACTGTTAGGAGGTGTGGCCTTGCTAGAGGAAGTATGTCACTGTGGAGGAGGGCTTAGAGGTCTCATGTATGGTCAAGTTACACCCAGTGTTGAGAGTCTTCTCCTTGCTGCCACAGATCAATATGGAGAACTCTCAACTCCTTTTCCAGCACCATGTCTGCCTGGGTGCTGCCATGCTTCCCGCCATGATGACAATGGGCTAAAACCTCTGAAACTGTAAGCCAGCCCCAATTAAACACTTTCCTTATAAAAGTTGCCTTGGTCACAGTATCTCTTCAAAGCAATAAAACCCTAAGACAGAACTTTAAGTGACTTTACAACTCTTCAACTTCATATAAATCAGAACCTGACACAACCACAAATTCTGCATTCAGGGACTCACCCAATTATGAGTCAAAATATACTGGGAAAATAAAAAACTACAACTGCTTATTTATTAAGCCTACACAGCCTTTCCCCCTTTATCATTATGGCCTAAAACACACAAAAATATCCCATCTATTGACATGACATTTGAATTACAGTAGGTGCTGCGAACCATCTAGAATTGACTACTAGTATTTGGAAGTACATACTTAAGTTGTATGCAGAAAACCCTAACTCTAACCCTAACCCTAACTAAACCTAACCCTAACTCTAACCCTAACTAACCCTAACCCTAACCCTTTGAACAAATGATGATTTGGGTTTTTTTTAAACTTTTTTTTCCCAGAGCTGGGGACCGAACCCAGGGCCTTGCGCTTGCTAGGCAAGCGCTCTACCACTGAGCTAAATCCCCAACTCCTTAAAACTTTTATTTAAAGTGTTTATTACACTCATTTATTTGTTTTGTATTTATTGTATGCATACGGAAGTGGGTGATCCAGTATGGAGGTCAGAGGTCAAGAGTTTGTTCTCCTTTCACTCCGGTCAAGTTTGATGGCAAGCTCTTGAACTTGCTGAGCTGTCTTGTCAGTGATCTTCTTTCGTTTTGTTTTGTTTCCTTTTCTTTGATGTTTTTGATTTTTGAGTTATGGTTTCTCTTCTGTGTAGACCTGGTTGTCCTGGAACTCACTCTGTAGACCAGGCTGGCCTCAAACCCAGAGATCTGCCTGCTTCTGCCTCCAGAGTGCTGGGATCAAAGGCATACAATACCACAGCCTGGCTATTATCCCTATTTTAAATAATCTCATGAGTCTTGGATTGGCTTCCAACTCTGTTACAGAAGCTAAACTTAAACTTCAGATCCTCCTGCCTCTACCTTTCTCTACTTCTGCCAACATGCCTGGTTGGTAGTGGGTTCCTGGAAGGTCCCAGAGGAGAATTGTGTCACTTTTTTTTTTTTTTTTTTTTTGTGATGGGGAGGGGAAGGCATCACTATGTAGCCCAGGCTGGTCTCAAACCCCAAATCTTCCTGCTTCTAGTTCTTGAGTGCTAGGACTACAGGGATCAGACACAGTGCCTGGCTGAACTACTAATGGTGCTTGCTTGTCTCTGTCAGTGTTAAAGGAAGACTCAGCCATGTTGATGTCCATAGCTGTGATCTGTTGCTCATTCCTTGTAGCCCCTTGGATTCCCACAATGCTGTTTCCCGCTTTACTCTTGATGGACATTTGAACTACATTTTCGATATTTTGGCTCTTATGCAAAAGGCTGTCAATACCTGTCTCAGTTAGGGTTGCTAGTACTGTGATGAAACACCACAACCGGGCTGGGGATTTAGCTCAGTGGTAGAGCGCTTACCTAGGAAGCGCAAGGCCCTGGGTTCGGTCCCCAGCTCCGAAAAAAAAGAACCAAAAAAAAAAAAAAAAAAAAAAAAGAAACACCACAACCAAAAGCAAGGAAAGGGCTTCTTCAGCTTACACTTTCAGATCGTAGACCTTCACTGGATAAGTCAGAACAGGAACTCACACGGGGCAGGAACCCAGAGGCAGGAGCTGATGCTCCTTCCTGGCTTGCTTTCCTTGTCTTGCTCAGCCTGCTTTTTTATAGACCTCAGAACCACCAGCTCAGGGATGGCATCACTCATAATGATCTGGGCCCTCCACCATCAAGCACTAATTACCAAAATGCCCTGCCCTACAGCC
This sequence comes from Rattus norvegicus, assembly GCF_021556685.1. NCBI lineage: Eukaryota > Metazoa > Chordata > Mammalia > Rodentia > Muridae > Rattus > Rattus norvegicus. The sequence goes on along the minus strand of NC_141550.1, from coordinate 26,955,546 downwards.
TCGTCTTATGGAGGTATTTTCTCAGTTGGGGTTCCTTCCTTTCATATAACTCTAGCTTGGGTCAAGTTGACATAAAACAAACCAGCACGAGACCCTTTCTGATAGCTCTCCTTGCTGTTGTGTAAATATTTCCCTAGGATGGATGTGGAAGGTAGATTTTCGTGTCATGGGATACTTCTCTTTTTTATTGTTTGTTTGGTTGGTTTGGTTTTTCAAGACAGGATTTCTCTGTGTAGCCCTGGCTGTCCTGGAACTTGCTCTATAGATCAGACTAGCTTCAAACTCAAAGATCTGCCTCCCACCATCCCCTGAGTGCTGAGATTGAAGGCGTATGCCACCACTGTGTGGTGAGATGCTTGTATGTTTCATTTTGTGCTGTTAATTACAATGTTTTCCAAAGTAAATATTCCAGTTTCTATCACTACCAGTGAATGTGAGCTAGTTTTTCTGACTTTACTGAATTATAATTGACATGCAATTACATATGCTTATATATAATTTATACACTTATATCTTTTTAATTATGTCGGGGGCTATGGCACAGGAGTACAGATGCCCAACAGAAGCAAATATCTTTTTTGAAATGTAATTGTACTTCTTAGCGAGAGTGCGTGTACTACAGAAGTTCGTAGGTCAGAAGCCAGCTCTCAGGGGGGGGTGTCTGATTCCTTCTTCTGGCTGAATGAACACCAAATATGTATGTGGTACACAAACATGAATGCAGGCAAACACTCACACACATCAATGTATAATTAATTAAATTAACTTTGCTGAGTGAGCATTTTTGGTCAAAATGATAGCACTGGCTAGCTCAGCCTAATTGTTGAGTTACATAGCTCAAGTGAGAAAGTGTATTCCCCCAAACAGGGCAGACTACACCTAAAGAACGACACCCAAGGTTGACCACTGTCTTTCATGTATACCCCCACCCCACCCCCACAAATAAATTAGTCTGAAGCTGGGAGTGGTAGGTGAAGCTTTCAAACAATGCCAGCATTTAAAGGGAAAGGCAGGAGGTCAGAAATTCACAGTCATCCTTGATTGTATACTGAGTTCCAGGCCAGCCTGAGCTACAAGACACTGTCTCAAACAGACAGACAGACAGACAGACAGAAATCATTCCCTCTCTGTGAAGATAAACATGAGGTTTCTCTCCTGTATTCTTCATTGATTCTTTTCCCATTCACATCTTGCCATTGCCATTTCGTTCGTGTGGATTTGGTGAACAACGTTGACGTTTGTGAATGAAATCTGTCTTAAGTGCTTGTCGTAATGGGTCCTGCGAGGGGCTGTTGATGTATCATCTGGAATTGTACCGGTAACATCAACGCCCCGCCTCATTGTGTGCTTTCGAGTCTGTTCAGTGATGGCTGCATCAACTCTCTGTGTTGCTGAATGGTCACAGCTTTCTGATGGCTCCTGCTTAGAGTGGGCAAGAACTACGCACAGTGTGACCACCCACCACAGCCACTGCTCTCTTCTGAGAGGGCTGAACCTCGCTTCTATTTTACCTGATCTGACATTTTACCCAATTCAAACCATTGTCGACTTCTGATTTCGGTTCTTGACGTTTACCCACAAACGCGGCGGTCTGCTTTATTTTTTCCTCGGCTATCCCCGGCTGCTTTCAACCTGTAACTTCTTTCCTACTGGTAGAATTAATGCCGTAGTATTTACTGCTGGACCACTGACAGAGTGCCAGGGGTCTTCTTAGGGTATATTTCCAATGCCCTGTTTTTTCCTGAATTTGGCATCAGAGGTGCTGTGTCCTTGGAGATTGGAGTCACTTTATATGCTGACTAGCTTCTAGCATAGGTCAGGTCCCCTTAGATAAAGAACAAATGTCATTTTCCCCCCATTTGTTACTATCACAAAGGTATAAAATTTATATATTTAATGTTTTAAATATATGCTCATACAAAAAAATTACATTATTCACAAAGCACGTGGAAGGATTTGACATTAAAATGGGGGGGGGGCGGTGAATACTGATAGACGCTTAAACTTGGATTAGCCTTGCGAGCATCATACTAAGCCAGACCAATTTACACATGGAAACTCTAGGATAGTCAATTAGACCATCAAAATCATCTGGAGGAATTCGTAGAACAACGGAAAGGAACAGGTGGAAGGGAAAGCACAACATGCGGCCCCCCTTGCCTCGTGTCCCCTCCGGTTTCAGCTCTTCAGCATGGGCCGTGTCACATGGCCCTGATTCACGTGGGAGGCTCAGGCTAAGCTGCCAGGCTGTGTGCGATTTCACTTTGTTGGAAGGCACAGAGACTCAAACTGAAACCAGCCAAGAAACCAATGTGTTCTTAATGGTTTTTACCCAAACCATAAATCCCTCCCTTGGAGAGACAGGGGAATCACCCAGAAGCTGGCCCAGTTCCTTCAATGTGATGTAAAACAGTACCTGTCGTGGGTTTTTTTCTTAGTTAATATTTATCAATTCGCTTATGCCCTGTGTCCACCTCACTCCAAGAATTCACCTAAAACACAAATTCCTGGGTCTATTCTAGACCAAGGGAATTACTTAGACAGCATAGAAGGCAGAGAAATTCCAGCCCATTGAAAGGTTCCTGGACCTAGTGTCCATCATCCAGGACTTCCTACTAATGATGAATGCAAATGCGGTGTGGCCTGGGGTCCCGTGGATCACTACTTATCACTTAACGGAAAATGTCATCAGGTGGAAAATTCGGTGGCTGACACTCATTTAGCAGTGTGTGACGTGAGCACCTTGGGTTTTCATAGAAGGCTGTCTCTTTTTCAGGAACTATGGTACCCAAGGGCAGATAGAGAGGTTCAGCAATGTTTGATGGCATGCACAGCACCTAACCATTAATGCAAGTTCTCACGTTCTTTGTGAACCTCCTCATTGATTACAAAAGAAGGTGGTTTCAACAGAAGGGGACCAAGGGGGTCTACTTTGTTTGTTTGTTTGTTCATTTGTTTGCTTGCTTGAGACAGGGTTTTTCTGTGTAGCCTTGGCTGTCCTAGAACTAGCTCTGTTGACCAGGCTGGCCTCGAACTCACAGAGATCTGCCTGCCTCTGTCTCCTGAGTGCTGGGGTTGAAAGTGGACACCACCTCTGCCCAGAAAGAATCAACTTTTTACTTGGATTTTTTCCATGTTGCCAAGGATTAATCCCAGCCCCTCCTCCATGCCAGGCAAGAGCTTTGCCACTGAACTACATCCCTAAAGGGGTCTGTGTGGAACATGGTTATAGCTTAAGAGTTCTGCTAGATGCCTTATGAATTATTCATTGCTTTAGAAAATCCTTACCAAGTGTTTAGCGTTCTAAGCCTGTGGCTTAGAATAGGTATCTCACAAAAGAGAGGCATGCACAAAGGCTTGCGGCATATTAGACACACTGGAGACTTCTTTACCCATGTCCATATATAGATTAGAGGACTCTGGAGAGTTGGAAAACTATGAGGCTCTATTGTTATGAGGTATTGGCCATATCCTGGTCTGTGTGCTGAGCATTTAAGTAGCTTTTCATCTGTTTCTCGCCAAATACTATTAATAATGTGTTTCAAGGGAAACCAAGCATAGAGACCTAATGGCTATAGGACTCCTACATCATAGCTGTCATATGAAGGTAACACTCACTCAGGGCATGCCACTTGCTTATCTGTAGCCTGGGGGGGAATGAAAATACAGACTGGCAAGATGGCTCAGCAGGTAAAGGAGCTTGCTGCACAGGTCCAACAATGTGAGTTAGATTTATGGAACTCACAGGGTGGAAAGAGGGAACTGGCTCTTGTGTAGTTGTCCTCTGAATGCCACGTGTGCTGTGGTTTGTTCAGGCCCACCCTGTCAAACACACACACACACACACACACACACACACACACACACACACACACAAACATAAATGGAAAATCTTAAAAGAGAAAATATGGGAGCTGGAGAGACAGCTCGGCAGTTAAGAGCACTTGTTGCTCTTGCAAAAGACCTGGGTTCAGTTTGCAACAACCATATCATAGTTCATAATCATCTATACATAAGCACAGGGTTCTAACTCATACTGTCTCTCTCTGCCCCATGTTTTAGAAAATGGATAGTAAACAGGAAATATATAATAAGAGCCCATTAATTAAATTTATTATAAAATAAGTCTACTTATATCCTCGGTGTAGAGTTCTCCAAGCCTTCCCTGAGTGAATACACCCCTTTGAGCTTTTAAGCAACATTGGCCTGATTTCAAATTCTGGTTCTAACACTTCCCATCTAGTAAATAACCTTAGAGATATTATTTTCCCTTTGGTGGGGGGCTTGGTTTTCTCACCTGCCCAACAGGGAAGAAATAATTGCCTTTCACAGGTATTTATAAGCTATGAAAATGGATACCTTTGTTTCCCAGGCACTGTGTTCTCTAATCCCAGGAGACCTTCTGCATACAGACACCGATACAGTGCCTTGGACGTGTAGCGGATGTTTCTGTTGCTAAGTAACCCTCAGGAGAGAGGATTCGAATCACACACTCTAGAAATCAAAGGAGCTGTGTGTAGAGGCTCACACCTGTAATCCCAATACTCAGAAGGCTGAGGCAGGAGTAGTGCCATGATTAAGAAAGTAGCCTGGTCTACACGGTGAGATCTTGGGGTTAGAGGGAAACAGAGAAGTGGTACCCACTCCCTACATACCTGTTTCAACCACTTACTTCTGACATTGAAACTTGGTTTGATTAAAGGAGATTAGCTGGAGTCTAAGACAAGAGGATCTCGAGTTCCAGGCCACCCTGACTATATAGTGAGACCTTGTCTTTTTCAAAAAGGGGGTTGGAGGGTTGGGGAGAAGGCTCCATGGTTTAGAGCATTTGTTCCTCTTGCAAAGGACCTCTGTTCAATTCCTTGCACCCACATAGTAGCTCACATTGATCCAGAACTCCAGTACCAGGGGACCTAGTGCCCTCTTCCAATATCTTCTCACACTACATGTGCGTGTGGTACACAAACATACATACCAACATGTTGCCCTAAAAATTAAAGAGGAACATTTTCTATTTGTTCCCACGAACTGGACCCACTCTCTCCGGCTGCTACTCTGCCACCCGATCAGCAAGTCGCCTACTCCTGGCTGTCTCCCTTTTAGCCGCCCTCTCCACACGGTCCCCTAGGCAGTGGTTACCACGCCTGGCACATACACACACACACACACACACACACACACACACACACACACACACATCTCATACTGCGGGCCCTGCCCGTTCTCACTCTGCATGGGTAACAGAACCAGATCCGCATGCTCTAACTGCCTCTCAGCCATTTCTTTCTTTTTTTTTTATTTTATTTATTTATTTATTTATTTTTTATTTTTTTAGCCATTTCTTTCATACACTGTCCTCTTTAGTCTGTAAACCAATGTTCCAGAAACTTGTAATTTAACAATTAGATTTACATGTTAAATTCTCAATCCACAAACCACCCACTCAATAAACTCACTGCCAATTGATAATGATATTAACCACCCACCCAGACAAGATAAAATTCGATCTAGTTCACCTAACTCTGAACCATCCTCCTTCGTAGACTCCATTTTGATCCCCTCCTTCCTCCTTTCTTCCGCCTTACAAAAACTTTGTCCCTGCCCCACTCTCTACTGTCCATCATGTATCACCTTGACATCAACCTATACTGACAAAACATGTATAAAAAGAAAATCAAACAGATGAATCTTTAAAAATCTAAATTAATAAAAAAAGTATATAAAAGGTAAAAATCTACTTAAATTAACCATACATGTACTTTGCTTCACTCTAAAAGGGAACAAAAGAAACATGCACAATACAACAGTATTCAAAAAATATAAATATGTAACAGAAAAAGAAAGAAATATGGAAGTATGTGTTTGGAATTAGAGTGTAGGTCAGTGGTAGAGTACACTTAGCATGTTTTGGGCACTGTATTCCAACCCTGGAACCAGAAACTTAATTAATTAAATAAATGAATAACTGGGTGGGTTGAGAATAAAGCTTCGGGGAAGGAGGACTAAAACAAAACACATCATGAGGTATAGCTTATTCTCGCAGCTTAGTGGTGTCTTAGCTCCTGAGACCCTCCCCCTGTGTCACTCTTACTAAGACTCCTCCCCTTCCACCTATGAATCTATAATAGACTTCCCTCTAAAACTAAAAACCAAACCAACCAACCAACCAACCAACAAACAAAAACCCTCTTTATCCTATTTACTAAACGTGATCTTGGAAGCTGGTTTTGAATGTCTTGCTATCACTCAAAGCAGCTAAAAGAACCCATTCGCCACCCAGTTCAGAGGACCCTAGGAAACGAACACAAACCAGTTATACAAGACGAACCAAGTTCTGCTCAGGTCTAACACCTTCCTGCTGTGGGTCTTCATAAAAACAATTCAATAGGAACCAATAAACTGCCCTTTGAGAAAGAAAACAACCTGATTTGTTACGATGGGCCTTGTTGTACTAACAAATAACACACTAATGCTCTATTTTGTAAAAAGTAGTTTGGAAAATGACCATCTCTTACATTTTCTTTTCCAATATTGCATCAATCTGAGGAAAATGAGTGTAGACTGCTTATACCAAGCCAGGAGTGTCATCTGTGAGGTCGTGCCAAGCCCTGACCTGGGAAACGGGGCTTCTGGGTTTAGGCCACATTGGGAAAGAACAACTTAACACTGTTTTCCACACAAGGATGGCCTTAAGGGGGAGGAATGGTTTTTGGTTTTCAGCAAGTGACAAAGAGTCAGCTCACTTGGTTTAAACCAGTTTGAAAGAAGATACAGAATATGCCATAAAAGACCACTGGATTTGACTCCGAGGATCTAAAAATTACAAAACAAAACAAAACAAAACAAAAAACATACCAGTATTCCCACCAGTGAGGAACGAGATTGAAGCTGGAGTAGAGAGATCGGTTTCATTGTATGGGGACTGTCCACACACATACTACATACCCTCAATCATAGCTTAGCCACTAGATCTGGCTAGCCTTGAACTCACTATGTAGACCAGGCTGGCCTTGAACTCACAGAGATCTGCCTGCGACTACCCCCTGAGTGCTGGGATCAAAGGTATTTGCCGGGCTGGAGAGATGGCTCAGCGGTTAAGAGCACTGACTGCTCTTCCAGAGGTCCTGAGTTCAAATCCCAGCAACCACATGGTGGCTCACAACCATCTGTAATGAGATCTGATGCCTTCTTCTGGAGTGTCTGAAGATGGACATAGTGTACTTATATACATAAAATAAATAAATAGGGGTTGGGGATTTAGCTCAGTGGTAGAGCGCTTGCCTAGCAAGTGCAAGGCCCTGGGTTCGGTTCCCAGCTCTGAAAAAAAATTTTAAAAAAAGGTATTTGTCACTACACCTGGCAAAAGATGACATCCTAGTCTCATCTTTGATGACTCGGCTGTTCCAGAACACTGGTTTGGGGATTCCTTGGCAATTTCTGACGTCTCTTCGGAGGTACATGGAGTCAGCACTATTTCCACAGCAACATCCTTTGCTCCCCCTGGCTTTCCCAGATGTGTGATGGGTGCTACTGCAACAAACTGAGCAGAGAACCCAGTGCCCCTTATCTAGTAAACCAGCTATTCAGGGATTTTTTTTTTTTAAGTTAAATACAGCGATGTCCTTACTCTCATTAACTTTTTGTGGGAAAATAGTTATTTTTTTTAAATATGGTATTTATATTAATACACGATGAGTCACTATTTTTTAGTTGAATGAATGATTACTTTTATATTGCTAAGCTTCGCTTTTTTAATATGTTAAGTTCCCGTTGGCCTAACATATTAAAGCTGTTTGGGGTTCTGTCCAAAAACCTTAAATGTTCAAAAGAGTCTTGAGACCAACACCTGTGAGAATCCCTGTGTCGGTCACGTGACCCCATAGACTTTCTTGGTCTGGGATACTAATTACGATAGAGGGAACAAAGGCTGGGAATATAGCCTAGTGGTCACGTACCGACCTAGCATGTCTGAGGCGGGTTTGGTTTTCATTCAGCACCGCAGGATAGCAAACCTCAAAGCAAAAAAGTCCACGATACACGAAATGGCTGTAGTCCCTGAGGAGTGCACGACGCTGCGACCACTAGCCCAGCCCAAACCTGCAGGATTGTTTCAAACAGCCCGACTTCTCTGCTTGACCTGTTGCTATACCCATCTGACGGGCATTCATTTAACGCTAGGATTAGTTACAGCTTTTAATGAAAGAGAGAAGAAGGCTCTGCCCTCACGGAACTTACATCCTGTCTGTTTTATTAGGACCAGCACATACAGCAGGTCTCTGTGTCTGTGGAATTGGTGGGTTGAGACTTCCCTGCAGGCCAGGTGCTGGGAGGCGTGTCCTCTGTGCTTTAATTTATTCGGCGTACCGACCCTATAGTAGAAGTAAGTGGTCATAGGTGAAGACATGGAAATAAATGAGTTGTCGGCTGAGTTGTCGGCTATTCGGGGATCGAGCCAAGGGCTAGGTCTTTAACAACCGTAGAGAGCTTACTTGCCTAGGATGTGTGGGGCCTGCCTTTCAGCATCAATACAGTGATGAGGGAGGCGAGGGGGAGGGCAGAATCTGGGCATTTTTACAGGGCGTTTGTTTTAGGTAGTCTATTGGACTTCCCATTTACCAGCTCCCACATCCTTTTTAGAGAAAGCGTCACCCAGGTGGTAATGCTCTCACAACGTATATTTCAACCATGCTCTCACAAAGACCAGAGAGCCAAGGAGAAGAGAGCTCGGCCACATCCAGGCTGGAAACCTTGCACTGCAAAAGCAGCAGGTGAATCTGAGTAGCATTAGCCAAGAGGACTTGCCTAAACCGAATGCAGTCAGTCAACCCAGAGAAGTGCCCAGAGGGGCACTGCCCGAGGAGGTACAGAGCCACGTGTGGCGCCAGGCTCCAGGATCCACGCGCTCCAGCTGTTTCTCCAGCTGTTTCTGTGCCAGCCGGGAACTTTACTTACATCCCTTGTAGCCCAGTAAAACCAAAGTTCTAGAAACTTGTGATTTATCAAGATTTATATGTTAAATTCTCAATCCACAATATGCCCATACAATAAATTCACTGCCAATCAATAAAGCTATTAACTGGGGTTGGGGATTTAGCTCAGTGGTAGAGCGCTTGCCTAGCAAGCGCAAGGCCCTGGGTTCGGTCCCCAGCTCCAGGGGGAAAAAAAAAAGCTATTAACCGCCCATTTAGACAAGATAAAATTGACCTAGTCCGCCTGGATCTGGATCATCCTGCTCCGTCATCTCCATCTTGATCCTTTGCTTTTCTTCCTCCTCCTCCTCCTCCTTCCTAGACTTTTCCCTGCCTTCCCTTCCTTCTTATCCAGTGACAGGCTTCGTCTTATCCTGGACCTGCCTTGCTGCATAATGACATCATCCTATAGATCTATAACTGACTTTATTCATTTTCTTGAAACCCAGTCTAGCTCTAAGCTCCAGGTGGTCTGGAACTGGTTATGTGGCCTAGGCTGGCCTCACACTCCCAGCCATCCTCCTGCCTTAGCTTCCCAAGTTAAAGACTATGGTAGAGAGCCACCAAGCTGGGCTTGCAAATGATTTTTATTTGTAAGCTTTATTTGTAAGCCAAACCAGTAAGTTTTACTCCTCAGACTCTCCTAGTAATGTCACAATAGGTTTTTGTTTGTTTGCGGGATGGAATCAGGGTATGCTCTTGCCTGAGTTTGGGGGAAACACCCACTTCAGCTGATATCTTTCTGTCATTTGAAACACTAATAACAGGTGTGATAGATGTACCCAAGATGGGAACTGGTGAGAGGAGAACCATCAGAAAAGAACCATTCCTCGGACCTCCGAGCTCAATGAATACAGTTTTTCACTTTCCTGTGTTGCTTACCTGGGCTGGTAGCTAGCTCCCTGGTAGAACCTGGACTTAGCACATGTTAGGCTGTGGGTTCAATCTCTAGAATTCATCTCTGTACCCTCTCATCTCCCGAAAAAGACAAATTCCTGAACCAGGGCTGGCATATAAGCTACTCAGAAGGCTGAGGCAGGGAACTGCACGTTGAAAGCCGGCTTGAGCGACTACAATGTGAGTTCCAGGCTAACTTGGGCAATTTAATTCTCAGGTTGTGTCTCAAAAATTATATATAATAACTAAAATGACTTGGGTGGTAGAACATTTGCCTAGTGTGCTTCAGGCCCTCAGTTCAGAGCCCATTACCATAGTAAAAGAGAGACAGAGACATTCCTCCACCAAGCCCACCAGGCATCCTCTCTCCTGTGGCTTCTCTTCAGACAGTTAACTAACTCTGGCAGTCTGGCCCTCTCAGTCTCTCAGCGGCAGATCTGTTGCCTGGCTTATCAACTCTTCGCTAACCTTTGTCCTGCTGGCATGGTAAAGTTTGGGTGCACTGAAGGGGTAGAAAATCAATACACCCCTGTTCAAGCCAGCCTTCCTTTCCTCCCACAGCCCTCTCCCATTCTCTCCATGGCAGTTTAAATAGGAATCTTTCCCCACTATTCCTGAGCCTGATGTCCTGGAGAGGCCTGTCGCAGTACAGGTACTGACAGGTCGCAAGCCAGGTACTAATGGCCAAGTGTGTTTGAAACTGGCGAGAGGTCATGGCGAATTGACCCCTTTATACCACCTCAACAAATTGATGTGAGCTTTTTCCTCATAGTTCCAATGTTGGCAGCCTGCTTTCTTGCAGTCTTCAGGGTCAGGTGCTTACCTGACCTTTTGTAGTTCAAGGTCATCCAAACAAAGTAAAGTTCTACTTTGTACACTGATTTAGCGACGACCCCTTATGAAAGGTTCAACATTGCTGTTTTAGAGAGGGACCCTGTGGAGACAGGGGCTAGGTAGAGAGAGGAAGGGTTGTGATTTCTGAACTGGGTACTGTGTTGGTTCACACTTTAGAACAAGGTGATAAGAGCAGGGACTTTAGAGTGTCCCAGCCTCACTCTGTGACCTTGGTGGTTTAATCTCTCTAAAACCTCGCTTCCATAAGTGGGGCATCCTGTCTACCTCAAAGGGTGATTGCAAGGGTTAAATGAGATCATGTAGGCTAATCACTTGGCTCAAATTTGAGCCAGGGTTTTTAGTACACACGTGCACATTTATTCCTAATCAACTTCCTGATCCAAATCTGTGGATGGTGGTGCCCGTGTGCGTATGGCGAGGGGGCAGGAGGACCTCACTATTTAGCCTGGGGTACACATGCCTTGCAGTCCTAGCACGTGGACGCCCAAAGCAAGAGGATCATAGGTTCCAGGCCATCCTAGGTTACATAGATTTGCAAGAAGGGGGATCCTTGAGGGAGGTCTGGGTCTGTGGCTCAGTAAAGTACACACGCCTAGCTTGCAGAAGGCTCTAGTTTCAAGGCTCAACATTAGTGATATCTTTTGCTGCTTGGAAAATGGATACAAAGGAAATCGAATCAAGGTCTCAAGCAATGTGGAGAATTGCTCGGAGGCTGGAGGCAGACACAGGCCCCCAGAAAGATGCAGGCTCTCCCAGGCAGCTTGGTGAGCAGTTTACACTTTCCCGCAAGCCCTGCCGGGGCATCACCTCTTTCCCCCCGACCTTTTAAACGCTGCACAGGATGCAACTGAAAACCACAGTACTTGGCAGAGTTCAGGGACTCTGCCTCCTATGACCAAGAAGGCGAATCATTGCCAACACAGAGCCATGTGACCTCCTCAAGTCACTTTTTGACCCGGCGTCACAGGATGCTTTCAGATTCAACACAGTGAGAAGACCACTCAACCCTGACCTCTGCAGTCAGGGCTTCTGAGTCTGAGTCTCTGCCTGACCATTTGAAGGTGCTTCAGCACGTTAGGTCAGTTCTCAGATGACTTGGGCTCATCTCACACTGGAAACTCTGTGTTTGAGAACAGCTTTTTGAGTCTTTTTTTTTCTTTTAAGTCGGGCTGAAGATAGAACACAGGCCCCACAACATTCTGGGCAAGCCTCTGCCGCTGAGCTACACGCCCAGCCCTCAATCCTCCATCCAAATGGCAGTTCCTCTGTCCGGTTGCGCACCTGGGACACGGTCTCTAAATTTCCTTCGCAGACTCGGGATTTTGTTGTTTTTTTTTTTTTAAGCTGTGGTTTTTTGGACCTTGCTGCGCAAAGCCGCGCCTGTGTTGTTCAAAAATGCACATTTTCAGCATCCTCTACGGCCTGGCTGTGACACAGCTGCCCCTCAGCTCGCACAGCTGCACCTGCTCGACTTCCCTGCAAGGTCCGAGACTGAGAAACCGGTCATCGAGCCATCTTTCGCTTCCGGTGTGCCTCTTCCTGAGTGAGTCGGGACTTCTTCTCTAGCCCCATCTCTCATCTCAAGGGCCACATCTAACAGAGTGCTTTCTCTATGAATGAAAACGACTTTGGTTTAATTTAAACACCCTCCACAAGAGTTCCACAGAACTGGGTTTTTGTTTTTTTTGTTTTTTTTTTTTTGTTTTTTTAGAAGATTGGAGCCTTCATTAGAAAGTGAAAGTAAATGTTAATCCTTTTAAAATATGAATTAGCAAGTCATTATCACACACACACACACACACACACACACACACACACACACACACACACACACACTGGAAACAGTATAAATAAGCAAAGATATTTGAATCCTGTCACCTTTTCATCCTCTGTCCTTTTGCCCAAGATAACATTGTTATAGTTGCCTTTACCCTGCACTGTACAACTCCTACTAAACTTCTTAGGTAGGAGGTGTAATTGGCTTTTCCTTGAGGGATGGGTAGTCACAAAGTGTGTCTGAGCAAGTCTCTTGCAAATCCCCTGGGTACTAATTAATGGAGCCTGTCTAGCTCCCAGACTTCAACTCTTCTCACTTTCCTTTGAACAAGGCCAGGACGTTGCTCTTTTTCAGCTCAGTTCTGGCACAGGAAGAAAAAAAAAATCCAGTAGGTAGCCAGAGACTAAAGAGAGCTTCAGTGAGCCACCGAATCTGGTCTTAAAAAGAAAGCATGCTCGGAGTTGAATGGTGCTTCTGCACCCCAGCGCGAGGACAGGCGAGTTCCTTAGGTGTGCCACAAGTGGAAGTGTGCATCTGTAGCTCAGCGAAGTTCTTGGAATAGTCCCTGCCATGGGAGCCCCTGTGACTGAAGCAAGTCCGATCAGACCTCTCAGGCCTACATTTTGCCTTTTAACTGTGGTGGGCTGTCCTCCTTCACAGCTCATACCAAAGGCCCTGGCGTGAGCTCCCTGGCACATGAAAGAAGTCTTTCCACATCACAGGAGCCAAACCCCAGGAGTTCTGAGGGCCGAGAACTTTGCCCCTGTAAACTGCTTTGGTAAAGAACTATAAGGCAGGAGGCTGTGATAAGGAAATTGCTCCACATTGTTTTATGGTCCCAGCATTCACCTGGGTAGTGGTCCATGTTCTTCTACCTGAACCATAGAAGCCAAGCATAACCCCCGCTCTCACCCAGCTGGAACATCCCATTTACCCGGTCTCAGGGCTCTGTTGTGTCCGGGCAACATTCTGAAGGGCCGTCTGCATTTTTGAGTAAAATAGCCTCTGGATCTGTCATTGGCTTCAATGTTCACATAGCAGTGATTTTCTTTGACTTTTTTGTTTTGTTTTGTTTTGTTTTTAATTGGGGTGAGGTGTGCATTACTCTGTTACCAGCTTAACTATTTTTAAGTGTAGAGGTCACCGTATGGAGGGCACTCACACCATTGTGCAACCATCACCAGCATCCAGACCCACAATCCTTTCCGTCTTCCCAAACTGAAACTATCCTGAAACAATACTAACTCCCAATTCCTCCACCCTAACCCGGGGCAACCTCCATACTGCTTCCTCTTTCGAGGAGTCTGACTGCTCTAGGAAACTTATGTAGATAGAACCATATGATATCCATTGCTAACAGGATGTCCTCAAGACTGATCAATCTGTAGTGTGTGTCAGAGTCAACCCTCCCTGTTTCATGTGTGTGTGTGTGTGTGTGTGTGTGTGTGTGTGTTGCTAGTATCGACACTGAACCTTGTGCTTGCTGGACAAGTATTCCTTCAGTGAGCTAAATCCTAGCAAGCTCCATACCATCCAAAGCTAAGCAACATTCCATGGAGGGAGAGGGTTTAGCAGTTAAGAACACTGGCTGCTCTTCCTGAAGACCTAGGTTCGATTCTCAGTGCCCACGTCTCGGCTCACAACCACCTGTAACTCCAGTTCCAACAGATCTGACACTCAATCCTGGCCTCCACTTGCACCAGGCGTACATGTGATGTGCAAACATGCATGCAAGGCAAAACACAAATAAAACAGAAATACATCTTGAGGGCTGGAGACATGGCTCAGTGGTTAAGAGCACTGAGTGCTCTTCCAAAGGTCCTGAGTTCAAATCCCAGCAACCACATGGAGGCTCACAACCATCTATAATGAGTTCAGATGCCCTCTTCTGGTGTGTCTGAAGACAGCTACAGTGTACTTATAGATAAAGTAAATAAATAAATCTTTTTTAAAAAATTTTAAAAAAGGAAATATATTTTGAGTGGCACACACCTTTAATCCTAAAACTCAGGTGGGAGAAGCAGTGAGATCCTGTCTCAAAAAAAGCAGGACAAACAAAAAAGTACTCTAGAGCATGCATTTTTTCAATCTTTTCGTTTACCCATTGGTGGACTTTTGGGTAATATCCACCTCTGGGCTTCTGTGCCTAATGCTGACATCAGCATAAATGCAGACACTTTTTCAACACCCTGTTTTCAGTTCTTCAGGGTATACACCCAGAAGTGTCATTGCCAAATCATATGCCAGTTCTATTTTTAATTTTTCAAGGAACTACCAACCTTTTTCCGTTCTGACCAGCACAGACGAGCAACAGTTTTTCCACGCCCTTGACACACAACTTCCTGATTGTTTGGACAGTGGGCATCCGAAAAGGTGTCAACCCCAGTGTCATTTGGTTTTCCTTGCCTAGTTCTTTTAATTATAGATAGTTGTTCTAAAACTTTGATGCATTTGCTTATTGGGGTGTGTGTGTGTGTGTGTGTGTGTGTGTGTGTGTGTGTGTGGACAACTTTCAGGAATCAGCTTTCTACTTTTAGCATGAATCATATAGATCATGTTCCTGAGACTGAACTCAAGTTGTCAGGCTTGGCAGCAAACACCTTTACCCACAATGCAATCTTGCCAGCAGGCTTCAGAATGATTTAATATCTAGTGTCTCTTCGGTTTATAGTTCTGTAGTAAAGTTGTTTTTATTTACTTTTGTTGTTCTGTTGTTATTTTTTTTTAACAGCATCTCTCTATCTGACCTTAAAACGTTTTAAAAACATACATTTATTTACTTATTTATGCTTATGTATGTGGGACGGGTGGAGGTCAGAGGACAGTGAGCTTCTTATTTTATGGGATCTGAGGCGCAAACTCAGGTCATCAGATTTGATGGTGAGCACCTTTACCCACTGAGCTGTCTCACTAGTTCCATCCAGTTGGCCTCAAACTCCCAGTTGCCTTGCCTCGGCCTTCCAAGGTTCATACTGCCATGCCCCGCCCCACATGCCCCGCCCCACATGCCCCGCCCTGTCACGCCCCACCCCGTCATGCCCCGCCCCTATCGTGCCCTGTCCCTGCCATGCCCTGCCCCTCACCAAAACCTTACTTGCTCTTCTCTGTCTCAGACGCACCTGAGAATCATTTTTTACATCTCTATATTTTACAGAATTTTTGTCTATATACATTTGAAGTTTTGATTTGGAATTACTTTCATCCTATATATTTAGGATGCACGTTTTAAAAATTGAATTCATATTTTTTAAATTTTGTGTACAAGGTGTAGGTGTAGGTATGTGCATATAGAGGACAGAGGACAACTTTTGGCAGTTACTTCTTTCTTACCATGTGAGTCTTAGAGATCAAACGAAGGTTGTCATGCCGGACAGGAAGTGCTTTGACCTGCTGAAGCAGCTTCAGCCTTACAGCCTTACAATGTCCCCCCCCCCTTTTTTTTTTTTACGATAGGGTCTTACTCTGTAACCCTGGCAGGTCTGGAGCTCACTATGTAGGTGTCACAGAAATCTGTCTGCCTTTGCCTAGTATTAGAGGTTTGTGCCACCACACCCATGTCCTAGAATGAATATTTTAAAAACGAAATTTCAATTTTCTCATCTCAACCTTCTGAGACCTCTCTTGACACATATGTTTATATTTCTTTTATTTTCCTGGTTACACACAAACTTTGTTGTTTTGTGCATGGGTTTTAAGAATTGTGTATTTTTGACATTCATTGTTTTCATAATGAGAACACTATGTAGGTGTGTAGATAAGAGAGTGTTATAATTGACGTCTCCCTTTTGTCCTTCCTTCCTTCCTTCCTTCCTTCCTTCCTTCCTTCCTTTCTTTTTTAATTTGTTTGCTTGTTGAGATAGAGTCTCTCTACATAGACTGGCTGTCCTGTAACTCACTATTTAGACCAGGCTGGCCTCGAACCCACAGAGATCCTCTTACCTCTGTGCTTACCAAGTGCTGGAAGTAAAGATGGCTAATTGTCCACGTTCTAAAACAAAGTAATACTATATTGAAAAGAACAGGGGTTGGGGATTTAGCTCAGTGGTAGAGCACTTGCCTAGCAAGCGCAAGGCCCTGGGTTCGATCCCCAGCTCCGAAAAAGAAAAAGAAAAAGAACATAATTTTTGCAGGCAAGAAGACTCGTGTGTGTGTGTGTGTGTGTGTGTGTGTGTGTGTGTGTGTGTGTGTGTGTTGATAATGATCTTGTCTTCCTCTGTAGCCTAGATTAATTTGGACTTGTGATGTAAGTATTCTTCCAAGTACTTACATCACAGGTGTACACTCCCAGGTCCAATGAGAGCGAGTTTCAATCTCAGATTTGCTACTGATCAGACACATGACCCAAAGAAGACATGATTCTACTGTTTGGTGTGCATGCTAGCCTCCAATAAATTGTGGCTATTACCGTTAAAGTTCTCTTTAATATATTTCTTGGTTTTCTAGTCGCACAATGATATAACCAACAATTAACTTTTTCTTTCTAATGTTTATATCTCTTACATCTGATTCATTGTAATGTCTTCTTGAATTAACCAGAAGAAGCAGAGTGCAAAGCTATGGAGTTACATTCACTTGGTCTTGTGAAAGGATTCTGTTTTGGAAAGAGATGCTATAACCATTCACTGCAAACAGCATTGATTATACTGTGGATACTGGATGTTAGAGAAATAAGTATTTCGGTTCTTGTAACTGTTTTTAAAAATGAAATCAGTGGGGGCCGGAGAGGTGGCTCAGTGGTTAAGAGCACCGGCTGCTCTTCCAGAGGTCCTGAGTTCAATTCCCAGCAACCACATGGTGGCTCACAACCATCTATAATGAGATCCGATGCCCTCTTCTGGTGTATCTGAAGACAGCTACAGTGTACTTATATATAATAAATGAATAAATCTTTTTAAAAAAATGAAATCAGTTATTTGGAGAGATATATACAAGCTAGACAACTTTATTGACAAGTTACAATGTTGATGTTATCCAAAAGAAAGGATAAAAATGAAAGATTGATCTTGTCTTTTCCCTCCCTTCCTTCTTTCCTTCCTTTTCTCTTCCTTCCTTCCTTCCTTCCTTCCTTCTTCCTTCCTTTATCCTTTCTTTTTTCTAGATAGGATCTTTTTATGTGGTCCTGACTATATTGGAACTCATTATGTAGCCCTGGATGGTTTTGAACTCACAAAGATCTGCCTGCCTCTGCCTCTGCCTCCCAAATACTAGAATAAAAGGCATGGTGCACCATTCTAGGACCCTTTCTGTCTTGAAACAAAGGTTATTATTTCATCCAAAATGTTCTATGTGGAGACTTTATGAGACTTGAACAGGCAAGGCTGTCAACTCCTTTAGAAAAGCATTTTCCTTCCTTTGGTCCTATGGCCGGTTTCTTCAAGTGATAGAATCTGCATCTTAGTTTACATCTGATTTGAGTTCCACAACACATTTTTATCTTTGATTCTAATTATGTACTGAAGCTTGGAACATTTAAACACAAATCATGGGGGTTAAATTCCATATACTTTACACACACATTCACATACATACACACAGTCACACACACCACACATACACACACTTACACATATTCACACACACTCATACACACCACACATACATACACACACTTTCACACACATGCACACACACACACTCACATCACACACACATTCACACACACATTCACACACACCACACACACACATACACACACATTCACACACACACACACACACACACACACACACACACACACACCATGGCAAGGCATTGTGTGGAGGTTGGAGGGCCCCTTGCAGGAGTCAGTTCTCACTGCCTATCAGTCGGATTTTAGGAGTCAAGCTTGGATTTGTCAGGATTGATTGAAAGCACCCTTATCTACGGAGCCATCTCACTGGACATAAATTCTAGATTCTTAAACTAGATTGTATTCTTCTGATTTAAGATTGCTTTTTTTTTAAATGACAATTGTTCTCTTGATGAGAAGAATTTTTTTCTTATTTTGATTTGTTGTTATTTACTTTTGTTGTTTCCCTTGAGGCAGGGCCTTACTTCGTGGTCTGGGCTAGCCTGGAACTCATTTTTGTTGCTCAGGTTTGTCTTGAACTTGTAACAATTCTGTGTCAGTCTCTCTATGGGTCCTGAAGAGAAAAACTGAATCAACTCTCACAGGTTATTCTCTGATCTCAACATACACACACCATGACAAATGCATATGCTCAGACACGTATATACACACAATATATAAATATGTAAGTATAATTTAGAAAAAAATCTAAGGGATACAATCTTTAAATTTCACAAGCTTCTATTCACAGTAACTGAAAAGAGTTTAATTTCTGCAACAATATATACATATATCCTCTCTTCTGGGCTTTGCTAAAACTAGAAGTTTAATTTTTCCAATAGGTTTTACTATTGATGGGGGAAAGAAATCTTCTGTGTGTTTTATCGCTGCTGATGCAGAATATCATAGGTTAGTCACTAAGTAGTCGTGTCTTCTTCTAATCGTTTCTTTTTGTCCTTAATGTACTTTGAAGTCTAAAATGTCCATCTCATTGATTTAGAGCATCACAATTAAGAGAGGAGGCAGAGGTAGGTGGATCTCTGTGAGTTCAAGGTCAACCTGGTCTACACTGAGAAGGCCAGGCCAACGACTCTGTAGTAAGACCTTGAAACTGACGGCCAGGCGTGGTGTTCTATTCCTCTAATCTGGGCAGAGGCAGATGCAGAAGGATCTCACTGAGGCCCAGAGCTACCCTTTGACCCTGACTCAAACAAACAAACAAAGAGTGGAATTCAGATCAAGTCCCTTTCAAATCTCGGCCCTCCTATTTACTATCCCTTCTTACCTGCTTAGTGTGTCCATTGAAGGTGGAGCTAAGTTTCTGGGGAAAAAATGGCTTAGAGCTTAAGAATGAGTAGTGCTCTCACAGAAGTTAGCGCTTTCTCCCCCAAAATACCAACAGCAACATCAACCATCAAAACACTAAAAAGTTTGTCCAAAGAATTTAAAATGTTCTATCTTCTGCAGGTAAGAATTTAGGCCCCAGGTCAGAGAACTAGGATTCCAGTTCAGCCTTCACCCACTGTTCAGCAGCCTTTAATTTGGGTATATTACACACACACACACACACACTCACACAGTCACACACACACTCAGCCTAAAACTCTTTTTTGTGGGGGGGGGGAAGAAAATCAACATGGTGGTTCAATGGGTAGTGGCGCTGGTCACTCAAGCCTGCAACCTGAGGTCAGCTCCTGGAACGGAGAAAATCGGCTCCTCTGTTCTCATGGATGCTGTGGCACATATGTGGAAGCACCGCCGTCATCATAATGCAAACTTTAAAAAAACATTTGACTCAAAACTTGCTCCAAATTCACCTGAAAGAATGAATGAAACCAAATCAACCAATCATAGGACCTTCAGATTTATAATGCTTCTATAAAATAAGCCAACAGCTCGATGACTCCAAAAATGTTATGACTTGGGGCTAGAGAAATGACCCAGTGGCTAAGAGCAAATGCTACCATTGCGGATAACCCAGATGGACGTGCTGGAGTTGTTAGCACCTACGTCAGAGGGCTCAAAAGTGCCTAGAACTCTGGGTCCAGAAAATCAGATACTCGCTGTCTTCTGGCCTTCATAGGCATCTGTACTCACAAGCACGTTCTCTCTCTCTCTCTCTCTCTCTCTCTCTCTCTCTCTCTCTCTCTCTCTCTCTCTCTCTCTCTCTGTAGGCCACTCTGGCTTCAAACTCAAGAAGTCCACCTGCTTCTGCCTCTGTAGTTCTAGGACTGAAGCGATGCCTGACTTGACTGAGAAGCTTATTTTATAAGAACCTTATTTTTTTTTAAGATTTATTTATTTTATATATGTGAGTACACTGTCCCTGTGTTCAGACACACCAGGTGAGGGCATCAGAACCCATTACGGACGGCTGTGAGCCACCATGTGGTTGCTGTGAATTGAACTCAGGACCTCTGGGAGAGCAATCGGTGCTCTTTACCGCTGAGCCATCTCTCCAGCCCTATAAGAACCTTGTAAACAGACATGTACCCACATAGAAAGCCAGTTACCTACCTGTACTCGTAAGGGAGGCTTAACATGCAGCAGCTTAGAAACGGCGATGCACATGCAGCACTGTTCTGTGTTTTAAGAAAAGATCTCGCAGGGAGTTTGATTGTGTCAAATTATGTACGCTTAATTGTGCAATGTAGCTATTAAGAGAATAATTTTAAGGGCTGGAAATAGGACTTCCTAGGTAGAGTGCTAGCTTAGTATTCACAGAGCCCTGCGTTTAATCCCAGCCCCACCTAAAACTGGGCAGGGTAGTAGGAATTCATAAATCCTAGCACTTGGGAGGTGGGACAGGAGGATCAGAACTTTAAAGCTATCCTTGGATACAAAGTGACTTCAAGCCCAGCCTGGGCTACACGAGAGGACACAGTCACCAACAAAATCTAATTAAAAAATGCACACGAGTTACAGTTGACTGAGCGCCTGGCGTGGGCCAGGAGCCTTTACTCAAATGCTTCCTGCACATCGTCTCCTTTACCAAGAATTGTGGTGCCCACAGTTCTTCAGGGGAAAGGACTTCCATCACCAGGATAGATACCTGCATTCGAAGCATAGCCTGTGTGTATCAGAGCCGGGGCAACTCCATCCATGCTCTCTCTGCTGCAGCCTCCCCTTGTTGATAAAATGCAACATCTATGAGACTGAAGAAGGAAGACTTTTAGCTGAATCTAAAATTTGAATTTCAGTGTAGGCAGATAATACCATCTGTGACAAACTCATGGAAACCATATTATTTGGTTTTGGTTTGTTGTCTGTCAGTCTGTCTGTCTGACTGTCTGTCTGTCCGTCTGTCTGTCTGTCTGTCTCTGTGTGTGTCTTTTTCCAAGACAAAGTTTCTCTGTGCAGCTCTGGCTGTCTTGGAACTCACTCTGTAGACTACACTGACCTTCAATTCACAGAGATCAGCCTGCCTCTGCCTCCCCAGTGCTGGGATTAAAGGCGTGCACCACAACTACTTAGATTTCATAAAGATAAATTATGGAAGGGATTCGTAGTCAAGAGGGCCACATGCTTTACAGTTTATATTACCAGTCTTATCTGCCACATTCTCGAAATAATTGCATCAGATCCTTGACGTTAAAGATTCTTTCTTGGGTAAGGTGTGGTGGCACACGCCTCTTATGCCAGCGCTGGGGAAGCAGGGTAGTCAGATCTCTGTGACTTAGAGGGGAGACGGGGGCTACATAATGAATTCCAGGGCAGCCAGGACTATTTTAAAAGACCTTGTCTCAATTAATTAACTAATTAAGATGGAGATAGTTACTTGGGCTGGTGATGTGGCTCTGAGGGTAAAGGCATTCACAGTCAAGTCCAATAACCTGAGTTTCGTCTCTGGGGCCCACAGGGATGGAAGGGGAGAGACAATTTCTGCAAGCTGTGTTACCCCACAGGGAAAGAATAAGACCACTACCACAATTTTTTGAGCCAAATTTGAAGCAAGTTTTATTAAATACTGGACAGGCTCAAACCTGGGATTCACAAAGTATGGCAGCAAATTACTTTCTAGTCAGTGGTTTACAAATGTAGAAGCCACACAGGTATAGTACTTCCTGTCTCTGCCCATTCAGCGCTAAGCATCCCTCTGGATTTACTTCCGGCCTGGCTACCTCCCACCTACATGTGACCAAACGCATCCTATTCAGTTGAGGCAACCAAACTTGTTTACTGAGGTGAAAACAAGTGTACATGGACAGCCTCGACATTCCAGAAAGTTCTCTCTCCTTGGGCAAGTGGGACTAGTAGGTTAGAAGCATGTTTGTTTTATAGATCTTTTAAGCACAGTAACTGAAACTTAAAACACAACTTTACACCATCACAGTTGTCCTCTGACCTCACATAGAGAGGTGAGTTCATGTGTAAATAAAATAGAATTAAAAATTTAAGTTAAAATTAGCTACTTCAGGGGCCAGAAATGTAGCTTGTTGGTAGAGTACTTGTCTAGCATGCATGGAGCCCTGGCTTCTGTCCTTAGTACAGAGAAAGGGGAAGGGGAAAGAGGCCATTACTTCATGTAATGGGTTTAATAAATTTCCATTTTATAACAAAATTATTAAATGTTTATTCTAGAAAGACTATAAAACAGAGAAAACCAGAGGTTCTTTTTTTAAAGTAACCTCTTATAATTAATTCTCTTACTCAGAAATAAGAACTATTAAAATTTTGGTATTCATGGGGCTGGGGATTTAGCTCAGTGGTAGAGCGCTTACCTAGGAAGCGCAAGGCCCTGGGTTTGGTCCCCAGCTCCGAAAAAAAGAACCAAAAAAAAATTTTTTTTTGGTATTCATGCTGTTTGTCTTTTCCCTTTCTTCTCTGGGGAGGATTGAGACAGGCTCTCGCTATGTAACTCTAGCTGTCCTGGAACTCTATATGTAGACCAGGCTAATCCTGAACTCACCGAGAGCTCCTGCCTCTGAGTGCACCATCAAAGGCATGTGCCAGTATATCTGGGTTTCACATTTATATATGAATATAGTTTTCTGATTATTACTTAAACAGAAACAATTATATATTTATAGCCAGGATTTTTTGCTTTTCACTTAAAAAGTCTCATGAAGGGACTGGAGAGAAGGCTCCGAGGTTAAGAACACCTGCTGCTCTCTCAGTGAACCAGAGTTCAGTTCCTATCACTCACATTAGGTAGCTTACAATTCCCTCTCATTAGTTTTAGGGCACCTGACACCAAAGCACTTTGGGCTTCTCCGAAGGCACTGCACACAGGAGGTATAAATACATTTACACACACACACACACACATGCGCACACACACACATGCGCACACACACACACACACACACATACATATGGTCGTCGTCATCATCATCATCATCAACAACAACAACGACTTAAACTAAGTGTGGTAACACATTTATGCCTGTATTTCTATTGTTCCAGGGTCAAAAGTTTAAGATCAAGGTCATCTTTGGGCTACATAGTGACAGCCTAAAATACGAGACACTACCTTCTGTATATATGGTTACATTATATATAATATAACAACATAAATAACAATATAGATAATATAACAATATAGACTGTGTGTGTGTGTGTGTGTGTGTGTGTGTGTGTGTGTGTGTGTGTGTGCGCGCGCATTGGCATGCATACCGAGGTCAGAGGAGAGCTTGTAGGCATAGGTTGGGTCCTAGGACTCCGATCAAATTAGATGTGTTCGGGATGATATGGTGTCTTAGGAATCAAACTCAGACCATCAGACTTGGCAGTAGGTGTCTTTACCCACTGAGCCATCTGAACAGCCCATGTCATGAACTTTGAAAGTGTAAGGAGTATCTTCTCCAGGATCACTTCAGTGGAAGCAGAGTGTTTTACTGAGAGATCTAAGTAAGCTCTTAGAATCTTACTTAGCATTCTGAGGCAGAAAATGGTTCCAGAGCAGACAATCTCCCTGTGCCGTGAGACTTTGTTAGATGTGTTAATAGTGAGCTAGGGCTGAACGGTCCAAGTACTGTGGCCTGGTCTGCTTAAATAGCAGAAACTTAATCTTTGCATAGTAACCTAAAAGTGCTAAAACATTAAGGGGATGAAGGAATGACTCATGAATTAGGAGCACTGGTTACTCTCGAAATTCCCAGCATTCACATGGTGGCTCACAACCATCTATAATTCCAGTTCCAGGGACTCTAAGGACCTCTTTTGACCTTTATAAACACCAGACAAGTCCTAGTTACACAGACATACATGTAGACAAAACACCCATATAAAATAGATAAAATTAACTATAAAAATAAATCTGAAACACACATCTATATCTGTAGATAGATACACACACACACATATATATACATGTATATATATATACATGTATAAATATTGCACATGTGTAGATTAAAACGGTTATTCTCTTGAGGTCTTTCTGCTTGGTTTCTAGATGGGCTTCCCTCTGTGTCTTTACATTTTCTTTTCTGTACTTTTTTCCATCTTAACTCTTCTTTAGCTTTTTGCAAAGGCTGGGATGGGTCCCAGGACCTTGCACATGCTGAGCAAGGACTCTATAGCTCACTGATCTATAGCCCCAGCCCTCATCCCACTGATGTGTCCTCAGTTTTCTTTAAGAACCTCTTTAAAGAGTGTGTCTCCAAATATGTCACATTTGACACTGGGGTTAGTACTTGAGACTTTGAGCAGGGATTCATCCTTAATAGTCATATGCTGGTTTTTTTTCTTAAGATTTGAAGTGTTTCTCTGGACTTGGTGACATGGGCTTGTAATCCATATGTTTTAGAGACTCAGGCAGGAAAAGGACAAGTGCAGGGGCTGCTTAGACTACAGAATGTGTTCAAGGCCAGCTTGGGTAACTCAGGGAGATATCGTCTGAAAATAAAAAGTTAAATAAAAATTAAAATGAAAAATAAACCCTGGGAATAAAAGTGGATGGTAAAACAATTTTCTAGTGTGCATAAGGCTCTGGTTCAGTCTCCAGTTCTGGGGAGAGGGAAACCTTTTTTTTTTTTTTCTTTTTTCTTTTTTTTTCGGAGCTGGGGACCGAACCCAGGGCCTTGTGCTTGCTAGGCAAGTGCTCTACCACTGAGCTAAATCCCCAACCCCAGAGGGGAAACCTTTTAACTTTACATTTTCATTGCATTGCTATGCTCTAGTTCCAATTGAAGACTTCCTGCAGGCCGGGCAAGTCCAGTGCTGAGCTCTATCTCCCAGCTGCAATAGTGTTCTTGGTTTGTTTTATTTTCATGCTTAGGGTAGAACCTAGGGTCTTACATACTAGACAGGTGCCCTGCTAGTGAATTCTGCCCCTACTCTACTGACCTTAAGAGATCTTGCTGAGGAAATATGGTTTTAAAAAGGCTTTTGTTTGTTGGTTGGTTGGGGTTTCTTTTTTTTTTTTTTTTTCTTTTAAAATGACAGTTGTCAGCCCTTAGGAGCCACTGAATTACCCTCACTCGCTTTTCTGTCACATATAGAAAATGTCACTACAGCATACCCATCGCTTTCTTCTTCAGTGAATGAATAAATGCACGTCAAGTTTCTTCAGGTGAGCAAAGACTTTATCTTTACCTCATGCCCTCTTCCGTACTTTAAACCATCTTGCTGGGATGAGATGTTTAACTTAGTTGGTAACGAGCTTGTCTAACACACAGAGCCCTAGGTTTAAACCCCTGCGATCTCATGAAGCTGGAGTGGTGGCTCACGCTTGTGATTGCAGCCCTTAGGAAGCCGAGGCAGGCTCCAGGACAGCCTGGGCTACAGAGAGAACGTTTCCCCAAACAAACCAAAAAGATAACACCGTCCCCTGAGGTGGTCCTGTAATAAAGTGGTGAACTGACTAAGGCCACCACCTAACAAGTCAGACTCATGGGGACTCCGTGTGTTCCAGACTGAAATGACACCCAAGACCTAGAGTCTCTGTTGTTCCCTAAGAGGGGCAGGAGTCTTTGACCCAGGGAGATTCACATATGGCTCTTTTCAGTGTTGGTGGATAGACAGGGCTTTTCATAGCCGTCTGGTAGTGTGATTTACTGTAACTTCTTCGGCACTTTTGACAACTGAAAACCTGTCTGATCCTTTGACAGGTGAACGTGGGGACCCAATCTGTGAGTAGGATGACCAATAGCCAGGCAGTGTGTGCAGAGCCATTTCGACAGTCAAGGACTATCTGTCTGTATGAATAACGTGGCTTGCCACTTACCGGCATCACTTGAAGCTGAAGCGGAAGAAGTTTTGTTTTAGCTCTGACAGCCATTCAGTTAAACTCGTAAAGACACACACTCGTGGTCGGGAATGGAGCTCTGGTAAAGCACTTGCTTGGCAAATGCAAGGCCCACCGTCAACCCACAGGGGAAAAAGCAAAAGGAAAAAATAGTGTGCACGGTTTACTGAGGAAGTGAGGGTTGGCTTTTTTGTTTGTTTGTTTGTTTGTTTGTTTGTTTTGTTTTGTTTTTTAATCTGTATGAATGAAGAGCTCCACCCTACAGAGAAACCGGGAATTTTAAGTGCAAATCTTCTGGGCCAAGATTTCCATCTCATAAGGAGGGCAGGGCATTTGTTTATCTTCTTGTTGTTCATCATGTGTGAAGGATCGGCTGACCTTTTCTGTGTCCTGAAATGCCGGGCTGAAAAACTTCTAGGAAGCAGTGAACTTGCATTTATGGAGGGAGGATAGAGGGCTCAGAAGAGACAGGGAACCTTTCGAGAAATTCTGAATGTTTTTTTTTTTTGTTTTTTTTTTTTGGTTCTTTTTTTTCGGAGCTGGGGACTGAACCCAGGGCCTTGCGCTTCCTAGGTAAGTGCTCTACCACTGAGCTAAATCCCCAGCCCCGAAATTCTGAATGTTTAGATCTTTGAAGCAACACCAGTCATGTAGATGCGGGCGAACCGTGCATGTATGTAAAACCCAGCAGGCCGGTGGAAAGTGTAACTCTGAGGTAGAGCCCTTGCCTAGCACCTCTGAGGCACTGGGTTCCATCCCCAGGGCTGCAGAAAGATCAGAGCCACGGAGTGAGCAGCTTGGCTTGGGACAGCCAGAGGAGTCCATCTTCCGGCTTACTTTTGACACATTTCTAACAACCTTGGTTATCCAGTTTCCTAACCACTGCAGATTAGAGCAGATCAGTTCAAGGGGGAAGAGCAGGTTGCTGTTGGCAGGTACACAGAGTTCAGAAAGAAGTGACAAGGGTCACCCAGATACTGAGAAGGAGAGACAACAGGAGACAAACACACTCCAGCTAGAACCGACGACAGTGCAGTCTTAGGGAGTGCTGGCAAGCGGCTATTGGACGCCTCGAGATGTGCAGTCTCTTCAAGGATGTGACAACCACAGCCTGTGCTCGAATGTTAATAAACCAGTGGCATGAGCCTGGGAGTGTAGCTCAGGTCACATGTGTGCCTAGTATGCCGAGGCTTGGCATCAAATAACAAAAGCTATTGGGCGATAGGTAGCTGTTAGTATGGGAGTTTGTGATCTCTTCACTCTGTCCATATATTACTGTTCGGGTGTTTTAGAAAATGAAGCAAAACCAAAGCAGTACACAGTGCATTGGGGGGTGGGGCATGACTTCCATTTCAAAGGGTAATAACCCATCAGCCCCTAGAAACCGTGCACTGGTTGGGTCATCTGTGTAGCTGAAGGAACAACGGATTGCAGATAACCAAAGTTGGATTCAGGCGTTTTGGTTATCCCACTCCTCCCTTTCTTCTTTCCTTTTTCCTTCTTCCTTTTTCTTTCAGAGATGGACTCTCACTGTATAGCTCTGGCTGATCTGAGACTCGGAGAGCCACCTGCCTCTACTTGCTGCGTGCTGAGGTTAAAGGTGTTTTTCACCTCTGCCAACTACTTTCTGCTACTTGTCTGAGACCCATTAAGGCAGCATTGCTCGGGGAAATTGGAAACTACAAATGGCAATCGCTCCACTTGTCCAGCCTTCTGCTACCCTTGTTATTCCTAGGCAAACTCTTCCACCAATCACTTCCTCAATGCCTTTACTCCTTTCCGGTTCACTGCCACCCTCCTCCAGGTTGGTTCCAGCTCTGTACACTTTGCCACATCTATCTGTTTGGCGTATGCAAATCCCTACTTCCAAGAGAGGCTTTATGCATCAATGCCGTGGAACCCCTCCCTCAGAAAAGAGAGCATTTCCTCCAAAACCTTTCCTCATGAAGACTGGCTCTCCCAGATCACAGGGTATGTATGAATGTTTCCCTCCTGTCCCTTTCACATAGAGACTCACCAGTCTCTTCAACACTCCTCTTCCCCATCTTTCCCATGGCTGCTAACACAGATCTGTGTTCTTACCTGTAGCCTGTAGTCTTCAGGCTACAAGTCTGAGATCAGGATGTTGGTAGAGTTGATGATGTTCCACAGGGTTTCTGTCTTTGCTTTCTGTTTCTATAACTGAGTACCACAGCAGCCTAGGTCATGATCACTGCTGCTGCTGCTGCTGCTGCTGCTGCTGCTACTACTACTTCTTCTTCTTCTTCTTCTTCTTCTTCTTCTTCTTCTTCTTCTTCTTCTTCTTCTTCTTCTCCTCCTCCTCCTCCTCCTCCTCCTCCTCCTCCTCTTCCTCTTCCTCCTCCTCTTCTTCTTCCTCCCCTCCTCCTCCCCTTCCTCTCCCCTCCTCCTCTTCCTCTTCTTCCTCTTCCTCCTTCTCCCCCCTCCTCCTCCTCCCCCTTTGAGATAGAGTTTATTATAACCCAGGCTAGCTTTGAACCCTACATATAGCTGAGAATAACATTGGTGTCTGGCCCTCCTGCCTCCACTCCCAAAATGTTTAGATTACAGTTGTGCCACCTTCCCTGGCTCTCAAATTGGGCAATTTATAAAGAATAATTTATCAAGCTCATGGTTCTAGAAGCCTAAGAACACAGTACAGGCATTTGCTCAGCATTTGGTGAGCTTCCTTTGCAGCATCAGAACATGGTGAGCAGATGGGGTGGGCAGGCTCTCATAGGACAGGAAACAGACTGGCTGGTGTCTCTCTTTCAAACTCATGGTTAGACAGGACAACCTGGAACTTCTGACTCTCCTGCCTCTAAATCCTGAGGGCAGGGATTACAGATTACACCAACCCCAAGCTTCATGCATCCTAGACAAGCGTCCTACCAGTGGGCTACATCCTCTGACCCCTTCTTTTCTCTCCTCCCACTTAAACAAAGGCATAATACAGCCAGGCATGGTGGTACTCCTCTGTTATTCCAGCACAAAAGAATCTGAGGCAGGAGCATTGCAAGTCACAGGCCAGCCTGGTCTGCATGGCTGAGACTCAATTGCAGAAAAGCAAAGCAATTTGGGAGGGGACAAATGACAAGATCATAGTGTCCTTTCTCTGTGGCTTAAAGAAGTCTGCCATCTTGTCTTCTTCCTGTATCTTTAATAACCACCACCATTACCACCACCACCACCACCACCACCACCACCACCACCACCACCACCACCACCACCCTGCCCATGACACCAGTCAGATTGGATCCGACCCACCATTAATCTCTTAAAAGATCTGATGGAGTGACATTCTGAGGCATTTGGATCTAAGGCTTGCAAGTGTATTTTGGGGGAGACACGGTTGAGCCTACCATACTTCCTCTGAGATTTATATATTCCTCTTCCCGTCACTGAGTGCCACTACTCATTGTCCCCACCACAGCCGAAGCAGCTATTCTACACGGTTCCTCTCAGCCCCACCCCTTTTCACATTTTCTGTGACAGTTCCATCCCCACGATTGATCTATGTCTGATTCTTTTCTTCTAGATCTTATTTTATGCGTAGGGATGGACATTTTGCCTGCATGTATGTATGTACACATCTGTGCCTGGTACCAGCAGAGGTCAGGACCTGGCATCAAGTCCCTTAGAACTAGAGTTACAGATCATCATGAGCTCATATGTTTGTGCTAGGAATCAAACCTGGGTCCTCTTCACCACTGAGCTATGTCTGGCCTCATCTCTCTGCTGTTGCTTCAAATCTGTTCCAGTTCCTCAACCAAGAGAATTCTCCATCTTAGCTTTCTTGGATTCTCCTTCCCAAAGAGCCCCATGCCTTTCTCCCACCATCAGCTCCTGCCTGACCCCATCCTACCTGCTCTCCTAAGTCTCCCAGCTGGGCCTTTTTCCTCTTCTCCCAGCTCTCACCACTTCAGCCTCACCTACCTACCCTGCTAGCTGCCTTTCTCTGTTGGTCTGGCCATGCCCGCACCAGTATCTCTTCATGTCTGAGGTACGGGGCTCTTTAGATTCACTCACACTTTCTCTGCCTTGCTCATTTATAGTCCCAGCTCTGCTCCCTCTGCCTCTACTCCCTTGGCCGATCTGTTTTAGAGGTAAAAGAGAGGCCCTTTTGTTGCTTTGCTCCCTTTGGGCATGAAGGCACAGGAGGGATACTCAAGAAGAGTTATGACCATGACATGATATTGTCAGCCCATGCCTCTTTATTGCTGGTCTGTCCGGCTGTTTTACACATTCAGGGCCATCAGTTCCTAACACTGAATGCTTGCCTTTCCCTGCCCCACCCCCATCAACATTTTCTCTATGTCCCTACATTCTTCCTTCCTTTCCTTTGCTAGAGAAAGACTTATTGTGGGGCTAGAGAGGTAGCTCGGTGCTTAAGAACATTTGCCGTTCTTGCGGAGGACACACATTGAAGTCCCAGAACCCCATCTGCAACTGCAGGCCCCGTGCATCAGATACCCTCAGATCCAATGCCCTCTTCTGACTTCTGTTAGCACCAGGAACAACGTCATTACCTCTCAGCCTCAGGGCCAAGTCATCCCAAGTTTGATCTCTCCACGGTGTGGAGACACAGGTATTTGGTCCTTCCTTTATTATTATTATTTTTTTATTCTTTTTTTCGGAGCTGGGGACTGAACCCAGGGCCTTGTGCTTGCTAGGCAAGTGCTCTACCACTGAGCTAAATCCCCAACCCCTGGTCCTTCCTTTCAAAGCTGTTCCTTTCTGCTTCAAATATCTGTATTTCTTCCCTCTCTGGGTCTAAATTTCTTTCTTTCTTTCTTTTTTAACCTCAGTTGTCTGAGTCGTTTATGCATTCCATAGCTTTTTCACACTCACTCACACTGTCCTCTCGGAGATAATTTTGTGGGTATCTTTGATTTGAACTCTGCCACCATGGTGCTATCAACACCCCGGGGCCACAGAATTCTTTCCCTTGGGGCCTGTCCTGTATATGGTGATGCGTTATGCAGGGTCCCTGGCCTGTATTTATAAGGGGTCTGGAGTACCTAACTTGTGACAAGTTAGAATGAGGAGACCTTGATAAACATCCTTGTAGAGTAGAACTGCCGGGTTAAAAACACTTGGTGTAGCCGTTTAGGAACGTAGGTTCTATGCTGGTGTTGGTGGACACCTTTAGTCTCAGCACTTGGAAGGCAGAGGCAAGTAGATCTCTTAGTTTGAAGCCAGCCTGGTCTACAGAGTGAGTTTCAGGTCAGGCAGGGCTATGCGGAGAAACCCCTTCTTGAAAACAAAACAAAAACAGAAGATAAAAGGAATGCGGGCTCTGTCAAGTCTCCGGTGCTAGTCTCTTTGCAGGGGTATTGAAGTCCACAGTATGTCCAGCTAAGACTTCAGCATTATTGCGAGCATATGGAATGCAATACTTGAGGACAGAAAAAGGTTTGCAACTTATGGCTATGTAAGGAAAGAACAATTATAAACAAAAACTGCCAAAACTACAAAATGTGCAGTTACTTATCTTTCCAATTAACTTCTTTTTTTTTTTTTTTTTTTTTTGGTTCTTTTTTTCGGAGCTGGGGACCGAACCCAGGGCCTTGCGCTTCCTAGGTAAGCGCTCTACCACTGAGCTAAATCCCCAGCCCCTTCTTTTTTTTTTTAAGAGAGGGTCTCACTGTGTAGACCTGGAAGTCACTCTATAAACCAGGCTACTCTCAAACTCACAGAGATCTGCCTGTATCTGCCTTAATTGCTGGAATTAGAAATGTATGCACTTTGCCTACCCTTCCCCCTCCCCAACCCCAGTAAAATTCTTGTTGAAACAACTGCACACACATCAACGACCCTTATGCAAAACTCCAGTCAACAGTATTTTATTGAGATTATACAAGGCAATCAAATGACTTTTTTAAAAAAAAAATTAGCCGTCTGTTTAGCTCTCAGTTGGCTAACAGCAGCAATAGGAATGACTATAGTGTCCCTTGGGTCAGATGTCTGGTCCGCATCCCGGTTCTCCTATCAGTTTTATGCTACTGAGCAGTGGAGCGATGCCACTGTTCGACCTGTGAAACAGGCATGTCGATAGCACCCACCTGGCCAGCGCATAAAGGGGATGGAGCAAGATCTTAGCTAGAAGCTCGACCTTGGAGCAGCACCTGGCACTGACTGAGTGTCCAGTAAGTGGTAGCTGCTATCTTGAGGGTTGCCCTTTTCCTTTCTCTTCCTTCTCAGCAGAGCTCCCAGCCTTCACTTCCTTCTCTCCTTAACCCCTTACTCCCTAACCCTTGTCTTCACGCCCTAGTCTGTCTTGTTTCTCAGAGCCTGCTCTTTCTCAGTTACTAGCCTCGATGGCTCTGGTTTAGGGTTGACAGCCATTGTTTCCCTTAGAAGCTTCCACTGCCTCAACTGGTTAGAGAAAAAGGGGAGGGCCTTCTTGTTGCCCCCACTTCCTGCTCCCAATTTCAGGCATGTCACCCCCACCCTCTTCAATCTGCTTACCTTCTACTGTCTCTCCAGGCCTTTGTGCTGAGCCCAGCTCCCCATCTTTTCCCATGCATACCTTCCCTAAAATTCATGGCACTAGTGAGCTGACTCTACCCCTCCCTTAGTCACAGTCGAGGACCAACTCTAACAGATTCTGCCTGCTCCCCTCTCCCCTCCTGTCTTTGCATTGTTTCTGTCCAGTTCCCGCAGGGACACAGGTGACCTTAACATGGCTGAAGTGATCTTCCTTCTTTAACATCACACTTCTTGGTTAAAGCTCTACATTTTCTTTCACCAGCTCTCCCCCATACTCAGTCAGTCTGTTTCTATCCATTCTACAGCTTATTTTTTTTCCTTCTTTCTTCTTTCTTGAGACAGGTACTCACTATATAGCCCTCCCTTGAACTCAACAACCCTCATGCTGTAACCTCTGAGGATCCCACGAATGCTCCAGCCACCATGCCCAGCTAGTGGCCTAATGTCTTGGATCAGTTTTCTCCCCTCTACCTCAGCAACCGTGCCTGACTGAGTTCTTACTCTCTCTGAGGTGAACTCTCCCACTAACTCTTAATGAGTCTTCCTGTCTCGTCTTGTCATCTTCCAGACCATTCTCCACAGTACCATGAGGGAAGCTGGCTGCCCTCCTCTCTATGCTCTTTCTTGGATGAAGTCCAAGTTTGCTTAGTGGTTTGCAGGGCCCCCTGGCTGCTGCTCCAGCCCCATCTTTCAGCCTCCTCCCCCCTCCCTCCCAAGCTGCTGTCACCAAGGGAGGTATTTGAAGTTCAGGAGGTTGACCTTGTGTTATGGCTCTGTCTGTGCCCTTGTGCTGGCTGCTCCCAGACTTCTCTGTCTGGTGTGCCCCGGCTCCTCCTCTCTGCCTGGGAGACACCTACATGTCTCTTGAGAGGCAGGAGATGATGCCACCTCATCCAGGCAGCCTTCCCCAGTGCCCACATCCCTTCCTTCATTATCCATTGGAAGGCAGAGCCCTATTTCCCACTCATTCATTCCCATTCTCAGTGCCACCTACTCCATTACCTTCTATCTCAAATAGGCTCCCACCTCCAGAGCTTCCCCACCCTCCTCGTTTTGTTTTTCTCTTATTCACCTCAGACACAAGCTTGGTGGTGATTTCTCCATCTCCACATCCCTCCTTTCTACAATCTCCTCACCACTATTAGAGGTTTTCCTGACAGGTCTTTTTTTTTTTTTCCTTTTCTCTAAGAGATTCCCTCTGCTCCCCACCTTGGGTACCCAAGGTTTTTCATGGATGTTACTGAAAAATTCTATGTGTGTAATCTCACTTATTTAACTAAGCCCCATCACCTTCAATTCCTGTTTTAATCCATCCATCCTAGAACCTTTACTATCAGGACAACAGGACAAGGCTCATTATGTGCTGCAATACTGCTTTTATCTCTGCTGCGTGCGTGCGTGCGTGCGTGCGTGCGTGTGTGTGTGTGTGTGTGTGTGTAATTTATTTCAACTGATTGCTCTTTTTGTGGGCTTTTGCTGTGTATGTGTCTATGTGTATGTTCTGCTATGCTGATACCCTCAGAAGCCAGAAGAGGGCATCAGTTCTCCTGGTGCCAGAGTTATAAACAGTTGTGAGCTACCTGATGTGGGTGCTGAAATCTGGTCTTCTGGAAGAGCAGCTAATGCTCTTAAACACTGAGCCATCTCTCCATCTCCCCAATTTTGTTTATTTGTCTGTCTGTTTTGAGATAGGGCCTATATAGATAGCGCTAGCTGTCTTTGAACTTGTAGTAATAATTTCACCTCTGCCTTTGAGCACGAGGATTAAAAGTGTGTACCATCACGACTGGCTAACTTCCACTTGTTTAGTGTGTGTGTGCGTGCGTGTGTGCGTGTGTGCGTGTGTGTGTGTGTGTGTGTGTGTGTGTGTCTTCACATATGTACAGGCATGAATGCATATGCTTCGGTGCAAAGACTTTGATGCACAGGTGGAGGCCAGAGGATAATTTTGTGGAGTGGTTCTCTCCCTCCACTGTGGAGGTTCTGATCCATCTCAACAACCTTCAAATTCTTATTTACCTTCTAAACTATTATGATTAATCCTGCAATACATATATTTTCATTTTTTAGTATATGATTTAGTAACATTGCTGGATCCTATGGTCACTATGTTTTTTTTAAAGATTTTATTTATTATATATAAGTACACTGTTGCTGTCTTCATACAACAGAAGAGGGCATCGGATCCCATTACAGGTGGTTGTGAGCCACCATGTGGTTGCTGGGATTTGAACTTTGGACCTCTGGAAGAGCAGTTCATGCTCTTAACCACTGAGCCATCTCTCCAGCCCCATCACTATGTTTTAATGAGCTGCCATGATAGTTTTCATAATGGCTGCACCATTTTCCGTTCTCCAACTTCCTCGCCAACATTTACTTATTGGACGACTTTTTGGTTAGTGCCATTTTAGTGGCTGTGAAATAGCATCTCATCGTGGGTGATAACCCTAGTCTTCCTTTTTTATTAGGTGTTTGGTAAATATTTGTTGTATAAAGAATATTAACATTTGAACAAACCTTTGAACAGGAGCTTTGACTTGCAAGTTTATTAATTAGCTGGGAATGAGCAATCATTAGACGCTAATTCTTTTTAATAGCTTATTGTGTTTTGCTTTGGTTTGAGATAGGTTCTTACAATATAGCCCAGGCTGGCCTGGAACTCATGGAGTATTGGGATTACAGGCATGAGCTACTAAGCCCCAATTAGAATAATAATAATAAAAATCTCAAGGTGACTTTCTTCTATTGCCAGAATTATCTATAGTATAAAAATGGTGGCGACTTACCATGAGAATCCATGGCACTTTGGACATCTGAAAGTATTTTACAGAATAAACTAAATGGCAAGTAAAACTCCAACTTTGATATTGTTGCTGTTCCTGGTCCAGCTTGATGTCCTAAACTTATAATCCCAGCACCTGGGCAGTGAAGACAGAAGGATGAGTCTAGCTAGCCTGGTCTACAAGAGCCAGTGTCAGACAAAATACCATGAAACAAACACCAAGAGACAAGTAAGCAGGTAGCATTTTCAGAGTGCCCATTCTGACCCTCCTGTTTGGACAGCTTATACATTGGAAGCCCAAGAGTAAGAATTTCTGGTATGGCCATGTAAACTATTGTTTTAAAACCAGCCCATCACCTCCTCAGCAGACAAGTCCTCAGGACAATGTTTGATAACATTTGAGAGACAGGATCGAGGTGGTAGGAGGCATAGAGGAGTGGAGCTAGCTGCTGGGTGTGGCGCACACACCTTTAATCCTTTTTTTTAACACCTGGGAGGCAGAAGCAGGTAGATTTCTGTGAGTTCTGGGCCAGCCTAGTCTACGTGAGTTCCAGGATAGCCAGAGCTACAGAGTGAGATCCTGTCTCAAAAAACAAAACCAAAAAGAAAAAGAAAAGAAAAAAGAAAGAAAGGCGGTAATGCTAAGGCTGGTGGCGTACTTGCTAGCAAATAACAAACAGGGAACAATGATTCTAGGGTCATACGCTCAAGGTCATCCTCAGCTAATGAGTTCAAGGCCAGCCTGGATACTTTGGGGGGGGGAGGAGAGGGGGGGGGAATGCCACTGCTAAAAATTTCACCAGATAGAGTTTTGCTCAGTAAACAGGAGACCCTGGGAAAAGTAACAGGTTCTGAAAACTTATTTTTGATGACTGGAAGTCAAACAGTTCCCTCCCAGCCTGTGGTTTAGCCTACTTATCTCAAGTCAGGGGTAATGGTCCAACTGCTTTTCTTTAGTTCTAGAAAATTCTCTCTTGGCTAGGCTTCATTTGTTCATTCAATCCCCAGATAGACACTTCTGTTGTCAGTCCCCAAACTAGAATACATTAGAAGGAAGGTTTCAAATTAAAGCCCATAATGAGCTTTACAACTGTAGGGTGTTCAGGCATTCCAAGAGGAGACCGTGGGGTGGAGCCAGGGCAAAGGTCATAGCAAATAGCGTGTAGCAAGCTTTCTGCATGTATAACATCAACTAAGTAGTCTCGAATGCGTAATTCTACAGTCCTATTTTCTGTGCTTTTATCTTCAGAATTGGTGTGTGTGTGTGTGTGTGTGTGTGTGTGTGTGTGTGTGTGTGTGTGTGTGTGTGTGTGTAGGTAACTATTCAAAAGATGTATCCAAAACTGAGAACAAGTCCCTTTTGGAACCTAAGTAGAAACCGGCTTACTGGTTGGAAACATGTCAGCTGCTTTATGGAGGAAGCACAGCTGAGGCCTGGTTTCCCTGGGCTCTGTGATAACTTGGGCCAAGGCACCGTGCTGGCTTCAGGAGCCCCGGGGATGGAGAGAAATTCGCAGGAGGACCCGCGCTTTTCACAGTTGAAACAGGAGCCCTCTGAGAGAAAGAGATATTGCATGTGGCTTCCCTGACGCCTTGAAGGGAGACGTGGATGACACAGCACCAGCCATTCCGTCGCGGGGTGGGGACAAGGTGGCGGTAGACGCCATCCTTAGGCCCCTCGCGGGCAGGCAGCCTCTGCTGAAGCATCATGTGTAGAGTGGGAGAGAAGGCAACGTGATAAAAGTCTAGGGCCCTTAGGTTTGTTAGAAGAGAAGCACACTCCTAAGTCGCTGCGCTGGTGGGAAGGACCAACTTGGGAAAGAAACTGCAAGAGGTTGGGGGCGGGGTGAAGCGCCTGCTCTTTAATCTCCGGCCCCATCCTCTACTCGCCCCACCTGGATGCAGGGCGAGGACCGCGTACAGAAGGAACTGTGCGGTTGAGACACCGCTTTCAGATTCAGGGGAGCGGCGCTTGATCTGGGGTCCACCGTCACCACACCACCCTCTCTCGGGCCTCCCAGGCGTCCCCCCAAGCTCCTCTCCGCATCTCTGCCTCTGTTAAAATAGTGAAACAAACCCTGTTGTAAAGTGATGGAAAGCCGCGGGCTGAGAGCCACTGGCCGTGAGGGGCTGGAGAGGAGGGGGCGCGGTGGCTGGAGATAGTGGCCACCAGTGAGCGCTGGGTGGGTTGGAATTGCGCTCAGCTGTAGCGGCCGAGACCCTTCCCCTCCGGCTGCCGGGCCCGCCCCTGGCCCCGGGCGCCTTAGGAGGGCGTGGGGCAAACTTGGGGCTGCTGTAGGGGGTGAGGTGAGGACTCCACCTCCACTCATCCCAGGATAGTGGCAACTGCGGTTGCCTAGTTAAAACTGGGGTGGGGGTGACGACAGAGACAGCCGGGTACCGCGGTCCTCTCGACTCCCCCAGCTCGTTCTGCCGCGGCTGCTGCGGCAGCTCTGTAACACGTCCCTAGGAGACTCGCAGGAGCAACACGTGATGTGTCTACTTATCAGGGTGAGAGGGGGAGAGCGAGTCTCCGAGCGTGCGGGTGAGGAAGCGGGGCGGGGGGCCGAGGCGGGGGCCGGGAAGACGGCTAGGGCAACGGGGTCGCCAGCTCCTCGCCCACCTCCCTCCCTATGGGAGAAGAGGAGGAGGGGAAGTGACTGCGGAGTTGATGAACTTTGCACATCCAGAAACGCCATTTTGATTCCTTTTCCGGAACAAGTTTGCATGTCTCCTCGTTCTCAGCCCGAAGCCCACCGGTCCCCACCGCATCATGCCTGGGAGCCCAGCACCCTGCCGGGCCGTAAGTACGCGTCCCGGGTCCCCGCTTGCGGTACTCTGGTGGCTGCGAGATGCCCGGAGCATTGCCGGAGCGACCTTTTAAAGAACTTTTTGGGGATGGGGAGGGTGAAGTGTGCAGAGCGCGGTGTACTTCTGAAACTCGGCGTTTGGCAGAAAGGACCCGCGCACCCCACGCCTGGCAGCATGCGCTCGGTTGGGGCTGTGGGGTAGGGGAGCCGGGATGAGCTGGGCAGCCCTCTCCCCTCCGGCTGCGCGCCCGGCCGCTCCTCCTCCTCCTCCTCCCCTTCCTCCGCTCCTTTCCCCTTCCCGAGCTGCCGGCTCTGCCAACCAGCTCCTAGCGCGAGCCGCCGCTGCGCCCCGCCAGCAGGACCTGATGCGCATCCATATTAGCCGTCCGAGCGCAGGAATCCGGCCCGACCCGCGCCGCCGAGTTTATTTTTAACCAGCCCTGCCGGGACTCGGATGGTACGCGCACCGCGGGCCAGAAACATCTTCCCAGCGCTGCTCTCCATCTTCCGCCCTCTCTCCCCCGACATCCTCCCCCCCATGTGGGAGGGGAAACTTTTCTCCTACATACTTTCTAGTCCCTCTCGGGTCGGGAAGCACGGAGATGACCGAGCCAGTCCGCCGCCGCAAGGTATCCGGGGGTGCCCACCCGGGGTGCAGGCACGGGGGCCGTGCGTTCGGGGCTGCTCGGTGGGAGCATCCGCCGCGCCCTGCTCTGCGGACTTTGATCCTCCCGGGCGGACGGCGCCGGCCGGGAGGGGCGGCAGGCAGCCCCGCGCCCTCTGCGGGCTCCCGGCTGGCGGCGGGGCTCTGAGCGACCACCGTCGCTGGGGAGGAGGGGAAGCGGCGACCCGGGCCGCGCCGACGCGTATTGTTGGTGACTCTGAGGCTGGCTGGGTACGAGCTTTGGGGGAGCCCCCGGCGTGGGGCGAGCCTGCATCGCGGAGGGGGGGCTCGCGCCCGGCGCCGTCACGAGCACAGGAAGGAGGCCGGGAGCATCCGAGGCGGGGCCGGCGCCCGCCCCACCGCCCAGCTGTGGAGCGCGCTCGGAAACTTTTGTCCGCCACCCGCTGGACCAATTTTTCTGGAGTTCTGGGGCTTCGCTTTTTCCTCACACCTCGGCCTGCACAGCCAAACGAGGAGGGTGGGGGAAGCCGGTGTCCCCCGGGGGAAGCACCGACGCCTACGAGAGGCACGGGCCCCCCATCAGGCCCAACTCCCCGCGCCCCCTCCCCGTTCGCGGTCTCTTAGGAAACTGCGACCTTAATGGTTGCTAAGGAGCAGGGGAGGTCCTTCCCGTCGCCGGCCCCCTCCCCGGGAGGCGGTGTGTTTTCTGTACAGGGCCAGGGTCGCATCGAGGATGTGACTCGCTCTCTGGCCCCGGGTGAGTGCGGGGCGCGGCGACGGTACCCGCGGGCAGCCGGCCGAGGTCTAGGGGACTGGGGACCCCACTGGGCTCCGGCTCCACCGCTTGACAGGCGCCGCGTGTTGCTAGCTGCCCTCGTCCGCGGTGCATCCGTGATGGGTTATAAAAGAGGAGGAAAGTTATTTTTCCTTGCTCAGCAGATTTGCCCTCCCTCGCTCCTTACTGGTTAAGAGATAGAACGTGAGCCCAGATCCGGACGAGCAGTTCACATTCCATTACGAAATTCTACACGGCTTCAGAGCCAGCAGCAGCACACATTCGGGGCATTTCGGAGATGATTTTCTTCTTTGGGGGATGCTGGTAGTGGTGGTGGTAGACACCGATACGGGGGTGTATAAAAAGCAACTTTTGTCGGGGTGTCGAAAACCTTACCCTCGGGTTTCCATCATTAGACTACGCAACACTCGGTCTTGTTTTAGAGTTTAGAGCTAAGCATATCCTTGTTAAAGCCTATGGGAAAAAAGTTTGTTGAATAAAGATGTTGGAAGTTGGCAAAGTATTTTTGCAAATGATTCTGCAAAGGCTTGTTGCTTGTGCATCCCCCTGGTTGTGAGATTGCATTTTGAGATAATATGGTGGTCTGTGTCTGCGTGTGAGTTGTTGTGCAATAGTTAATTGGAGTGGAAGGTGGAGAAATGCGAACAGCCACGAAAAGAATGTGTTGATGTCTTCTAACATCCTCTAGGTTTGATGCTTTCTTGAGTAGGCAGGTATAGTTTGTAATTTAACCCGGAAGTCTGGGTTGGAGTCTAAAGTCTTGGTTAAAACTCTTAAGAAAATTCTGTAAACTCTTACAGAATCCATGGCGTTTTTGTGGCAAGAGTTTAGTATACTCTTCAAACACGTGCAAGGGTGGACTCGTTTAGAGGTTTAGAGTTGCTTTTTTATTTGTTTTGTTTTTACCTCTGCCCATTGGGTTATCTGCTGATGGGTCTTGCTTTGATGTATTTGGTTACACTGAATTAAACATCTGAATGGCTCTAATCAAGTTTTAAATGTGTGAAGAAAAAAAAAACCTTCCCTAATTTTCACGGGAGAGAGGGAGAAGAGGAGTACTTTGATTTAATTGTTTCTTTCTCCACTTTGGGTTAATTAACTTGCACCGTCTCAGTCTTACAAAGTGTTTTTAAGGTAAGATGGCTGTCTTCTCAGCACGTTTTGTTTTTAAGAAACGCTTTCCTCACTAAGAAATGCCGCTGATGCCCAGTGGTACATGGAATATTATTCTCGGCCGTTTCCCTGGATACCATTTTATTTCTCATCAGAAACTCAAGACAGTGTAACCCTTACCGTGGACGTGATGGGAGTCATTTGTCTGACTCAGCTGGTACAGGTGCTGCATCCATTCCTAACCATTTACATCATCGAGCAAGTGACCTTTTCATGGAAGGGGCCTATACTTTAGATTTATTGGGGGGGGGGGAGTCTGAGAGAGCTTATTTGCATCCAGTACAGGTAGGAAGGAGGGAAGTGAAGCCAAAGTGTTATTAGTTCTCATCTGATCAACAGCTGTTTATTGCATCTGCTCCTAAGTCAGGCACCAGCTAGCAGCTGTTAACAAACGTCTGGGTTGTTTGTTGTTGCTTGTTTGTTTGTTTGTTCACTTCTCTGTTTTGAACTGCTGCTGTCCTGGTTCACTTCCCCGGGTGAGTTTTGAAGCCTTCCTTGCTATTGTGTGCTCACTGGCTAACATCACTTAACAGCTTCAGCTCAGTAAATTTCCTGGTTAATGAAGTTGAAAAAAAATTTCTGTCCTCTTAGAGTTTTGCATGGCACAGTTAATATAAACTTTAACAAAAATTGGCCAACCGGTCTCTCTAGAAGCAGTTGGAAGTGGGTTCTTTTGATGTTTCTATTCATTATCCTTCTGAAAAGTAGGTGGTGCTTAGAAGGTCAGGATAAGGGTTGCTAAGCAGCTAAACAGAAGGATGCTAAAATTAACTGAAGCTTTTTTGAAAGGGAGCCCTTCCCTGTTTTACATTATTTACTAGGTTTAATTAATTTCTGAGTCTTCCATGATCTTTGATCTAGGAAGGTAGGATGTTAACGTTGGCTTTTGTTTTTGTTATTATATTCAAATAATCTTTCTTTTGTAAGTGTCTTTAATTGAAGTTCAGTATTCTCTCAGTATTCTCTTGACTCTGTGCTGTGGTGTCAAATGGCAGCTTGTCTGAGATGACTTTCTTGTCTAAGAGGTTGAACTTCCCCTCTTGTTACTCATGTATAACCTCACCTGCTTTTGCACTAATGACAGATTTTTCTGTTTTGGAAATTCTACGTAATCCACAAAGTGATGTTTTTACCATTGTGTTTTATTAAACATATTTGCATTCAAAAGATAGAAGTGCAATGTAGTATCAACAGTAACGACAATATAGTCCCTCCTGAAGAGAGGACAATAGCTCTCTTTCCTCCAAGATAAGATTGTGGATGTGCCTGTTCCTGGTCCTCGTTACCCTGCTTCTCTGTCTCTGTCTGTTCAACCTAGCTCATAGATAACCTTTAAAGCACTCTAGGTCTAGAATATATTTGCAAGGACTAAACAGATGTTAGAAGGCAAAAGTATTATAGCTTGTGTGTTGTCTTAAGTGTGTTTCAAGGTTTTTGAGGTTTTTCATGGAGATGATAGATGCAAGTGGGGTTGAACTGGTGGCTGGAAACTATCGCTTCTGTTGAGTGGCAGGCCTGCTGCAAAGCCAGAAGCTTCCCTGCCTCAAGGTTATGTGTGTTTTCCTGACCTATCAAGTAGGCCTTGTTGAGTCATATTTTTTATATTCAAATATAATTAAGAGATTGAGAGACAGGTTCTCTTTTCTCTTCCTCTCGATTTTTAGATTCAGATTGTGCTTCTAGGGTAGAGACAGTCAAGTACCTCTTTCAAATGCTCGCAGGGTCAGAGAACGATCTCCACGCCCAGGGGTGCGGATAGATCCGAGGTAAAAGGTGTACCATCTGAACCCGGAGGGAAGTATAAGATGTGCTTTCTGAAATGCATCATTTACTTTCAACTTCCCCCACTCCCACATGGCAAGCCGACCAAGGAAGGGAAACCTGGCTGCTGGTGTTTTCTTTATTGCAGAGGTAGAAGAATGAGGAAGATGGGGAGGAGCTTTTTTTCCTAGTTAGCAGTTAGTCTCGTTGGACTGTGTCATCAGCCCAGCTTTTCTCAAGGTCTCTCTTGTCACGTCCCTTGGGTGCCCAACATGGTCTGAAGGGCAACTGAGCATGCCCGGAGATTTCATCCTGCTCGTTGGCAGCTGAAGGGGGCGGGGAGGTGGGTAGGGAGGAGGGGCAGGGAGACCTGTGATCTAGCATCCCTGGGTAGATGAGCCTGTGGGCTGCAGGTTACCCGTCTGTCTGCCCATCAGTAAAGGTGGCAGCT
Organism: Rattus norvegicus; assembly: GCF_021556685.1. Taxonomy (NCBI): domain Eukaryota; kingdom Metazoa; phylum Chordata; class Mammalia; order Rodentia; family Muridae; genus Rattus; species Rattus norvegicus. The sequence continues at coordinate 26,912,422 of NC_141550.1, read as the reverse complement.
TGTGAATAGGTGCTTCAGACAAAGCAGTGGGAGGGCAGAGACTGTTTGTTCTGTGTGATTCAGGCAACTAACGCTGAGAGAATTTGAAAACCTCTCTGAAGGCCAGGGTCCAGGGACTGACTGCTTCTGTGGCAATTCACCTGAGGGCCCCTTGAGGCCGAGGAGCTCACTCACCGACTCACCAGGTGGAGAAGGAGAATGAAATCCCCCACTGGTTTTGTCAGACAGCCAGACTGAGGAGAAAAAGTCTCCGTGGGGGTAATTAGATAAAGCTTTTAAATGCTCTATTTGTTTTTCCCCTGAGCTTGCTTGGTATTTCATCCTTTTTACCCCCCCCCCCCATTCCAAGACTGGGGAAGGATTGTTACAAAAGCGTTTGATAGGCTAGCAGTTGAGTTTCTTTTACACCCTCTGCCCCTCTTTAGCTTTTCAGGCTAAGTGTCAGTCTTTGGTTGTCAAGACGGTTAGCAAAAATTCTCAGAACAACATGAATTTACAGCGAGGTCCATCCTGACCCCTGAGTCTTCGCTTCAGGCCAGCATCCCACCGAAAACAGCTGCTGGTTGGAGGCAGCTTGGCTTTGAGGGCTGAGCATTTAATATATGCTGTGGGCTTCTCTGTGGCGGTGTTTTAAAAAATAAGGTCAGAGCCCTTTTGGAAGTAATTCTCTGCTTGAATTTGAAGGTGTGAGGGAATTAAACAAACACAAACCCCATTGGCTGTGTTGCTACTGATGAATGTGGTTATCTGCACCTTTTCTACCTCACAGCATTGTTGATAGGATAAAATGAAAGTTCCAGAAAGTCAGAAAAAAAAGTCTATAAATGGAAGAAAGTGGTATATTTTGAGTTCAGGAAGCTTCATGGGTATCCACTCCAGATTTCCCTTTCCAGAATTTTGTACAGTTCCTTTACCTTTGGCCGAATTTACCTGCAAGTTTCTCTCAATGGGGGTGGGGTGGGGAGTGCTCCTTTTGCTTCCATTGTGGGGAGCAGACATGACAAGCAGATTCTTCTTCATGGGGTTTACCTAGGGATATGCTCGAAGAGAAAGACAGGAAGCCAAGCTTAAGGCTTAGGCTTTGAAGGGATGGTTGTTAGCATTTAAGCAATAGAGACAAGAGGTGCCAGCACACCTCCTACAATGCTCAGGGCAGCCTCTCTCCACCTCTGTGCAATGGAGACTTGGTTACCCATTCAGCCTCAGAAATCCAGGAGTCAAGGTAGACCAAAAAAAAAAAAAAAAAAAAAAAAAAAAAACCAACCAAACAAACAAACAAAAACAAAACAAAACAAACTAGTTTCCAGTAGTTGGCCTCAGGACCCAGGTCTACTCTGCTGAGTATGTCCAGCGACACCCCCACCCCCCATTTACTGTAACCTTGTCGCAGATAGACCGAGCGTGCGCTGCACACTGCATGTGCTGTGTGGAGACATTCCGTACAGCAGGTGAGCTCTTTATGACATGCCTGTAAGGGAGCGCGGTTGGCAGGTTCAAAGTATCACAGACAGTTTGCGGGTGGAGCAATCGCTGAGTGCTGTTAAGTAGCTTTGAAAACTCTGTCGTGGGTAAGTCCCAACACTCCTCTGCTTCTAAAACAACCTCGATTCACTGACAGAAAGCTGCCCTACTTGTAGATGGCTCAACTTCGCCATCACCGCCCTTCTGTCAGGTCTCCCTCGTTTTGTAAGTTCTGTGGAGTATACTTTTTTTTTTTTTTTTAAGTGTTTGAACTAGCCCCTACTTGCTTGATGCTTTTGGGCACTCATAGTCTCTCTCTCCATTTTGTTTCTTAAATTTTTGTAAAAATCTTACATAATCGCCTATCTTTTATTCAAGGGCAGTTTTCCTGAGTCTTTGGCTCAGTTGTCCCCTCTTGAGAGGAGGGTGGGTTATCCTATGGCAAGACAGGATAGGGAGGAATCAAGGAGGGTGCACCAGGATGGGGGAGGGGAGGAGCTGGTTGGTTGGGACCCCAGATGGAAGTGTCTAGAAGTGTCAGGGGACACAAACACCACTTGCTTCGAGCCTTACCGTTGTTTTTTCTCTGCTACTGTGTCTCACTGAGACAGGACGAGGCCTGGAGTCTATGATCTGGGACTATGATCCCAGATCTGGGAACTATGATCTGGACTTCCAGTCGTGTTGTGTGCCCCTGGACCATAGCTTTTCTCTCTCACCAATGGACCAGCTGTGCTAAGGGTACCCATTGCCACAGCTCAGCAGACACCTTGCCGGGGGATGAGTCCTCTTGCATCCAGCACGCTGGTGTTTTCCTGCCCTCGTCTCTCACCTATGAACTGGCAACTCCCAGCTCTTTACTTTTACAACTTTGCCAGAGCTGGGACCTCCTGGCATCTCGCCCTGCAGGTACTTGTAAAAATGAAAGCCATCTCCCTTCCTTCTAGAAAGGGATCAGGAGGATACAGTATCCTCAGGCAGCCAGGCCCGGCACCCCACTGTCTTCAGTGGCTGGCCTCACATTGGGCAGAACCCCTCGAGGGTGTTGCAAATGCCTCTTAAGTTAATTTCCTGTGACCAGTTCCTCCCTTCTGCAGTTCACCCTGCCCTGTCCACAGAGTGGTGTGTATTGTCTTGCATGCTTCAAAACAGTCCTTGGCTCCTTGTGTCTACAGGAAGAAATCCAAGTGTCTCCACATGGTGCACAAGGACCTTCCTCCCTCAGCTGCCTCTGTATGTGTTCTGTAGCGCCAGGTCCGTTTCACCTCAGCTCTCACTACCCTTCCTTCACCACTGCCCTTCTGAGTAATTCCTCTCTGCTTGGGCCTGCGGCATCTCCAACACTTCTCCAGCTAAAATCCTTTCTTAATGTTTTTTTTCCCCCCAAACCCTGTCTTTGGGGAAAATGTTAGTTCCTCCTTACAGAATAGCCTCTTCCCCCAGTGTTTTCCCACCTCAGGAACATATTTTTCCTGCCCCTAGCACCTAACCTGATGATGACTTAGTTGGTGCTCATGCCTTAGCGTGTGCTGAGTTCTGATACAGAACCCAAAAGTCTTTGGAAGCCAGCCATTCGTAATTTGGAGCTGAGGCCTAAATAGCGCTGTGGATTCAGTGAAGGAAACAGACAACGGTTTTCTGCACGCCCTTCGCACCACTGTTTGGTTCTAGGTGCATAATGGTGGGGGAGTCTTGGATTTCCAAAATCCCAAAGGAAAAAGACTTTGTGAATGCTTGGTTGCTCAAAAAAAAAAACAAAAAAAGTCACACCAGTGGCTTTACTAATTATAACACTTTCCATGGCTCTGGAAAAAATTTACATTAAATAGGAGAGATGGGCACCCAGACCACACCATTTCAGACTCCTAGGAGTGGGCCCATCGTCTCTGCTTAGTTAGAGCTTTGCTTCATGAGTGGTAGGAGTTAATAGGAGTGCTGGTCTGTGTATAATACAACTCCTCCCCATTACTTCTTGGGCTTAAAACAAAACACCAAACCAGAAACACAGGGGCTATGTCTCCCTTCATTCCTCCTTTATGTGTGTGTGTGTGCACATGCTCAGTAGACACTAGCTGTAGGTCATAGTAATGGCCTGCCGTTGTTTCAGGAGACTATCCTTTATGCTGACTGAAACTGCTATGGAACAAAATGCTTCCAAAGAGCAAAATCATCTGAGTCTTAACCTTCTTTAAAGGACAGGCATTTTGCTTAGATGCCGTAGATGTTGTGGAATTGGAGTGGGGTTTCAGAAGACAGCACGAGGGTTCAGTGTGTAGAGCACTTGCTTAGCTTCCATCCAGAAGCCTTGAATTGCATGCCCAGAACTCAGAAACTGGAGACAGGAGGGTCAAAAGTTCAAGGTCATCCACAGCTGGTTTATGGCCAGCTTGGGGTGGGATACCCTGTTTCCCCTGTTTCAAGACAAAACAAGCCACAATATAAAACCAGGCATGAGGGTTTTCTTGCTAAATAATCTCTCTCAGAGAGAGAGAGAGAGAGAGAGAGAGAGAGAGAGAGAGAGAGAGAGAGAGATTGACTCACCAAAAAGCCAAACATTAAAGAATAGTAATTTACAGCATCCTTCATGAGGATGAAGTGTGTAGTTTTTATTATCTCCATCGTGCATGGTAGCTTACTTCTCCTGGTTATTCTAGAATTTGGGAGGTGGAGGCAGGATCAGGAGTTCAAGGTTATCCTCTGTAAAGAGTTCAGGGTCAGCCTGGGCTACATGAGACTCTGTGTCAAGCAACCAAAACATATTTTAATACTGCCAAACATGTGCAAGGACATGGCTTTGTCCTTCAGTGGCGTTCATATTTTTAGTCATCAATAAATGCTTACCTGCCCACTGGAGGTCAGACAGATCTGGTAGATGCAGTCAGCTGTGCTATTTTAACTTAGTTCCACTTATTTTTTGACACAGGGTCTTCCTACACACCCTGGCTCTTCTGGAATTTTCCATGTAGCGCAGGTTGGCTTCAGAAATCAGATCCTGCTTTTGCCCAGGAGTGCTGGGATTAGATAGTAAGAAAAATTTTTAATGATTCTTATTTAGTGCGCATTGGTGTTTTGTCTGCATGTTTGTCTGTGTGAGTGTGTCAGATCCCCTGGAACCAGAGCTACAGACAGTTGTGAGCTGCTATGTGGGTGCTGGGAATTGAACCTGGACCCTCTGGAAGAGCAAGCCATCTCCAGTAATGAAAGTCAAGTTTTTGAAAAGCCATTTTCTCTTTTATAAGACATTTAATTGTTTGGAGAATGATTTTATAGAAGTGTTTGGTGAACATCTCCAAATGATTCCCATAGAGTGAGTGGTTAATTAAATCTGGGTATTTGACTAAGCACTTGAAGTTTGAAATCTAGTGTAACTTACCTTTGTATGTAGTGCCGGGTATTGAATTTAGGGCATTGCACATGCTGGGCAAATACCTCTGCCTCTGAGTCCTAGCCTTACCCTGACGCGTGCATGCATACATCCTTCCACATTACTATTTCTGTATTACTATGTAATTTTTTTTCCTTTTTGAGGTACAAGGCAGGATTTACTGTAGTACAGGCTAGCCCTGAGTTTTCAGTTCTCGTGCTTAATTCTGAGTGCTGGACTCCCAGATGTGGAGAACCACACCCGAATACCAAGTGTCATTTAAAGAAAGGGTGCTCAGTGTACACTTCTGAATTGGATGTTTATGGGTAGAGTGCCTTGTTGGTGTTGAATATGGTGCCTTGCAGATGCTTGGCATCTGTTCTACCACAAAGCTATACGTACACCTTTGCCCCTTAATTCGTGTCTACTTCGTGAAAACCAGGTTTCATAGAACAGTGTTTAAGGAGCTAAGTGAGGCTTCACATCCCTCTTTTAAGATTGTATCAGGCTGGGCACGGCGGCTCACACCTTTAATCTCAGTACTTGGGAGGCAGAAGCAGGAGGATCTCTGGGGGTATGAGGCCAGCCCTATCTACTTAGAGATCCGTCTTAACAACAGTAGAACTGAATACTGTATGGGGAATGCAGCGTCAGTTCAGTCTCTCTGGAAACAGGTCACGTTCCATCACTTTTATAGCTCCCACAGTATTTGTTTTGATATTTCTTTAATATACATAAATATTTGTTCCATGTGAAGATGTTATTTATTGTGGGAGAGAAAGATACCTAGCTTAGCTTATAGCCTCGAAGCAGACATACAGACAGGCATGTCTGGCATCTATCATTGATGTCTGTGGTATAAGTTAACATGACAGAGGGGTGCGGGTCAGTGGAGGATTCTGGGTGACAGGCCGGGACAGACATCCTATAGAAGCGAAGTTAGTGCAAGCACCCAAGAGACCACAGAGAGTACTTTGGGGAACAACTCTTTCAAAGGCCCTGGGTTTGGAAGAGGGAATGTCTCGAAGGAACAAAACAAGAATTTAAGGACTGCGTGATAAGAGTTGCAAGTAGGCAAGGCTGGAGCATCCCGCCTGAGGTACCTAAGAGCAAGTGGTAAAACCCAGGCCTGGGAGTGGCATCTTGAAATTAGCATTTTGAAAGCCACACCTACTTATGCAGAGAAGAGATCATCATCTAGATGGTTTCACCTTGGTGCCTGCCAGAGCAGCTAGAAAGCTAGTTGCTGACCACTCTGTTCGTGTGGATGCAGAGAGGGGGAGGTAAGTGGATTTGATGCGACATAAAAGGTAGGAAGGTCCCAGAGACCTTGAGACTTGGGTGGCTTTTGTCACTGGCTTTTCTAATGCTGAGACTGGAGTGTGGGGCTAAGAAAAACTTAGGAATGAAATTTTGTTTTAAAAATTAATTCACTTTCCCTAAAAAAAAAAAAACATTTTTCTTTACCTGTAATGTTTATTGGGTTAAGAAGTATGTGCCTGACGTGAAGCTTGAAAAACCTCAGGAGAGGGGTTTGTTAAGTAGGCTCTTGGTGGGGAACAACCAAGTGGCTTTGTCTCCTCTCCTGTCTCCTCTCCTACCTCCTCTCTAGTTTCCTCATTCTAAAGGGAACAGGAACAGTTTGTTGCCCATGGCCTGAGCTTTTGAACGTTGTTCAGAGGCGATGGACAATGATTGTTCTCAGGATTGCACACATCAGGGTTCCTTTCTTTTTTTTTTTTTTTCCGGAGCTGGGGACCGAACCCAGGGCCTTGCGCTTCCTAGGTAAGCGCTCTACCACTGAGCTAAATCCCCAGCCCCCAGGGTTCCTTTCATGACCTGATTTTCCAACTTAGTACTTAGCACTGTGTGGAACGTCCGAACAACTCGAAGGCCCTCGGTCACATGATGTTCCCAGTCATGTGACACCGCCAGTCACGTGGTGCTCTCACCGACTTAGGTGGTTGCATCAGTAGTTTTCCTTGACAGTAAACTTGTGTGTCTGCTGTGTGTATCCTGGCTTTTCCTTAGAATTCCACAAGAGAACAGGAACTTGTTCAGGTGGAGTGCTCGTCTGTCTGGTATACACTTCTCTGGTGGCGGACAGGCCACCCACCACCCAGGCAGTCTTTGGGTTTTACTTTGTTAACTTTTCTCCCTGGCTGACAGCAATCTTTTTGGAACCAGACAGTGTGTTTTCCGCCGAGCAGGTATACACTAGAGGCTGGCACGCAGGCGTATGCCCTGTGCTCTTGCCACGAAGGGAAACGCTGCAATCTGACTCCCAGAAAGTTCCATGGGGTTCCAGGGCTGAGCCGCAAGTAGCCATCTCTCTCCTAGGGAGGACTCCTGCTCCCTGGGGGAAGGGATATCCCCCTCACTCCGCTGCCTGAGTTAGGCCCACTCATAAAATGGGCTCTCAGAGAAAGCTTCCTAGAGCTCAGATTTGGTTAGTGCTTGTCTCTAAGGCTATTCATACACTCAGCTCAGGTAAGCCCACAAAGCCCCAAGGTTGATACTTTCTCACCGTAACCAGTCTTGGTGCAGTGCAGAGTTTATCTGTATAGTCCTGGCTGCCCTTGGAACTAGCTTTGTAGACATCTGGCTGGCCTTAAACTCTGAGATCTTTGCATGCCTCTGCCTCCTGAGTTCTGGGATTAAAGACATGCACCATCACCGCCCGATGTTGTCGGTCTTGATTGGTGGAACCTGAACCTCCCATAGGACACGCCTGACACGCCCTAGGCAGCTCTGGTCCCACATTGGTGAGTACATAGCTTTCCATCTCTTGCTTGGGATCCTGTATGTTTTTACATCATAAATCCCATCGCAACTAAAACCACTTTTCCTCAAGCCTGTATTTGATAAAGAACTGAATGGAGGATGTGGAGGCCAAAGATCCTTTTCTAGCCAAAGCCTATAATCCTAGCTCGAGGTATAGAGCAATGGAGGGGCAAGGAAGATCAAGAGGTCAAGGTCATCCCCCCTGCTACATAATGGCAAGGCCAGCCTGGGCTTCATTCATCCTTTTCTCAGAATAAACAGCTTAGGAGATGCTTAGCAGGAATGTAAACAATTAAAACTGGGTTTAAAATGATAAAATTTGAGATTTGAAGCTGGAAAATTTAGATACTTAAAGTACTGTCTGAAAAACAGTCTGAGTGGCCTAGGAGAGGCCTACACCCCACTATGACCTAGCGTTGGTGTGGATTTGGCATCTAAGCCCGGTAAATCTTGTTCACTAGATAGTCACCCTGTGATGGGTATCTGCAATTGTTGTCAATAGTTCATTCAGGATCCAAGTTTTGGTGACAAGCACACAAACCCACTTTTGGACAGTCCACCCATAACCTCCTGTTTTGATGTCCTTTAACAGACTTGGGGACCCTAGCATATCCTAACCCTACACCTTAGGCCGTCTGTTGCCTAATGATGAAGTAGAAGCTTTCTGTGGAGAAGCTCTTGAGACTGATAAAGAGGTGAATTGAGAATTCCAGCAAGCTTTGTTCAGAAGTTCCTCATGATAAGACCTGAGGCTATCTCTGTCCTTTTGTGAGCCCAGAGCCACTGTTATCTTGACGGACTGTGGCGCTGGAGGGCTTGCTAGCCTGGCAGGCGAGGTGGTATTTAAGCCAAATACTCAGAATGCAGAGGCAGGCTGATCTCTAAATTCAAGGACATCTTGGTCTACAAAGAGAATTACAGGCTAGCCTGGGCTACGTAGTAAGACCTTGCCTTTTAAAAAAAAATTAGATGCAATAAAGAGACTTGTACTTTTTCTTCAGGAAAGTGACATTTAAGTACAGTACATGCTTGCTGTGTGTGGCAGTAAGAAGGGAAAACAGGGCTGGGTACTCTCTTGCTTCTTGGTTTTGAAGTGCTGGGGAATGTTCACACCAGGCAAGCCCTCTGCCACATCCCTCCCTAGCCCTTGTTACCTTAATTTCCAGTGAGTCAAAAGTGGATTTATGGGGCTGGGGATTTAGCTCAGTGGTAGAGCGCTTACCTAGGAAGCACAAGGCCCTGGGTTCGGTCCCCAGCTCCGGAAAAAAAAAAAAAAAGTGGATTTATTTTAGACTTTATCCATCAGCTATTGAAATGAACATGGTACTATGGTTCAGTAAGGTAGGCCCAGCTTCACTGTTAACTCAGCCTTGGTTTAGCAGAACCTTAGCATGTGCTTCATAGTTGGTTTCAAACATTGGGAATGGTGGTTTTCTCTGATGGCTTTGTATAATTTAGGCAAATTGTTTATTTAGTTCTACACTTTTTTTTTTTTTTTTTTTGGAGGCAGAACATCACTAGGTCTTCAAAAAGATTTTTTTTCTTTTTTTTGGAACTGGGGACCAAACCCAGGGCCTTGCGCTTGCTAGGCAAGTGCTCTACCACTGAGCTAAATCACCAACCCTGAAAAGATTTTTTTTCTAAAGATTTATTCATTTTATGTATGTGAGTGCACTGTAGCTGTCTTCAGACACACCAGAAGAGGGCATCGGATCCCATTACAGATGGTTGTGAGTCACCATGTGGTTGCTGGGATTTGAACTCAGGACCTCTGGAAGACCAGCCAGTGCTCTTAACCACCGAGCCATCTCTCTAGCCCGAAAAGATTTTCTTGCCTTTGCCTCCAGAATAGTAATATTAGAGGTGTGTTCTATCATACCGGGCCAGCAGAAATTTCAAATCTTATTTTATCCTCTAAAGACATGACATTTCATTACCATTTTCAATGAAAGTTAGCAAGAAAGTATTTTGGAATTTCCAAATGAGTCATAAGCTCATTATTTAAATTCTGAGTTTTGAGATGCCCCCAGTTAGCTTTTTTTTTTTTTTTTTTTTGGTTCTTTTTTTTTCGGAGCTGGGGATCGAACCCAGGGCCTTGCGCTTCCTAGGCAAGCGCTCTACCACTGAGCTAAATCCCCAGCCCCCTTAAGTGATTTTCTTTGCGGTAGTAAATCAAAGCATTGAAAAGGATTAATAAATAACGTGAACAGACAACCAGTACACACTTTTTTTCTTTCTGGAAGTGACTCTCGGTGCAGCTGTGGGTGAGTAATGGTGGCATGTGTCTTGTGACTGTCACTGTGCTCTGCAGTGGAGGGGAGATGGTTTGTGATCACGTGACCATATCATCTTATACCCGAGAAGAGGAGGGGATGCTATATGTCCTCTGGGGAGGCAGAGATCAGCACCAGTTGAGTTACAATATTCTAAAGCAGTGGGGAGAAACATGACTGGGTGGCTCGGTGGATAAATGTGCAGATTGAGAAACGGGACGGCCTGGGTTTGAGCAACAGGATGGCAGGAGGGGACTGACTCCTGTAAGTTGTCCTCTGGCTTTCACACATGACCTGTGGCCTGTGCACACCCAGACACCTACACATACTCACACACAATATGTACGTAAAATGTGATTTTAAACAGCTAAGATTCACTTGGTCGTTGTTCTGGAAGGGCTGTTTGTGTAGGCTTGTCTCAGGAAGTCTGATAGCTGCTGTAGTGTTTCTGGTTTCTCTGCAGAAGATTGAGTACAGGAAAACCAGTGTCTCTCTCTCTCTCTCTCTCTCTCTCTCTCTCTCTCTCTCTCTCTCTTTTTGAGGGTTTGAGGTGGGTGGGGAGTTCTCTATAGATAGCATAAGATGGTCTGGACCTCCTGGTCCTCTGTGTTACGTCAGAGTTCTAGGATAACACCTGTGCCTCCACCACTGCGGCCAACTAGGACTTAGTTCTTAAACAGGAGAAACTCCCGTGTGGTTATTCACACTGCTGTCTATAGAGTACGCTTGGAGAAGTTGGGCAAACTGAGTTTGAGTTCGGGGCCACGGTTAGTGGAGAGTATCGCCAGCAAGGTTCGCTCACCTGCGTGTGCTTTGAACCAGACACAGCACAAATGAAGAAAGCCCTGTGTCTCCTCTGTTCCTACCCATGGAAACTTCACTCTGCCACAACCTAAAGCGATCACACTTCATTTCCACCACCTTCTGGTGTTAGTCTGTTGTGCAAAAATGACTCTAGAGTAACGATGGTAGGAACAGCAGTCATAGCTAATATGCATTGAGAACATACTACCATTGTCCCACGTTCTTCTTGTGTGCTGTTCTGTTCATGCTTTACAATTCTCTGATCCAGTGAGGTAGCTATCATTATTATCCCCGTGATTCAGATACAGAATTGTGAGGGAGAGGCTGCACGTAGTAGATCCGGTGACGTAGACTCCAGGGCCTTGGCTGCCACTCTGCCAAACTGCCTTACCGTAAGGTACTGTGGACTCGTGACTCGCCACATAAGGACTCCTTGAAAATTTTCTTCATACAGCTAGGGGACTGACGAACAAGAGGTTGTGACAGGGCTTCTGACATCAGGAAACTTCTCACACCCCGAAACAGCTCATTCTGCCTGGAGTAGGGAGTTAGACCTACTTACTACCTGCTAGATGTAGTGAGACCATCTGGCCCTCTGTGATGGTCAGAAGGAAGGAGCGACCAGAGACTCTCAGGAGTGCACAACTTACACAGACAAAGGGAATTTTCACAGTTGTCACTCCAGGGAAGGTGACCTCAGAGAGTGCGTGGTATTTCATATAGTAGGAGGGAGGAGGTTGATCTTCTGTCTGCCAGATGATAGGATGCTCCCCTGAACTTCTCCCAGGGACACCCATGTCATCATCATTGGCAGCTTCTGAGTTCCAATTCAGAGTAAGACTTGGATTGTATGGTGGCTGTTTTTGACCAGTAGAGACTGAATGTCCTCCAAGTGAGTTTGTTTGTTTGTTTGCTTTGGGCTTCTGAAAGGGAAAAACCAGCCCATTGTTTTTGTTGTAAACTTGAACTTGGTTTGTTTGTTTGTTTGTTTTGGGTTTTGGGGACAGGCCTTTCTGTGTAGTTCTGGCTTTCCTGGGAACTACCTCAAGGCTGGCCTTGAATTCAGAGATCCGCCTGCCTCTTCCTGGATGCTGGGATTAAAGGCTAGGACTAAAGTCTTGGGCCACCAAGCCCAGCTCCATAACCGCTGGTTATTTTCTTTAACACGAGGAAGGAATTTGCTCTCAGGGCTGTTCCTGTGAGCCTCAGTTCAGTGATCTGTAGTGTGAATTGAGCTAACACTTCGTCTTCATATTTGCCCGGATCAGCTGCGAGGGCTTCTGATTCTTTGTTGATTTTTCTTGTTCTTTCATTTTGAACTCTCGTTCAAAGGTTGACCTGTGATTCCTGGTGCTCCAGCCTTAGCCTCCAAGAGCTGGGCTCAGAGGCATGAAGCACCTTGTTGAGCCGTTTTGTTTCGTAAACAGGAAGGAGGACAGTCAGAGGCCGTCCTATCTCCCTCATGCCTTGCTCTCCTTCAGGGGCCTGAATTGCGGTGAGCTCTGCCTTCTGCATCTGGCCTGTGAAGGGGGTTCGTTTTGAAACTAGAAACAGAATTCAGGTTTTACATGCTTACGGGCTGAATAATCCCTGGGCCGCAGGCTCTGTTATAATCTGTGATTTTGCTCATGGATAACTTCAGCGAAGGTCGAGTGAGAAGAAAATTGGGTTAGGAGAAATTTGTGCTCTTCATTTCTCAATGATGGATTGCGTGTCTGTGTTGGTCACCCTGCCTTGACATCCAGTCCAGGTACCAGGAACCAGGGTAGGCCTATGGTTCCTGACATAAGTTTCCACAGCGCTGGGCAAACCAGCAAGGCCATACTGCAGAGATGCAAGTGAGCAGTGGCTAGGAAAGAGGAAGTGTAGCTCGGCCGGAGAGGGCCTACCTACCATGTGGAGAAGGAGGAGGTGGGGAAGGAAAAACAAGATGAACTTCTCAGCTAAAAAAGGCCATGCGCACAGTGAAGCAGGAAAATGGGACGGAATAAGACAGTTGTGAAGGAGGTGACCGGAGGCTAGGGTTTGCGGGTATTCTTTATCGAGGAGACCCGAGAAATGTTGCTTCCATAGGCTTTGCTTTCAAGTAAAGTCATGGTGGGACCAGCCAGTGCTTGGGAGAATGCTGTTAACTCTAGAAGGAAAGTGCAAGAGAGATGGCACCGTGTGTACAGCACACACAAAGTCAAAATACAGTGTTTTCCTTCATAACCTGGCTGGCCTGCATGCAGCTCACTATGTACCGAACTGGTATGGACCTCATAGTGAGCCTCCTGCCTCTGCCTCCTGAGTACTAGGATTCAGGTCTAGAAAACCATGCTTAGCTTACTATCCTCTTGAATAGAATAATTTCTTTCTTTTGAGGAAGAATTTCCATTTCAGGGCTGTGGACTACCTTTCCAAATACTTACTGTCAAGTAATAAGTGAGGGGTTTGGGTATGTGGCTTATTAGCAGAATGTTTGCCCTAGGTTTGATTCCCAACAGTACAAAGGTGGTTGGTTTTTGTTGTTGTTTTGTTTTTGTTTTGTTTTTTTTTAGATTTATTTATTTATTATTTATAAGTACACTGAAGCTGTCTTCAGACACACCAGCAGAGGGCATCAGATCCCATTACAGATGGTTGTGAGCCACCATGTGGTTGCTGGGATTTGAACTCAGGACCTCTGGAAGAGCAGTCAGTGCTCTTAACCACTGAGCCATCTCTCCAGCCCTGTTGTTTTTGTTTTAAGAAGCAAAGATCATTGAAAGGCGGGAGAATTCGTTGGCAGCAAATAGAATCTAATCAGACACTGTTTTAAACTTCCTTCATGATATTCTGCTAATTAGCCCTGTAAGTTCATTAGAGAGCAGAAGTCTTTAGAAGGATACTCATTTTTTTTCCTCCGCTCCAAAGTGTTGTGAGGATTGGGCTGTGGCAGTGCGGCTCAGTAGTAAGGCCTTTGAGGCTCTGCAGTGGAATCCTAACGGAGGAGGCTATTGCCAGGACTTCAGCATGGACCCTTTATTCACTGTGACTCTTGGTCTGTGTGTGCTCATGGATTGAATGCGCTCCAGTGATGAGGGAACAGAAGGCTTGATACTTCACAGCCTGGATAACGCGGGTAAGCATCTTCAGGGGCTTACTGCCTAAAACAGAATGCTGTGTCTACAGAGGTGCCAGCTCTGCTCCCCTGTGTAACAGTTGCCCACCTAAGGGCCCCGCCCTCAGATGCTGGAGGCCCCTCCTCCTCCTGCTGCAGGCCCCTCCTCCTCCTGCTGCTGCTCCTCCTCCTCCTCCTCATGCTCCTCCTCTGTCTGTAGATGTGGTAGCCAGGGAAGGGGGCCATGCCCAGGGCTTTAAAGTATTATGGTGGGTGTGAAAGAAGGCAGATGGGAGGCTCCACAGACAATTAGTGGTTTAATAATTATTGTAGACACCCTGTTCCCTTGGACTCTGAAGTTTTCAGAGCCCTATGTCCTCTGGGGAGGAAATATTAAATTCTTTTTATAGGCCTGTCTTTACATTTCAAAGCCTGTACTCACAGACTAAAGGAACCAGCTCAGAGGGTTTGGGAAAATGTATGTAGGCCCCTGTAAAATTGGTGGGCCAGACAGCAGAGAGACCTTCACGTTTTACCCGCTTAAAACAACTGGTTGGGAGACTTCCTGATTTTCCACATTGCTTGGTTTTGTCTTTAACATTGGAGCTACAAGTGAGCAAGAGGAAGTGGGGTCCTCCTTCGCTGAGTCAGGACCTTTTGGGGAACCAGGATATTGGGAGGCATCTGAAAGTGCAGCTCAAGGCTCCCTTTTGTGTATGTGTCCGGTGGGAGGAGATGCCATTTTATGACCCCATGGGTAATGTCCACCACCATCCTGTAGGCTGTAGCTGCCTTCCTCTCCCTTTAACAGGGATATGGCTCTCTGCGTATGACTGTTTTGCCTTCATGTGTGTTTGTATAGTATGAGCATGTCTGGTACACATGAAGGTTAGAGGAGGGTATTGGATATTCTGGAGACTGCTGTGGGCTGCCACATGGGTGCCTAAGACCTCTTGAACTGCTGAGCCATTGCTCCAGCCCCTTTGTCTTTCCTTTAAAGGAAGGAAACAGAGGCCATTTGTATTTCTAACATCATACAGTGAATGGTAATTTTCCAGGAAGCAGTATGGCTTGTTTGCCATAGTGTTGAGGGTAATCTTCCCCCCCCCCTTACTTTTTCTGGTGTGTGTGTGTGTGTGTGTGTGTGTGTGTGTGTGTGTGTTTTGTTTGTTTTATTTTATTTTGTTATTTTGATGGAACTTGGAGTCTCACAGATGCTAGGATGTTAGGTGTGCACTCTTTTAATGAATTACACCTCCAGGCATTTTTATCGTGTTTGCTGTGGATGATCTCCACACCTAGGTACCTGGAGCGTCCTACTACTCAGTCCATGTGTCTTGATAAGTGCTCCATGAGGGCGTCCCATCTGATTTGATTGCCTCCACCTTCGGTGGAAAATAACCTTAATGGAGCAGCTGTGGTGTTTAGGCATTTGGGTTAGGCTTTGGCAGGTGAAGCATGGTGATTTTTGCCTCTGAGGCATTTATGTTGTGAAAGGAATCCACAATGCTTATGAATCCCCTGAGCTAAGTTCCCATGGGAAGGCCAGGGTTCAGAGAAGCTCACCGGATTGGGGCTGCACTTCCAGGAAAAAGTTCAACAAGCTTAGGAGCTGAGGTCCCAGCAGGAGAAGGATAGGTCGGTTTGGAAGTCCAGGGCATAATTTGCTGTTGAAGACGATGTACCAGAAGATAACAGGATTGACGGGTTACTTAGAGCCCAGGTCAGGTAGGGCAGAAGTTGACCTTTCCATCTTCTGGTCATTAAGAACCCTAAGATTTGAGCAGAGTAGTGACAGTTTGTCCTCCCGGGCTTTGGCAACATCCTTACAAGGGAGAAGGAGGTTTGAGGGTTGGTGCTTTAGTAGTTGCCATGACCCAAAGCAGAGAACACATCCCAGGGCATCTGGTACAGGATGCACTAAGCTGAGTACTTAGGATGTTAATTGCCCTGAGCCACTGCACGGATGCACACACAAGGAAGTCTTGGTGAAAAGCTGAGTCACAGTCTCTGGCCCCACAGCTGCCGATTCAGGTGAGCCACCTTTGAGAGGTGCAAGGAAAGTGCGGCTGGGGTAGCAGGCAGCTGGATTCTCCTTAGGGCTCTACTTGGAAAGCTCGGGTTCATTTCCCTTTGGTCTGGGAAGCTCTTTCAGGGTGCGTTGTGTTTACAGTGTTGGCAGCTGAGCCAGTGTATCTGTAGGAAGACTCTGCTGCACATGCAGCGTGGAGACAGCTGCCAGTCGCTCAGAACACCAGGTACAGTGGCCCTGCCCAGGGTCTCAGTGTTACCGAGCCTATCTCTTCCTGACTTCCTTTCTCCATCCTGGTTTAGGGGCTGCTGGCTTCTGACTCGGTCCACAAGGAGAAAAAGGTCTTCCTCACCTGCACTCAGCAGGGCAAGGAGAGCCTGGATTCATGGCTTTTTACTGATAATAACCCCCCAAATCATTTTGATCCTCTCCAGCTGACTGGCCTTCCTCTCGAAACCTGCAAAGCAGTAGTAAATCCCTTTGCACTGCACTGCTTTGCCCTCCTCAGCCCTCTGGTAAAGCTGGAAGTGCCTGAAAGAGAGGCAGTCAGAGCCAGAGGCAGGGCCCACATAATCCACACACTCTGGACGTCACCCCGGGTGACTCAGATTCAGT
Organism: Rattus norvegicus; assembly: GCF_021556685.1. Taxonomy (NCBI): domain Eukaryota; kingdom Metazoa; phylum Chordata; class Mammalia; order Rodentia; family Muridae; genus Rattus; species Rattus norvegicus. The sequence continues at coordinate 26,896,007 of NC_141550.1, read as the reverse complement.
TGCGTTTGCCGTTTCACAACCACCTGCATCTGATCTCCCTCTGGGCAAACTCTCTTGCCCGGCACCCTGTACTAGGAGCACAGTGCTCTTCCAGGGATGGCTTCTCCCAGCTTTTTTTTTTTTTTTTTCTTTTAAAGAAGCAGGTATCGTGAGAGCTGAACAAGCCCTGCGCGTTTTCTCTGCTGCCTTCCTAGCAACACTGGCAAGTGTGTCTACTTTACTGTTTCAGAGATTCGGAAGATCTAATCACCATCGCGGGGACAGTCATCTCTGCATCCACCTAATGAGGTCATTGTTAGTTAGCTCGGTCCATCTACGTGTAGAAGCTGCGGCTTAGAGAGATAGATGTGCCTTATTTATGTAGGGACACTCCACCTACTGAGTTAAAATTCAGACCCAGGCCAGGGCCCCACAGTGCTCTCAATTCTAGCCTCTCTGAGGTTGTTTATTAAGTAAAATTGTGTCCTTTGTAGCTTACATAGCCTCTGCCTTTTCCATTGGGTACTTTCTTTTTTTATTTGTTTGAATCCCTTCCTCTACTTGTTAATAAAAGGCAGAAGAAAGTGAGCTAATGTATATCAAGTGTCCAATAAGTATCAGGCACTATTTTTTTTTTTTCCTCTTTAAAAAGGAGTGAAATCAGGTTTCTTCATACTGGAGTGTAAACTCCATGAAGCCATTTTGTCCTTTTTAAACATTTTTTAAATGTATATTAAGCACTGTAGCATCGAGGGGTGCCCTGTCAATGGCCACCGTGGACGGATGGGTAAGGCAGGGTTACTTTCCCAGTCTGGCAGGTGTAGACAGGAGGACAAGAGGCTTCGGATCCGGGCGTGCAGCTATGGCCTCTGCTCTTCACAGCGCCGGCTTCGGCTTTGTTTTGTTTTTGTTTATGAAAAGCAGATCCCTTTTACACGTGTAAGCTGAGAGTAATCAGATCTATGCTGTGGGATTACGGAGCATGATATAAAACACTATAAATACCCAATCTCCAGCACTATATAAACAGAGGATAAACTGAGCCGTGTTTGTCGCTCCGCATGTGTCTTCGTTTTGGGCAGGATCGCCCCACAAATGAGTGCAGCTGGAAGCGTGCTAGTCAGTGAGGCTCTGGGACTTACGTTTGAGCCTGACACTCATGCCTCTGCTTTTCCTCGGAGTGAACTTGGTGAAATCAGTTCAGCTGCACTCGGGCAGGCGGGCGAGGAGTTGGAAAGATCAGCCTTTGGTTAATCTCTCTTCTGATCTCTGTCTGTTTACAACCGTTGTGCTCAGAAACGTACCGTGGTTTACTTATTCTCCTTACACCTTAACTAGTGAGGGAAACGAGGCCCACTGAGGTGTCCAGGTGTGGACCATCGGTCTTGCCTGTTTGATTTCCGTCGATGTCAGCATGCCCCTACGTACCCAGGAGACCCAGCATTGGCCTTCACGGGATTTCTTTTGGAACACTGGTGTGGTGGGTGGAGCCCCAGGTGCTCAAGTTATCCTGTTAGCAAGCAGTTTCTATCAATAATCTGCTATCAGCTGGTAAGTCCAAATCACACCATGACTGTAAAAATGTATTCATGGTAGATAATGAGAGGCATGTGTAGAAAAAGTGTCATCCATGTAATGTAAAGAAGAGCTGGGCATCGGGGTGTGATGGTGCACAGCCTTAATTCCAACACTCCAGGGGCAGGAGAGGCAGTGAGTCTCTGAGTCTAAGGCCAACCTGGTCTACAGAGCCTGTTCCAGGACAGTCAGGACTACACAGAGAAAACCTGACTCAAAACCAAACCAACAAAAAAGCGAGAAAGAAAACAGTCCTAAGGAAAAGATTTAAAAATAATTTTAAATTTATTTTATCTTATGTATATGAGTGTTTTGCTCACACATGTCTGTACCACATGCATGCCTCATGCACAAAGTCGTAAGAAGGCATGGGATTCCCTGTAATTAGACTTCTGGACTGTGGGTACTGGGAATTGAACCTGGGTCTTCTGCAAGAACAAGTGTTCTTAACTGTTGAACCACCTCTCTAATCCTATCAGATTCTAAAATTGTTTTCCTGCACATATGATTCCTATTCATTCACCAGGGAAAATGAATTAAAAGGACAATGCCAGTGGAAAATAAAGTAGTTTTCCTGCAAGCCAGCATGCAGCACACAGGTGTGTCTGTGCTGTGCTGCTGAAACCCTTGCGTGCTAGGCAAGCGCTCTAACCACTGAGCCACACCTCCAGCTCTAGGGGACCTTTTATTGGACGAAGACAGTATGAAAGTAGGATTGATTCGTGGATAAGAAGCTCACTTTTATACATTCCCCTTAAGTTATACTATGTGTTTTTCAATTTTAAGAATTATGACCAGTCCTTTTCTGGACTAGTCAACTTTATGCTGCCATAAGAATCACATTATTTTGATGGTATAATCTAAAGGGTTGGGTCAGGTCCTAGATCAGGTTTAAATTATTTCTTTCTCCCTGGGATCTCATTAAGGGGGGGGGGGATGTTTTTTCATTAGGATTAAGTTTTGTTTTGTTTTGTTTTTTTAAAACACAACCAGAAATCAGTTAAACTTTATGTAAGAAAATCCAATTGATGAAAGTGTTTGTTTTTGTGTAGCAAGTGACCTGTCATCTTAGTATCCCAAGCAAGCTGGAGTCAACAATGAAAAACAAATTGGGCAGTTCAAAAACTTGAGCAGACTCCAAGCTGGAGTTGTAGCACGGTGCCAGGCTTAGGCTTCCAAATGGAAGAAGGAAAAAAAAAACAAAAACAAAATTCCCCCCCAAAAATGCTTTTTACTTAGAATGAAGAGTGAGTTAGAGGAATGAAAAAGAGGGGGCTGGGCTTTTGTTTGGTGACTTTGAAATGGGGGTGTGTGTCACATGTAGGAGCAAAAGTTCTTTTTTGTTTGTATTCTCAACATGGTACTGGATATGACATGCGGTTTACCAGTGGCTGCTTCCGTGGGGTATTTTATTTTAATCTGTCATGATATTTGGGTGGTCTTTCATGATCTTTTCAAACATAAAGGCTTTCTTACTATTATTATTAACGTGTGTGCACTCGTACATACAGGTACTTATTCATAGGGCTGTGGGCTTGAACCTAGGGTCACATGCTAAACACAGGCTCTGCCACAAAGCCACACCCCCCAGCCATGTGGTTCACTCTCCCCCCTTTTAAATTAGCATACAAAGTCATGGGTTTCATTATGACATTTTCAGACTTTTTTTTCTTGTCGATTCATCTCTCTATGTTTAAACAACAACAACAAAACCATAGAATTCAAGGTGGGTTTGGTGGTACACACATGTGATCTAAGTAGGGGCCAAGGAAGAATGTGGACCCTAGAGCAGCCTGAACTGCATAGAGGTAGATGCTCCAAGCAAAGAATGCTGGGAGTGGTGACCCGTGCCTTTCATCCCAGCATTTTAGGAGGCTGGCAGACTCTAGGCTAGAGGGTTGCATAGTGAGTACCCATCTTAAACCTTCCAGAGCAAGTGTGCTCCTATAGACTATTGAAGAGGTCGAGAGTAGCATTTCAGGAGCATTTCTTTATTGTCGTCGGTTGTAGCAGAGTCTAACATGCAGATGGATAGAGTGCTTACATGTAAATAAATACATTTGGCTAGTAGATAACTTGCCGAAGAGATAATTAAGCGGTTCCCTTGAAACAGCTCTCCAGAGACTCCTGCCCAGAGACAGTTCGTGTGTGTGAATCACTCTATGGACTAATGTCAGGAAAATAACAATTAGGTCAGTTCTAACTGTAAGTGGGATCCCTTGACTCAGTCTAGGAATGGCGCTGGGGTCGTGCAGAGCTGCGGGCCATTCTTTGTGAGGTTAGGGGGATGGGTTCTGTCCACACTGGTGGCTCAGGGGAGTGTCATTCTCCAAGCAGTGTCCAGTGCAGGCCTTTACAGCAAAGAATTGAATTAGGGGAGTGATTCTATCTGCCAGGTTGTCCAAGCATCCCTGCCTACCTTCATTCCTCCAAAAGGCCCTTTTAATTATCTACTGTTATTATTACTATCTCTGTTAACAGGAGCACTGGGCTTATTAGTTAGGGAGCCCTAACCCAAACTCAGCTGCTTTAATTAGGGTTAGTTTAATTAATTTTTCCCATCCCTGAAGTGGACAGACAATATATCTTGTACCATATTGTTAGGCGACGAAATGATGCCCCTAGCCAGTCTCCCCACCCCCCACCCCCTTTAACTGTGCATACAAACCTTTAGAAGGAAAGGTGTTGTCTTTTCATATAAAGGACAAGTACCATAAATCTACACCTTGAAAGCTGCTTTAAAGTGGAGGAACAGAAAACACCATCCAGTGGAAGGAAACCTTCCTCAGAAACCTTATCTCCACTTTCCTCTGCTTATATTTTCCTTTTTTTAAAATGAGATGCCTTCTTGTTCTCACCACTGAGGACGAAGTTACTGCACTGTTGACCTCACCAAGGCACAGGTAGAGGTGGCCACCATCGCAGGGAAATGTCCCTCCTTATCTGTAGGAAGACCATTCCACTGGTCCTCTTCCACCATGTCCTATTTTGTAAGAGTCTGGGCCAGAGGCAGGTATGCCGTTGACATTTTAGGCGGGTCTGTATGTGCTCCCAAACATTTAATGTGCCTCTATCTCAAGCCTTTATAGTCTTTTCGAGTTGTTCACAGAACTTCAGGTGTCAGCTTAGCAAAGAAAAGTGGACAGTAAGTGCTTATCAGCTGAGCCCGAGAAAGCCAGTATTCCTAACTGGTCCACAAATGGTAAAAGCCAGGCAGGAATAGTTTGAGGAAATGGATCTCATAAAGGAGGAAGCAGGTGAGGTCAGCCAGGCCTCAGTTTGAAGAACTTGTGGCCATCTATGCAGTGTGTACCTTTGCTTGGTAAACTGAGCTGTGAGGATGGCTGACTCTGCCCTGACTAGAGAGGCCTGGTTACTTTTGGTACACAGTGCCCTCATGACGATCTCGGGGGAGCCCTCCAAATGTAGTTTAAGAATTCCAGAGCAGTCTTACCAGTTTGGTTCTGGCTGAGGTTCGAGTTCGAAGGAGCCTCCAACAGCAGGGTCTCCATCACCTTGTAGATGTAATTACAGTTTTTAAGAAAGATAGAAATGGGTTGTGATTGATGTCTTAAGGTTTCAGGTTGTTTTGAAGTCTTAAAGGCCTAGGAGTTTTTCTCCAGTAGCTTCCTTTAGGTCTCAGCTATTAGAAATAGATACATTGTTTGTAAGAGAGAAGCTGTTACACACACACACACACACACACACACACACACACCAGTTTAGGAATAGAAATGTAATTTTTTTCTGAACAGACCTTACCTTCTGGAAAAGAAAGTGATTTTTTTTTTTAGGTGTAACAGACCATAAAGTAAATAACATTCTCTAAAGACACAAATCTGTAAACAAAGCATAAATATCTTTATTTAAAATGGATTAAGTTCCGAAGCCTAATGCTTTTGTTGCAGTATCACGTGGCTTGTACCCGTCTGTCACTAATCATGTGTTGCCCTCAGAATTACATTAAAAAGTAGGCATGCACCGGCTCACAGATTCTTACGTGTAGTGGTAGTGAAACAGAAACTAGTTACAGACACTGAGGAGGCTGGAGAGATGAGGTCGCCACACACCTGGCCTCTTCCCTTCCTTTCCTTTCCCAACTCTGCTCCTTCGAGTTGTCCTTGCAGAAGATGGAGGGAGCTCGGCCCTTAGGGTCGTCTTTCCTAGACCTGGCAATAGGAGTGGCTGGCTGGGCACTGAGACTCCTTCCCCAGACATGCCAAGCTGACCCTTTGCTTTATAGGCTGTCGGGAGGTGGGCAGTCCTGTCCCCGGCTTTCCCAGAAAGGCCTGGGAGGAGCAGGGAGGAACAAGGAGAATGTTCTGCTCTCCTAGACACTTCCTCCCCACCCCTGGGGTGCAGGGAGGAGGTGGTGGGGAGTTGGAATCCAAGGAGAAAGCAGGACTGGAGGGTCTGAAGGCTGTAACTGCCATTGTCTGTGCAGTCCAGAAGTTGCTTGGCTGTTGGTTCTGTATGCTGACGCAGGTAGGGTGCGCGTGTACACCTTTAGATGCTGAATGCACAGGCAAGTAAAACTGAGAGGCCAAACGCTGGGGATTTGGCTGTTTTTCTAAAGAATTGAAACTGGCTTTTCTGGCCCAACAATGGAGTCAGCTGCTCAAATTACTCCAGGTAGTCGTCATTGTTAGGGCAGTAAAAATGACTGGAAAGGTGCAGCAGTAAAGTGGGGTTCAGAAGGGCCCCGGGCCCCCTTGTGCCTTTTTTTTTTCTTTGCAATGCTGGAAGAAGAGGATTGGAGAAGTCACTTGGCCCTGGCCTGACTCCTCCTCTTCCTCTCTCTGCCCATCGATGTGGCCACAGTGCTCCGAGTGGCTGCCTGGTGCTTAGTGCTGTGGCCGGATTTTAAAGTATTTTTAAGTTTTCAGCATGTCAGCCATCACATCCAGAGTTCCTCTTCGTTTTCAAAGGCACCCGGTCAAACCGTTTGGCCACCCCCCTCCCCACCCCACCCCCACCATGTGCCTCCAGTCAGGGAGGGGGGTGATGATGCTAACTGACTACCAACTTCAAAAAAGCATTCATTAATTAGATTCTTACACCCGAGTCAGAAGGCGTTTATGCATTTGTACACAAGGATGTCTAAGGTTCAAAATCAAAGAGAAGAAAGTGGAAAGAAAAAAAAATAAGAAAAGAAGCTGGCACTCTTTCCAGTCTAAGCTGTGTGCTGGTCTCCTGTTCACTAGGCATTTGTCCCTTAGTCCAGAGGTGACAGAAAATGCCAGTTACTGTGGTATTTAACTGACACCAAACTGCTGTCCAAATACTGCAATTAGACCCAGGCTTCTTTCTTCATTGGTGGGAAGGAGAACACACCCAGAAAAAGGAGGAAACTAGACTTTCATTGGACATTTAAAAATTCCAGGCTGAAGAGTCTGAAGAAAACCCAACGAGTTTCTTTTTAATTAAGGGTCCATTTGTACTTAAAAAAAAAAAAAGGAGTAGTCAGAATGTCTCAAAGTGTGAGCCACTCAAATGGTTCATTTGTGTACTTTTCACCCAAGGTCAAAAAGTAATTATTGCTATCTAAAATTGTTTTGGAATTGAAGTGTTTTAGGTCACACATAGTAAGATTTATCAATACTAGAAATTTACATAAGCCACTTAGGGCACATGTGAAAAAGGGTTATGGGCATATTAGAAGAATATTATTCTGATGCCTGGGTAGGAATAATTGGATGAAACATGCTTCTCCCTTTTTTTCTTAAGCAATTTCCTTGTTTTCTGGAGGGTAGTCAGCAGTAATAAGAATGTGCTTTAGATTTCTTACAGGTATCTAAAACAGTTCTAAAAACAATGAGAAGTTTTAATTTTTTTAATTTTTTATTTTTTTCTTACCTTTAAATCTCACTTTGTGTATGGTCTCGCCAAAGGCTCTCATGTTAGTGAGCACTTTAGTTTTAGTAATGAACTACTTCTTGGTGCATTGAATGAATTTAATATGTTAATACTCCTGTAAGGCCTAGAATTGCCTGGCTGCCCCTTGCCCTGCCTGCCTGGTACTGGCTGAAAAGGTACCATTGTTTGTTCTGCAAACACTGGGTTATGTTTGTTTCCAAGGTGACTGGTTCTATTGCTGCTCTTTGAGCAAGGGGGGGGGGGATGGGAAGAGAGAAAGTAGCCTTAGACACCTGAGAGCATCCTATTTGTGACAGTCTATGTATGACAGTGTGTATAGTGAGATTTTATATTAACTGAGCTTATTTGAGAAGAGGGATAATGTAGAAATGAAAAGTACAGTGTCAATCACCTCCAGGTTTTGAGTTAATACAGTATATGGTGAAGGTGATGGTAAGAAATGCTAGAATAAAATCTACTTAGGCTGAAGTAAACCGTTAACATTGGAAAATTAAAGAGCTAAGAGAAAGCTGTTTTAGATGTTCACTTGAGAAATATTACTCTTTGCCTTTCAGTTACAATAACCCAATTTATGAAAGCTGTTCAGATAAATACTTGGTGGTATAATTAAAATTGGTTATTGATAAAGTATATAGTCCTTCAGAAAATAAGGACATGAAACACACATTTCTGCTTTGAGTTTTGTTAATTTATTTTATTTTTTTTTTCTGACAACTGGGCAAGATCGTTGAGGTGCATTTGTACCAGAAAACTTCCAGAGGTGACAAAATGGATTCAGAGCATCTTTTCATGGTTGATACATATTGACATAATCGGTCAGTCTGGACATTTGTATTTTCTCAGTGAGAACTTCTAGGTTCAAACTAGAGAAGAATATTCTTCGAGCCCCCACCCTACCCCCCCAATCCAGTGCATGGATGCAGTTAACAGAACTTTGCCTTTTTACTCCTATCTGGTTTAGTACAGTTCATGCGCAGGTTTCAGTAAACATTAACTACTTTTATCAGAGCTTGCAGTGTGCTGAATGGTTAGTAAAGAGAGTGTACTGTAAGGGACAGATGAAAACGAGAGGCCAAGGTCAAATGGCTGTTGGATTTTTTTTTTTTTCATTATTGAGAATTTAGGGGAAAAGCAAGTCATTACGAGGCCTACTGGGAAACTAGCTATTCTGTCTACCATTTTATGTCTCGAGACTAACACTGATTTGTTCAGATGCAGTGCGTGGCAAGGACTTAACTTTCTTCTCATGAGAAAGCATCCTTCAGGGATGAAATGTTCTCAAGGCCTCAGCAAAGAAATGAGGTGTAACATTCCTTCATTAGGGTACTTTGGAAGAGCACCTCAATGCTGCAGGATTTCTTTTGTTCCTCTCTAAAAGATGATTCGTGTCAGCCCCCTGATAGTCACTTGTATTTCTGCAGTCGGCACAGTAACTCGTACACCAAAGCGCTAGAATTCAATATCGCCAAATATAGACTAAACATGTGAGTTCCACATATTGTGTAATATTCTAGAACTCTGGCTGTCAGGTTTGAAAATAAGAACCCGGTTCTCACTTTCTTAGCGAACGGGGTAACATTTCAAACGCGGATGGCTAAGCTGCCCTGTTCCTGCCCCTGCGATCCAGGGGTTTTTAAGCGGCGACTGCGATCCGGGTCGCCCACTCGCATCGCTGTTTGCCCAGCGGTGGGTCGGTTCTGGGTTTGCTCCGACGACCGTGGCAGCAACCATGAGGTTAAAGTTGTTGAAGAAACCCGAAGCCCTCGGTGTAAGCTTTAAACGTGCATGGGCGTCCTCCGGCCCAGGTCTGTCCTTGTCAGGACGCGGTCAGCACGCCCGGTGACCCCAGAGCTTCCAGGCCTGTGACCCTGCTGTGGGGCATCTCCCGGGTTCGGTTAGGCTTCCTAGAGAAGGGCGTGAGGGAGACTTGAGGTGAGCAGCCATTATACAGGCATGCGTCGGCGCGGACGGGCGGCGCAGTACGAGGCGCCAGAGCTGCGGAGCCAGGCCCTCTAGGGCCAGTCTGTGACCTCCTCTGTCCAGGGACTTGCGGTGCTTGGCCGGGCTCTGCGGGACCTGCACGACGCTCGCCTCACCTCAACTCGAGTGCTGGGCACTCCGCGAGTGGGCCGCGGAGCTGTCAGTCATGTCGGCGGTACCGCCGATTGGATGAGGCGCCGGCGAGGGGTGGGGCAGGGCGCTGGCATCCCTGATGGGACCTTGAAGATCTGATCGCGGCCTCTCGGGATCTCCTCAGGCTCTCGCCGCAGTCTCTGGCTGGAGCGTCGGCTCAGCGGCAACCAGAGTCCCCCCCCCAGAACCGGTTGAATGAACCACTAAGCCTTAAAAAGAATTCCCTCAGAGACAGCTTAGAAAATGTGGGTGCTCTGAGCAAGACCCTCTTCCTCTTTACCTCTTCCTCCTTCTGGCTAGTTCGAGGGCTTTTAGCTCGTGACCACGTTTACAGTTTCGGAAGTTTTCAGAGGCCTGTGCTGGCCGGCTCGCACTCTGTATTTTTCCCTCAGAATAAGTCCCTGTTCGGATCTTGGGTTTCTGTCGATGGCATGGCTCACTGGAGGCTGGAGCTGGGCTGCAGAGTCGGACCCGCAGGAGGCCCCATGGAGCAGGAAGTCAGGGACTTCCATGTGGGGACAGCAGCAGAGTGGCAGCAGCCAGGTGGCCGAGCATTCAAGCACACATACAGCTCAGCCTGGCCTTTCTGAATTCCCCTGGTTTCTCTAAAATGACTCTCACTTGGAGAATGGAGGCAGAGGCCCTGAATAGTGCAGAGCCAGGCCTCCGGCATTGTGTCCTTCATGGGAAGCCCACATGTTGGCAGTCACTGTGTTAAAGTGAGGCGCCCTTGTCTCTGAGGGCCGCTTCAAATTTCTCTCCACAGCACCAGTTGTTGAAAAAAAGATCCTGTTTAGCTGTGGTTGCGCTTCCTCATGTTCTGAGCGTGTACGTCACACTAGTGAGGAGAGTGTTGCTACTGCTACTGATGGCCAAAGGTCTCTTGCCACAGAGCCAGCCTGTTAGGTATGCTCTGTCTTACTCTAGGACAGTCCACAGGGTCAGCTTTGAAGCTCCCTGGCAGGTTCTCTTACAGTCATGTAACTCAGAACAAGGCTAGAGCCAGGGACTTGATGCAGCCTCAGAGAAGTGGCCCTCCCACACAGTAGTACACTATAGTGGCCTAGATCATTTCTTTGTCTTACAGTACGATGTCTGGCCTTCTGCACTTTGAGATTCGCCTCCTTTTCACATTACTGTTTGGTGACCACCTTTCTCAAAACGGATCCATCACCAGGGTGAGAACTTTTTTCCATGCTACAAAAACCCACCTCCAAAAGATTCTGGTTGAGCTAGTTGAGGTCAAGGGTAGAAACAGGTAATTTGGAGCATTTGTGTCAAATATTTGATGAGGTAGGCATGGTGGCATTCGTGTTTAATCCAAGCATTTCTGTGAGTTTAAGCTAACCAGAGCTACATAGAACACACACACACACACACACACACACACACACACACACACACTCTCACCCTGATGAGAAAAATGGATGTATTTGTGTGTGTTTGTGTAGTTCAAAAGTAGTTTTCAGGAGTCAGTTCTTGGTGGATTCTGGGAATCAAACCCAGGTCTCCGGGCTTGTAGCAGACACCTTTACCCTCTGAGTCATTCTCACAAGCCCAACAAATAAAAAAACAATTTTTTAAAAAAAAAAAAAAACATGGATGAAAGGTAAGCCCCACATTCTCATAGCGGATGCTTGCTTGCTGCAAAGCTCGGTTTGTTGTTAATAGTGTACTGTGGCACCTGTGCTAGAACCATCATGGCCCTCAGCACTGGCAGGTGTAAATGCCACTAATTAATTTTTTAAGAACCCCGAGCTCTGACAGAGTTATCAGGGATGCTGAGTAGCAGGTACCAGATGTTTCTTTTGTTAAAGTCATGGAGAAGCAGTGTCTCAGGCTTAGTCTAATGCTGTGGGGCTTGGAGTACTGAGTATTTTCTATAAGGAGGAAAGAGTGGGGTGGGGGGGTGTATATGTTCCGGTTCCTCATGTGCCTTTCTCTTTCACAGTATTATCTTTGGTGGAGGGCTTGACCTGATTATCATTAGGCCCAGGTCCTGATAGAAGAGGGTTAAATGGTACTCAGGGGCCTCTTTATCTGAGCCGTTTTGCCACAGCTGAAGTTGACAGCCTGTGCCTCTAACTGAATCCAGTCCTTTTTCACTGGGGAACAACAGTAAAGTCAGAGGCTCCTCATGTCGAGAAGACTTTACAGCCCCTGAACAGCCTTTGGTTTCGCAGTTCATGAATGCACCATTTGTTGTTTTGAGCACAACTGTTAGATACAACTGGTCTTGTGGCCCACTCTGCCTGTGACCAGTGAGCATCAGAGTAGACGGATTCCTCCCCCAACACTTGCCTTTTTTTTTTTTTTTTTTTTTGCATGGGCCAAGACTTTTATTCATACTAGAATTCCTTTGACCCAGTTTATATTTTTTAAAAGTGTAAATTTCAGAAAATAAGGTTTTAGTGTGCTAAAACTGGCTTGAGAAAATTTGAGTAAGTATTTTAGTTGATTAAAGAGTTTTCCTTTTTTGAGTGTGGTTTACTCTTACACACATGCTGACTTTGAAACTGAATTTTAAACTGAGGTTATAGTTATCTTTACATCATCTCTTCATCAAATAATTGCCTTCAATTCAATTTAAGATCCTAGGTGCTTTCATAGCAAAAATGAGCATATGAGGTATGGGTTAGTTTTGATTTAACCATTTTACAATGTATATATATATCAAAATGTCGTGTATACACTATAAATAAATACAGCCCCCACCCCTACCCCCTGCTCAGACTCAACCCAGAGACTTCGCTGTGCTAGGCAGTGACTACTGTTGAGGTAAATCTCCCGCCTGACACATTTTGTCAACCACACCATAATAAAACTTATTAATTAAAAAGTAATTTAAGGGAGCTGTCAGTTAAACGTTAACATGGTGTTCTTAACCATTTCTAGAATATTTCTGGATAACATGATTATTCTTCTCCTAGAATAGGGCTCTCTACACACGGCAGCGCTCAAGCTAGCGTTTCTCACTTCTGTTTTCTTTTCCTCTCACATGCTCGGCTTTTGGTCCTGATTGGTTGCAGCCGGTGTTTACATTGAAATTATTCCTTCTCTATAGTTTAAGATACTGTATCGAGAGAGTCTTAGTTTCCCTTTACATTGAAATTATTCCTTCTCTATAGTTTAAGATACTGTATCGAGAGAGTCTTAGTTTCCCATTCAGCTGGGATTTGCATGTCCACACTGACCTTTCCAGCCGCTATTGGGGTTTGGATGGGCCAAGGACATGAATGTGTTTACTGTGTTTAAACATCCTGTAACAATGAATCCTGCATGCATTGAGATCCCAGGGCTTCAAAGAAAGGTGGCTGGACACTGAAGAAGCTCAGCTTGTCAAATCTTTGATCTGGGTTAGTTTGTTCACTTTATTTTTGAGAACAAGGTCTCAGGTGTGTAGCCTTGGCCTGGAGCTTGCTTTGTAGACCAGGCTAGCTTTGAACTCACGGAGATCAGCCTGCCTCTGCCCAAGGAACAGGATCAAAGGCATGCAACACCACATCCCTAGCTATGTAGTTAAATCTTAAGTAAACTCATACTCTCTCTCTCTCTCTCTCTCTCTCTCTCTCTCTCTCTCTCTCTGTGCACATGTACATGTGTGTGCATGTGTTTAGACAGTCTTCCTCTGTAGCCCAGGTTAGCCTCCTTCAGACTCCTTTGTTCTGAGATGTCTATCTGTTTTTCAGAGAAGTTATGGAGACCCTGCATTATATTTGTGTTTTTGTGAAAACTTGGCATATTGAAACACCTACAGGAGAAAGGCACAGCCTGGCGTGGGCTCTTTCTCACTTCACCATTCTTTTGTGAAGATGTCTCCTAAGTGGCAGGTGAGGTGGGGGAAGCAAGTTCAAGTTTAAAGCTTCTGGGCAGCAGCTTTCTCAGCCTTGCCCTCAATGTCAGTCTTCCACGTTTCCACACTTGGCTTTGATACGTGCCTTTAAATGCAAGCTGCTGCCCTTTGCCGCAGTCGTGTGTGTTTAATTACGTGTCCGTTTGAAATGGCAGCTAAAGCACCACAAGGAATTATCAGCAGGTAGAAACTGCTTTTCCTATGTCTTCCGACAGCCAGTGTGGCTTAGTTGATGCTTCTGTTGCTAAGCAGGTAGGTTTCTGGTCTGGAGGCTACCCATTAACCCTATAAGTGCCTAACGGCAAACCGTAAAGATCAAGAGAAATAACCCAGTGTTTTCTCCTGCATGGTGTTTTGTCCAAGTGTAAGAAAAGTGCGAAAGGGCAGGTTAAGCTTGATTTGCTCGTTCAGAGGCCAAGGAGGAGAGCCGGGAGATGATGAGGACTCCATTTTAGCAGTTATCACTGGGATGGAGGCTCCGGTAGTTGATAGTGAAGGTCTCAGCAACATGATCAGAATTAGGGGTTGGATTCCGGTGAGGAATGGGGTTAGCTCTTCTCTGTGGTATTTTCTCTGTAAGCCTGCCTTCAATTGCCCACATGGCTGTGAGGAGAGAAAGAAGGAAGAAAGGGGTTGCTGTTTGCATCCATTTGCCAGAAAGGAGTTAACAGAACATACCACAAAACAGGTTGGGCAAGACTGTTAAAGTCAGTGATGAAGCCTGCCTCCCCCTTCTCTTCTTCCTCCCTCCTCCTCCTCTTCCCTCTCTTTCCCTTTACCACTTTCAGGACTTTAAAACATCTTTGGACTATCGCCTACATCCCCCTTCCTCCCCTACACCCCCAACTCACTGCCTGGCTTCCCCTCTTTTAGTCAGAACACTTGATGTGAATAAAATACTTTGTGCAGACAAGGAGCTTGCCTACCACAGGCAGGCAGCCTGGCCGGCTGTTTCTCAAGCAGCCGATGGTGCCCTCTGTCATGTAACATAGGCCCTATTCACCAGCAGCATTCTTGAGTATGCATTTATGCCTCTGTGGGACTGTGGAGTGGACAGCTTGGGAGGGAGGGAGAATGTGGAGGCTGGAATGAAGGAGTTGTGTGCATTCACACAGAGCAACGAGCCACCCAAATGCCACTAAGTCAGGAAACATTGTTTGAAGCATCTTTAGTTAGCTCCGGCTTCTGGGGTAACCTGGGGCCTAGGGTGCCGGAGAACTGGTTTCATTGCAGGCCAGTTCGTGTCTGATATACGTTGTGCGTGGTGTTTGCATCCATTCATCCCATAAACATACCATATATAGTCACGCTTGAGCTTGCTATAACATCACAAGGGAAGCACTCCTAATGCACGGTTCCTTTCTTGCTCAGAGAAGCAGACTCACACAGGCTATTTCTGGTGTCTTGTGGCCTGCTGTCTTTGGGGAGGGGGAGGAAAAAAGGCCCCTGCTTTCCATATTTATACTGTTTGCAGTGTTTCTGATTCTCGTTTGCCTTGCACTCTGAAGAAAGTTAAAAGAATTCTACTGTCATGGGAGGAAAAACAGAATTCTCTGAGTGCATCTGTTTTAGAATAAAAGTCTGTTTTTGTTAGTGTCTTCAGTGTCACATACGTTTTGTTTTATGGGCCCTGGTCTCCCACTGTTCTGTGAGCATCCTTTTGTGTCCTTAGGGTGAGCCATACCCTGTAACATGTCACAGTTCTTGGTGGCCACGGAGAAGTTTTCCTTCTGTTTCCTTTCTCAGCCATCCTGCACTGTCCAAGTTTATTTACCACGTGTCACTTTAGATGTTCAGGGCAGAGCATGTAGCTTCTGTGGAACTGATTCAAAGCTTGACAGTGCTGGGTCAGCTATGGAGGTGGCAATGAGAAACAAAAGCAGTCCCTTTGTCCCATACCTCGAATACTGCATTTCAGCTTGGAGTGAGCGTCAGGGCATTTGTGGCTCAGATAAGAGATCTGTCAGGGCCTTCCATCCCACCCTGCTCATACCCCCACTCCCTGGAGTGTGTTTTCTCAGGACACATGTAAACAATTGAGGAAAAAGATGGTTTGCCAAGCTGGGATTTCTGTCTTGTTTTCTTTCATTAGCCTCATCAGAGTGAATCTGTATCTGACTGTGTGACAGTTAATTGTCCCATCCCTCTCCTTTCCAAGGCTGATAAGACTCTGCTTCTATCAACCCTCTCTGAGGAGTTCTTTTTTTTTTTTTTTTTTTTTTTTTCAGAGCTGGGGACCGAACCCAGGGCCTTTCGCTTCCTAGGCAAGCACTCTACCACTGAGCTAAATCCCCAACCCCGAGGAGTTCTTAATGAAGTAGAACAAAAGCTATTATAATTTTTTTGTAACTTCATTCTTTTAACTTACATGATGATATTTTTCTAGTAATGCAAGCTGACCAATAAGTTAAAATGTCTTCAAAAGCATCAGTAAGTTAATTTTTTTTTTTTAAATAAAAAGTGACTGGGCACTCCAAAGGCAGAGTCAGATGCAGCTCTGTGAGTTCAAAGCCAGACTGAGGTATGTAGGGAGACCCTGTCTCAAAAATAAACAAAATCCAAACAGATGTCTGAAGAGAGGGTTCAGCAGCCAAGAGCACTGACTGCTCAACAGAGGACCCAGATTCCATTCCCAGCACCTACATGGCAGCAAAGGATGTCTGCACCTCCAGCCCCAGGAGATCTGACACCCTCTTCTGTCTTCCTTTTGCAAGAGCATGGTGTACTGACGTGCACAAAGGCAAAACAAAACAAATTTTTTAAAAAGTCAGAATACTTTCAAGTGATCTACACTTGTTTCTAGATAATTGCTAATTATTAGTAGTAATTTCTCAACATCAGATAATGTTTAGGAAATCCAGATGACCTGTTATCACCATGGAGACCACAGCAGATTGATTAGTCTGTGTTTGACCTCTATGTATTGTGTCACTTAGGTGGAAGTAAGTTGCTTGGCACTCTCTAGACTGAGTGAGAGTTAGTGGGGTGAATAGTAAATATGGTGGTGATTTATAGGTTCCAAAAGTCACACAAGTATTCAGAAGTCCTGATGACAATACCCCTAACCTTGATTTGTGTGGCATGCTGGCAATATTTATACTGGTTTGTTTGTTTGTTTGTTTGTTTGTTTGTTTGTTTGTTTAGAGACAGGGTTTCTCTGTATCCCTCTGTCTGGCACACACCTCTAATCCCAGCACTCGAAATGCAGAGGTAGGTGGAACTCTGAGGCCAGCTCAATTTACAAATCCAGGACAGCCAGGTCCACCCCCATTTATACAAGTGATACAGTACATGTGAGTCAACTGCCACCACCACCTGGCTTTGTTTATGATCTT
This sequence comes from Rattus norvegicus, assembly GCF_021556685.1. NCBI lineage: Eukaryota > Metazoa > Chordata > Mammalia > Rodentia > Muridae > Rattus > Rattus norvegicus. The sequence goes on along the minus strand of NC_141550.1, from coordinate 26,879,255 downwards.
AATGTGAATTGTCTTTTTTGTGTTCATAGCTAGAATGATATGTTAGATGTCACTGAATTTTTACAAAAAATATTTATGTTATGTGTGTATGTGTGTTTTGCTTGAAAGTATGTCTGTGCATCATCTGTGGACTTCAGAAGAGGGCATCAGGCCGTGGTGAACCACTCTATATGTGATGGGAATGAAACCCAGGTCTGCTTTAAGAACAAATGCTCCTAACTGTTGTGACATCAACCCAGCCCAGAAAGCCATTGGGTGGTTTTTTTTGTTTTTTGTTTTGTTTTTTTGTTTTGTTTGTTTGTTTGTTTGTTTGTTTGTTTATAAGCTGTCTCTGGTGTAAAGAAAGCTCTATACCAGAGAGGTCATAGGTACCTGGAAGATACTCTTTATAGAAAAGGAAGTTTGGACTTGTGCTGTGTATGTATAAGATTTATTATTCTGTAGATGTGCATGTATGTGGGTGTATGTGCATGTAAATGCATGAGAGGGCATCAGGTGCCCTGGAGCTACAGTGGTTGTCAGCTACCCAACATGGATGCTGGAACCAAACTCAAGTCCTTGCAAGAGCATCCCACCCTCTTGACTGAGTCACCCCTAGCCTCATTGGGTGGGAGTTTTGTTGTGTTGTTTTAAAGAGCCAGGGCCCTACTTTGTAGCCCAGGCAGGCTTTAAAACGAATTCCTGTCCTTTTTGCTTTGGTCTTCCCTGTGCCTGGAAGGGATTGTAGGGTCAGAATGACCATGCTCTAATAATCAGACTCATAGATCCATTTGAACACTCAATACTTCCATATATTAGCTTTCATTAAGACTTCTGTGTGGTTAGATTTGCTGTAGCACATTTCTAATACTGAAGAATGGCATAAACTTTTATGCTCCTCTTCAGACAAGCCCTTGGTGTTTTTCATAAGAGAAACTGTTCATTTGAATATTTAACTAGAGTTAAAATTGGGTCTTGCCAGTATCCAGGGAAACTCTGACTCCAGATTGCCACACCGAAGGTTGAAAGTATTCTCTTACATTGTAGTCACCTTTGACACTGTCCAGCAATGGGAAATGCATTTGAATTTCATGTAAGAAATAGCAGTCAGTTGTCTGTATGCTGGATGCTCAGCCCAGCTGGAAAGGTAATTAAAACCCAGGACTTCCAGAAAGCAGAGAGAGAGAGCTGACTCTTTGAAGTGGGCTTAGCACAGGGTCTGTGTGCAGAAGGAGCATTGCCGAGGGTTGGGAGAGTTTGTCTTTGAAATCCACGGCTTCTGGCAGAAGTGACCTGATCGTGATGGCTACTCTGTTTGCGAAGGACTTTGTCATATCCGCTGGGTGGGTGGAGTCTCAGGGACAACTGTTAAGAGTGGAGTGGCAGAACTGGAGGTGCAGGTAGGGAAGTGTCCAGGCATGGGATGGAATAGCCTCTGGGCGCCTAGAGAACAGCCCTTCTGAATCATAGGCATAGAGAACTTGGTCCCGTTGGAGCTAATGGGTAGAGAGCAGGAAAGTGCATGCACTTACTACTCTGTCCCTGCAGAACTCTGAATCTGGAGACACCGAAGACATTGCTGGGCTGTTAGTGGACCCTCAGGCTGCCATAATCAGTATTGAAAAGCTCTTTCCCCTTTATAAAAAAGCCTTTAAAAAATTTTTTAAACTAGATGTCACCAATCAGCTTTAAAGCTAAAGTTGTACTTACAGATAACCAAATTACTTAAGAGGGGAGAAGAGACCCAGAGAGAAAAATTTGATCAATTGATTTAAGGTGGTTGGAGGATTAAAATGTGTTACTTGATTGCTGGTCTTGTCCTGGATTCGGGGATTTCAAGGAAAAGTGGACAATGCCGGCTTTTGTCCAAGGATTTTGGCAGTCACATGATCTGTATAGCCAGTCCCAGGGGCAGAAAGTGCTGGCATCCTCTGTGCCTCATCCATTTAGAGGAGGAATTGCTGCTGAGTGGGAAGGATGTTCTGGCTTGGGGGCCGTTTAGCTGAGAACTGACTTTGGTCCTGGACTTAAGTTGGCAATCCCAAAGTGGTGGCGTGAATGGGCTATAATATTTGGGTATAATTTGGAGCTTAAGGGGGAGGCAATAGCAAGGAAACCAGTAGAGGCCATCACTTCCAGTCCCCTGCTGCATGGAGAGATGCCGGCCCAACCAGGTTAGGACAGGGCACAAGGATCATCTTGATAAACTATCTCGAATAATTCAGGGATATGGACAATTTATTCAAGTCTGAAGCTGCAGACCTCTGAGCAGAAGCCAGTGGGGATCTGGGTTATATAAAGATACCATTTATAAACTCCCAGGAATTTACTTACAGCTAGATTCTCTTGTGATGGGCATGTGTGTAGAGGTGAAGTGATCAGGTTAGAGCACAAGAACCATGTAGGATTGCTTTATATGGCTTTGTTCTCTCAGTGTTGGATCCCATATCTCTTTCCTTCACACAGAAGCATGAAAAGGACTCTGGCTTGATGAAACAGTACGAGTGTTATAAAGCCACTTGGCTGAATAATAAATCATTGGGGGACCTCATGGGAAAGTCACTGGCAAGACATGATGCTGTTTCATTTAGCGAATTTAATAAGTCTTTTCTAACAACGTACAGGTCCTGTTACTATTTTTTAATGGTCTAAGAGAATATTCCATGCGATTGCCTTATGAAAAAGGAGGAAATGATCCTGCTTCAGGATTCAAATGAAGATTTGCTGATCTTCCTAACACAAGTAGAGTGACGTAGTTTTTATGTATGGGGGTAATTAAAAGCTAGGTTTTCAGGGCTGGGCATATAGCTTAGTGGTAGGGAACTTGCCTATCAAGTGTAAGAGCCTAGGTTTGATTTCTAGCATGGAATGGCTGGTGGGGGAGCATCTTACTGTGTCACTCAAACTCAGTGGCTCAAACAGTTCCCCTCCTTCAGCCTTCTGAGTATGAGTAGCAAAGCTACAGGCTTGTACCACTGTACCCAACCTAGATTTTCTCCTTTTCTTTCCTTTCCTTTCCTTTCCCTTTCCTTTCCTTTCCTCGTCTGTCTGTCTTTCCTTTCTCTCTTTCTCCTTTTGTTTGCTTGTTTTTGTTTTACAAGACAGGGCTTCTCTGTGTAGCCCTGGCTGTCCTGGAGTTACTCTGTAGACTAGGCTGGTTAAAGGTGTGGACTGTCACCATCATCTGGTGGTGAAAAGGCATGTGTGGTAAGGGGTAGGGAAATAGGGACCTTTTGTCTATATAGAATGATGGTGTTTTCCAGGAGAAAATTCTGCTTCCTTCGAAGTGAGTTGTGGACTAGGGTCTTCCATGATCGCCCTCCAGGAAGTGCTGTTCCGGCTCAGTGGAATGAAAGGCTGATTCTGCTAAATATATTTTCTTTATTGTTTCTTTCCAGTCCTTTCAATTTTATGTGTTTCAATCTGTCATTTTGGTGCATGCCTCTAATCGTAGAACTTGGGGAAACTGAGGCAGCAAGATAGAGATTTTGAGGTCAGACTGCCTGGGCAATGTAGTGAGATCTTCCCTACACTTCAAAAAAGAAAGAGATTCCTACACCCCCTTTCTATTTAGGCAAAATAAGTTATCAGCCCACACACAATCAAATGGAACCTTTGTGCTCTTGGTCCATGCCAGAGAAGCAGAACGACAGTCAAAAGGGTTCCAGTAAGGAGAGAAACAGTCACCCTTCTCATCTGCTAAAATTCATTTTTATTATCTAATATAGTTCTTAAATGACTTCACTCTTGATTCAGTATAGCACTCAATGCACAGCAGATCCAGTTTTCCTTTAGAAACTTCCAGATTTGGGCAGGGAGGTCTGTGGAGCAGGTAAGGTTATAGAGGCCATAGGTACAGCCCACTTCTGTGGACACTTCCTCTCACCCAGCTCTTGTTCTAAATCCTCCAATGTTCTTGCTTTTCACCCTGGAAAACACTTGTTTTATTTAGTTTTCTCAGTGGGAGTTGTTTCATGAGCATACTGCAGTGAGGGGTTTTTTAAATTGGTTAGAAACAGAGCTCCAAATGGAAGACATTAAAAAAAAATTGTACAGGTAAAAGTTAATGAGGATGGGGTAGACATCCTGACCGATTTTTAAGAATGATGCATTCGCCCTTACACACGTGTGTTTGATAGATTAGATGCAGTTTGGGTACCTTTGTCATAAAGATGATAAGCATTCTTGTTTGATTGACTGATTGGTTGGCTGGTCGGAGACGGAGACAAGATCTCATGGTTGTAGCCCTGGAACTCAATAAACCATGCTGGTTTGGAGCTCACTGCAAGTCACCTGCCTCTGCATTCTTAGTGCTAAGGATTACAGACATGGGCTACCACATCTGGCACAGAGGGACATTGATTGGTTAATTTAAACTATACTGTATGAGGTATCAAATAAGCCTTGAAACCTAAAACATTTAACTCATGCCTTTATTGCTGATATGAAGTCTTCAGAAGAGTCACAACTTTTTGGTGTAGCTGCCTCCCAGGCTAATGACTCAAGGTTCCAGGCTGCAAGAAGAGCTAGGAGGTCATATGATCAGCTTTTAAAGGCAGCCTGCAGGGATGTGCATGGCTTGCGCTCACAGCCCATTGGCCCTAACCAGCAAGTGTGGCCTGCTTGAGTGCAAAGTTATTCTCCAACAGTGAGCCAAGCTGCCTGCCTAGACTCCTTCATCATCTCATCTCCTGAAGGCTTACTTTGAACATAAATGAATGAAGACTTAGGCCTAAAGCCTAAAACACCCAACACTGTTCACCCAACAGTGATGCTCAAAGTGTGTTTCCCCAAATAAGTCACATAAGCGTCGCCTGGGCACTTGTTATTGAACAGTCTCATGGATTTCATCAGATTCTGGAGGGCTGGTGGGGTCATGGTAGATTGTTTGTGTGTATGTGCAAGGTCCTAGCTACTTGAATTGATAATTAGCACCATAAGCAAAAGAAGAAACTGCACTGGGGTTCTGGGAAGCTGTTAGAATCAGTTATTGAGGTTATGGGAAAGGTTAATAGTGCTTAAGTTTTAGCACCAGTCAGATTCATGGTTGAAGAATTAAGCCTAAAGTTCTGATAAGCATTTGCTACTGTGAATGTCTGGGAAACATACTTGGGACCACACATATAATAAATAGTTTTAGAGGATTTGTACTGTGTGTCTCAGACTATGATCCTATCGAATGTATTCATCTGTTGCCCACAACAACCATATGATGTAGCTATTTTTAAAGACTTTGTATTTAGCTGAGGAAACTGAGACGCACTGGTGTCACAAGGTCAGGATGCAAATGTAAATGCAAGAATTGAACCCAGGCACAAAGAGTGGCTCAGAAACCCACCGCATAACCACAGGTTGCATGTGTGTTTGCTGATCTTTAAGGTGACAGTTTACCGGGCCATGTTGTATTTTTTTTTTACTTTTTTTTTTGAATGGAGACAATCTGAGAACTAGCAGGAAGTGTGGTGTGATGGTGACAGTTCACATTTTAAGTTAAGCCCCCTCACCACGAGCTTCATTCGTTGGTGGTTTACATGTGTGGTGGGCTACTGGCAGTATTGGCCAACCATGGAGGAGCATGGCTGGGCTGTAGTTGCTCAGCCATTTAAAACCGAACAATAAACAGAACGAGGCTGTTAGGGGTAGAACCAGGGAGTTAGTGGGAAGTGGTTTCTCGGAGTGAGGTGTAGTTCAGTCAACATTACAAGAACATTTTCTTCAGTTAACCTATGTGCAATCTCTGAGCTTAGCAGGGAGGCCCTGTTCTCATCACCTCCCCTTTTGAGTCTTCTCTGGCCTTTCATCTCTCTGCCCTTGCTGAGATGCCTGTGTGAAGCTGGATTCCATCAGACACTTTAAAAGTTTCTGTTGAGTCTTCAGTGTAACGGGGAAAATGTGTTCCTCTTTCCAAGAGATGGGGTAAAATGGCTCTCAGCCTTCCACTCGAGAAGGCTCTTGGAAGGAGTTCCGTGGAGAGGATCTAATCATTAGCGTTTTTGAGACATTAAGAACCGCTCATTCCCTTACATTCTTTTCAAATGAGTGACAGGGGCTAGAGAGGCAGTTCAGTGCTTAAGAGCAATGGCTGCTCCTCTAGAGGACCCAGAGTCGTTCCCCGAACTCACATGGTAGCTCTCAACCTTGTAAAACTCCAGTTCCAGGAGATGCAATGCCTTTTGGCTTTCTCAGGCACCAGGCGTGTGCACAGTGCACATACATGCGAGTATATACTATATGTATATATTTTACACAATACATATAAAATTATGCACATGCATGTGATACATATAAACATTATACACATATGAATATCATATCTTTTTTTTTTTTAAATAAAATGTGATGATCAAGTACACTTTCCAGCCTGGTCTGACATCTGTTGCTGTTAGTGGTCCTTTGCTGGCCCATGCATTCTCCCTCCTGCTTCCTCTCACACTCAGCAGGCTGCAGTTGAGATGGCTCCCCTGGCAGCTGACTCTAGGTGGAGGATAAAGATAGCATCGACCCTTTCGTGCTTCGTGTTAGCTGGGAACAACTGCTATGCTCTGTATGATTCGAACACATTTCACTTCCAAATTGCTGACATTTTTAGGTTTCTACAAGCTAGAGCTTAACTGAGCTTTTGACACTCCAACTCGAGCACAGGATTTTCCCTTGAGAGGCTGTCGCTCACCTAGTAGTTGAAGAGAGATGGGAAAGAGCAGAGGAAAGGTGGAGGAGACTGTAGAAGTTGTTTTAAACCTCCATCCCTCTCCTTCCTTCCTCCCTCTCATCGGTGTAATTATTATTTGCTTAATAATTAGATCTGCCTCAGTGGTGGTGTGTGTATGAACCTGCGACAACCATCTGGATCACAATGCTCTTGCTGGCCCTGTGCTTACTGGATTTGATGCTCATGTATTTGACGCCAGCACTCAAGGCCTAGGCAGGCAGGTCTCTGTGTTTCAGACCAGCCAGGACTGCATAGTGGAGCGTTGTCTTCTGTGGCGTTCCAGCCGTGTTTTATACTGAGCCATATCTGAGTTAGAGCTCCAAAGCTCAGCCCAGAGAGAGAGCTGCAAGTATTTTGCGATGAACATTTGGAAGGTGTTTTCTTCTATGGGAGGCCTGGTGTCCTTGGTATGTGGAACCCCCTGGTTTATATTTAACCAGAGAACAGCTACATGACTGGATTGGATATCAGCAGGAAGACAAGTAACAGGCTTGCCTTTAACTGCTAGAGTTTGATGCAGTGTTTGAAATAATAACATTTTTCTTTTCCTCTGCCAGCCATCAAGAGTAGGAACCTGGTGCCATAGACTCCTTGAATAGGAGTGGGGCTTTCTAGAAGTACCACTTAACCATCCCTGGGACTGTGTGTGTGTGTGTGTGTGTGTGTGTGTGTGTGTGTGTGTGTGTGTGTGTGTGTGTGTGTCCTGTCCTGTCTCGAATTCTTTTTGTTCTTTTTTTCGGAGCTGGGGACCAAACCCAGGGCCTTGCGCTTCCTAGGCAAGCGCTCTGCCACTGAGCCAAATCCCCAACCCCCTGTCTCAAATTCTTGAATGTTGCCAGGATTACAGATTACAGATATATTTGGGGGAGCATGTGTGAGGCTGTGTGTTTTGAGGTAAGACTCCTGTAGCCTAGGCTAGACTTGTATCCTTGAACTTTCTCCATCCTCTTGTTTCGACCTTGAAATACTAGGGCTGTAGACATGGGGACTGATGGAGATCACCTTGAGGTCATCCTATACCTGTAAAGACTTAAAGTAACCAATGGCTCCTTTCTGTTCAGCTTCATCATCCTCCCTGGCTACTGGGCTGGTGGGTGGGGGTGGGGGATGTCTGTTTATCTCTGGCAGTCACTGGGCTGTCTCCTGTCGGCTTTCTGGTTCCTTTGCTCATTAAACCATCACTTGCCCCATTCTCTTCTTCCTACTCAGAGCTAGGACCAACTGCCTGTTTTCTGGAGATTACCAATCAGCCAAATATTTGAGTTCCTACTGTGTGCTGAAGATTAAGACCCTCCAGCAAAGAGGCCTTCTTGAACCCTCTGGGATTTCACTCTGCCATATTCAGATGAAAAGGCTCTCTGTCTGGCCTTTCTTGCTTGAGGGCGTGGAGTGTCTCCTCTGTTCCCTATTTCAAGTTCCCTCCCTCACCACTTCTACACTGCCACCACCTTCTGGGCCTCTTCGCATTGCTTCACATCCAGAGTCTTTAGATCAGAATTTAGCTCAACTAACTCTGTCAACCAAATGCAGCTTTTTCTTGGCCACCATTCTGGTGCTGTGGGCCACTGGCCTGTGGCTGTCCTTGTCTCTCTTGGCCTGCCTGCCTTTCTTTGAAAGTTGTGCTGGTTTACCTTCTCCACTCCCTTTGTTCCTTTTTCTAGTCACCCACCCCCACCCCAGTCGCCATGTTCAAACACGTTTGCTGAACTCTTACATCATCTTCTCAGACTACTGTGTGCCTGTGCCCCCCACTACCCCAAACCCAGCTTTCCCAGTTCCCCATAATTTGCCCCACACACCCTCTGTAATCATCCGCTGGCGGCACCTGGTGCTTTCTGACTATCAGCTCCCCCATCAGATTTTCCATCCCCGTCCGTCCGTGCACACACCTGTCTGCTTCTGATGCACTTGCCGAGCTACTTCAGTCTCTTGTGTCTGCTTCTTTCTGGCCCCTAGGTGGCAAGCTCTTGAGGAGTCCCCCTTCCCTTGGACCTAGTAATGATCTTTGGTGTGTGTGTGGGGAGGGGGTGTGTATCATAAATATTTAATCCCAGCACTAGAGGAGCAGAGACAGGTGGATCACTATGAGTTCAAGTTAACCAGGAGTACACAATGGGACCCTATCTCAAAATACATATATACATACACATAAGTAATCTTTTATTCCTTAGGAGTATTTTCTCCCCATATCTTTGGGAGTGAAAGTGCAAGTCCTGTTTGTTGTTCTTAAGGAACTTTGGGGCGGGGGTGGGGGGCGGTTGTTGAGGGGAGTGCTTTGTGAAATACAGTCTCACTGTGTATCCCTGCCAGGAACTTGCCCAGTCTGGAACTTGTAAACCAGGCTGACCTCAGACTCACAGAGACCCACCTGCCTCTGCCTCCAATTGTTGGAATTAAAAGCACATGCCACTGTGCCAACTCAGGTTTCTTTTAAAACCTCTGGCAGCCTGAAGTCAAGGGAAAAACATTAGTTTCAACTTCAAAGGATCTAAGCACCAAGAATGAGGGCCAGGCTAACTCAGCACCAGGCACCCACTAAGCACTGGAGTTGTGTGTTTGCTTGCTTGTTTGTTTGTCTTTAGGCTGTTTATGCATTGCAGTTTGGAGGGGGGCACACACAACTTGAAGGGCATCTCAGCCTTTATTGATGGTTTCGATTTGAAAGGTTCACTAAGACCTCCATACCCTTTCATTACTCATAAAAGACATGTTATCCACAAGACCATCTCCTAACCTGTGACCTGGAATCCCCGGGAGTTGATAGTGTGGGCAGTTACACAGCCCTAAGGCTCCCTTGCAGCCCCTTCAGAGAAGGCCACGTTATACAGGCTGAATGTTTTCTTTTAACAATCACCAAACATCCTGGAGGGCCAGAGTAAATGGGACAGGAGCAAACCTGAATAAAGGCAGTGATGGGGCTCAGGCTCGCCAGTTCCTCCTTCCTTTCCAGGAAAATGAGCCACGTTTGGGATTCTCATGCCGATATCATGCTTCAGGGGACTTTTAGAAGCTGATTTGCCAATAAGTGTTGAGTTATTGTCATGTCTTCCTATGGAAGTTAATTTTATGCTTTACCTCCTCACAAGAGAAAGGGAAGGTTAGAAGTAGGTGTTACATGCTATTGTCAGTTAGCATTTGCTGATGGGCGGCAAATGTAATGCTGTAGGTGATGGGGCAGTAGTTCAGCAGATGGAATCCAGTACCAGGTCGATGGACTCCATCCCCTGCACGGGGGAAACATAAAAAGGGGGGGGGGCATGCTATATAACATACATAGCACAGGCTAACATGGAACTTCCTATGTATCCTAGGCTGACTCTGAACTTGGGTTCCCGCTAACTCAGCACATGACACCATGCCCCCCCCCCCCCACATATAGTTTTAAATTTTTATTCTATTCATTTACTTTTTAATTTTTATATTTCTGTATGTGGGTGTATGGGCATGTGTGTGCCACCTTGTGTGTGCAAATGGAACAACTTTTTAAACAATGTTTAGTTTTATGTGTGAGTGTTTTACTTGTATGTGCACATCATGTGTGCCTGTTATCCCTGAAGGCCAGAAGAAGAGGTTGGGTCCCCTAAACTGGAGTTAGGAATGGTTGCAAGGCACCGTACGGGTGCTAGGGACCACCAACCCTGAGTCCTCTGCAAGAGCAGCAGCACTCCTAACAGCTGCACTATCTCTACAGCCCCTTCACAGGACAACTTTTAGACGTTGGTTCTCTCCTCCTTGTCAGTCCTGGGACTCAAAATGGGATCTTCAGGCCTAGTGACAAGCACCTTTGCCTGTTGAGCCCCCATCTCAAGAGCCCTCGCAGTAATTTTAAATGCGACCCACTTAGCACGGCCTTGTGCTTCATCAATGCTTACATGTGCCAACTTGCTTTTTGATCGCCGTGGTTGATTTGATTTTGCAGGCCTGAAGCTTAGACCCAGGACCTTAGGCATCTTGGCAAGCAGTCTTCTTCACCAGGCTATACCTGTGCTCCCATATGCACTTACAAGTGACCTAGATTTATAAGTTTCCCAGTGTTTTCACGACACAAACTTTTTTGTTTTTGTTGGAGATGGGACCCAGTATGAGCAGGGTTTGAGCAGGTGAGTAGGACAGGAATGACTCAGGTGCCTGCTTTGGTGACGACTCTGTATTGTTGGTTTCATGGACTGTTTCCCTCTATACACTGAAACTCATAAATGTTAAGCAAAGTAGTTACTTCTGAACTACCTCCCCTCCCATGCCCACAGGGAAGCCAAACTAGGCTACTATTTTTATTCCTGTCTTGGGGCTTACAAACAAAGGCCTACTACCTAGTAACCCAAGATTACCAGAGAAAAAAACACTGTAGACCTACCCTGTCCAGAGCTCAAGCCTCTTGTTAGGACTAACCATTCAGATCCAGCATAAAACTTTAACAGTTAGACAGCTTAGTGGGTAAAGGAACCTCTTACCAAGCCTGAGACCTGGGGCTTTCTTAATTTTGCTGTTCCATAATCAGTCTCATTCCACTGTGTGGCCCATCCATATGCCTTTCTCCACAAGGAATTTCCTTCATCTGCTAACCACTTTTGTCATCCGCTGTGTTACCTGATGCAGGCAGTCCAGGGTCATTCTGAACATCATCCTGGCCACAAGGAGTCTCCCCTTTCTTCTCCCTTTGTGATGCCTCCCCCACCCCACCAGCACCTCTTCACGTCTGTCCTTCAAACTGTCATAGTCGCCTCCTAACTAGGTTATGTGCCCCTAGTAATTTATTTTTTAGATCGATGCCAAAAGATTTTTAAAATGTGGATAAGATTAGTTTATCCCGGGCCAAAAAAAAAGGGGGTAGGGGGCGCATCCGTGGGTTTCCACAGTGGCAGGCTAAAGGTCATCCCTTCCCAGCTGGAACCTTGACCTCCGAGTCATTCTGCCAGCCTCATCTTTGCCATTTCCCCTACTCCACTCTCCCTCCTTTCCACCGAGTGCTGCTGTATGCTCTGAGGACTCCCAGGGGAGTCAGAAACAAAGCAAAAGGTTTGTAGTTAGATGGGGCGGTTGGTGGGGGGTGAGGCTTGTTTCTTTTGCCAAGTAAAGGCATAAGAAAACAATCTCAGTCATTTAATGTCCTTATCTCATTTTAAGGAGTGCTTTTTAATCTTAAAGCCAAAGCAATTTAAATGATAGAATGAATGAGTGGGAACCAATTATTTGTGGGCACCAGCATTTCACTAGAGAAGGGTGAAAATGGTAGGATTTGGGAACTCTCGCTTTCTCCACATTGTGTTCTTGTTGCCAACATCTGGTTTGCCTTTGCCCTACTGCTCCCGTGTTCTGCACCTCTTACCTCTACGCCCCACAGCTCTAGTGTTTGGCTCAGGGTCCACTTTCCCTAGGGTTGGAATCTCACTCTTTGTGTCTGCTCTGTCTTCCCCGCCTGCGAGCCAGGGGCTCTTCTCACCCTCTGGTGCTTCTGATATCTGGAGCCTTGGGGCTCTAGTAGTCAGTGGTGCCTATAGACGGTGGGCTTGGGTTTCCTCCCATGGAGAGCACAGAAGCATCTTCAGTAGCACTCTTGGAGAGAAGGTACTCGGTTCTGTGGATTGGATTAGGCATCCTCAAGAAGCACTAAGGATGGGCCTAAAACACCTCTCTTCAGCCCTGCTATCCCCTGAAATTGTATGTTTAGTAATAGAGTCCAGAATGACACCAAGAAACTGAGCTCTGCTGCCAGTAAAATTGGACTATAAATTTGCATTTATTTTTATTATTTTTACATTTCCACATAGTCACTTACAGAGGAATCATAAACTGATTTTTCTTGCCCCAGCCAGATGTGAAAATTAAGGGTTAACTACCAGGAATAAAGAGATGGCACATTCAGGATTGCTCTGTTTCTACTTTTTGCATTTTTATCTTACCTGTAAATACCATTTCTGGGAATAGGCAGCCAGTTGTGTTAATTAATTAATTAATTCTGGTGTGCTATGATCAGAGGTCACAAGGATCATGAAGGAGTCCATTTTCATTCCCTACTATTTAGAGCTGAGCTCCAACTCAGGGCAGCAGGCTTGGTGGCCGTGGAGGAGGCATCTTGCCTGCTGCCTTGGGTTTGGTTTTTTGAAAGTGCTAGAATTATACACAAGTTCCATTATACCAGCTATGGTTTTTGTTTTCTTTAAAAAAAATAATTGGATTCCCATTGGGATCATGCCAGGGTATCACCAGCTTCTAATATTCGTGTGGAAATGTGTTCACAACTGTGATTCAGTTAAGCAACTGCTGTTCACTTAGATTGTATTTTGACTTCTGCATAAGCCTGTGTGTGCCTGGGTTCAGTGGACTGTGTTTGCTTGCCCCCCTTCCCCCCCCTCCCACATTGTAATGAAGCATCTTTCTTTAGTAGCTTTTAAGTTTTCCTCACAAGCGTTGAGTGAGCACTGTTAATACCATCGTTCTGCACAGTTTCCATTTTCTGTGTTCAGGTTCTTTCTGGGAGGAATTGAGGATGTTGAAGGGTGTCTGCTGTTTGCTGGTTGTTCCTCACGGTCTCTGACTGGCCAGGTCCTGTGTCTGTGGGACAGAGGCCACGTGGATGGCAGTTCTATCTAGCCTGTGGATGGAATATCATAGCTCCTTTGTGTGTGCACACAAGCACTTGCCCTTGGTTCCAATGGTTAAAGAATCTAGCACATACGAGTTACCCTAAGAATAGTAATGTATGTAGTTGGGACTAGTAGCTTACACCTGTAACCCAATATCCAAGAGGTCGCTGCAGGAGGATTATGAGTTCAAGGACAGTCTGGTCTTCATACCAATATCCCCTCATTTAAAAAAATGATGTAAGCTGTGCTTTATTCTAGCTACTTTGTACACCTTTGTGTTTGCTCTAGACACAACAAGTCTCTAAGTGACCCCAGAAAGCACGCTCTGTTCTTAGGCATGGCAAGTCACCCTACGCCACGACTCGGGAAGGTGATATATAGTTCAGTGGGTAAAGGCACCTGCTACCAAGCCTAATGGGCCAAGTTTTATCCCCCAAGATTCACATAGTGAAAGGAGAGAATCAACTCAGATAAGATGTCCTCAGACCTCCACACATGTGCCACGGGAACATGTATAGCATATGTGCAGAGAAAATGAATTAAAATACAAAACCAATTTTAAGTGTGCCACTTTATTGGACTCCATGCTAACTTTGGAGCTGAAGTGGGTGATGGGTAGGTGTTGCTCACACTATGTGACAGACAGGAGAGGCAAGTATTTGGAACAAGTCAAACAGCCCCTCCAGGTTAGCTACAGGAAGTCCAGCCCTTGGCTTTGAGTGGTCAGTAGGAGATAAAGTGTGGACTGTTAGAGGCTTGGCCCTCCTATCACTGGATGGCAAACTGTGAAAGGAAGATAAAGAGAGTGGGGATGTTTTGAACAACAGGAGAGCGACTTTATCACATGCTTGGTTTATGATTATATTTTGGAGAACTCTGCTTGAGATGTAGGTCTGTGTTCCACACACACATGTGAAAGCAATTCCATGTCTTTTTGATTGAGAATGTGCAAATCATTTCCTACTTATGTAAATAGGCATCAGCTTGGTCATCCAAATCTGTGTGCCAGGGACATAAAGCTAAGGTATCTGTCTCTTGGAATTGTCCAGCCATTCAGCCATGTCCAAATGTCTGGAACCCTCCTTGGGTCTCTGAGTGGCACTGGGGCCAGGGCATCCCTTTCCTTTTAGCTGTGGGTCTAGTGTTGGCCAAGTGATTATATATGAGAGGGAGTTCAAGGAAGGGACCTGTCTGTCTCTCTAGGGTTATCTTCCCCTTTCATTTTCTTTGTGTACTTTGTAACACTTGGTGGGAATTCGGTTCTTTGTAAAGGAGCTGTCTGTTTAGGGTGGGGCCTGTAAGATGTGAATTGGCATTTAGAAGCCTGGGCATGTTCAACACCTGGTAGGGTAGGAGATCAGCGTAAAGCAAATGAGCCTGTGTACTTCAGTGACACAGGCTTCTTTCAGAGGCCTCAGGAGCGGAGGGCAGCTCTTCACAGCAGTAAAACCAAACCTAATCCTGCAAGCCCCACCCCTAGCAGTACAGTTGCCATGAGCTAATCATCCTTCCAACGGTCAAGGCCAGGGCAGTCAGGACCAGAGCCTCAGACTTCCTTCAGTACTGCATTAAATCCTAGCCTGATGCTGGTCCAGACTAGCCTCTCAGTACTCAGTATACGACTCGATTTCCTGACTCATAATACTCACCAACCACTTGTATATCAGAGTATTTATTTGCCTTCACATGTACAGTGGTGAACTCTTTTCTTAAAGGGAAAATTGGGGAGATGAGGGGAGGAAAGACCACCTGTTCTGTGCACAGAGAGCAGCCCATCAGGTCCCTGGGAGCTTGGGCACGTCACTTCCCCGGCACAGTCATTCTCAGCTGACAGTTGGTAATGTCTGATTACCCACTGTGAAATTTTGACCACAGCTGACCACTTTTCCAATGGGCAATTGAAAGATGTGTGACTCTCCCCATTCCATTGCCTTCTAGAAGGGACCAGGGAAGGAGCAATTCAAACAGCAGTTTTATCTTTCCCAAAATCATTTCGGTTTTCCAAGGAGTATCGCCCTGCAACTGCCCTGAATTCTGGGAATGTGCAGCCCCTTGCCCTGGGCTTGCTTAGCTTGCACTCCTGCAAGGAAGACTGGAGATTCCTGATTCGGCTGCACCTTTCCCCAGCGTATCAAAAAGGCCAGTCTGAGACCTCGGGGCTCATGAAAGAATTGCAGGATATTGCCCAAAACCCTGCAAACTGCTACTGAACTTTACCCCAGCTTTTCCCCAAGCTGTAAATGTAACAGGATACTCAGTTCTATTTCAGAGAAGTACCCAGAACAGCCAGATCACTGCAGTCCAGTTGCAGACCAGGCACGTAGCTGGGTGTCAGCAGCTGGGTGTCAGTGGCACCAGGTTCAGGCACGGCAGTTGGAAGAGAAGGGCTGTGCCAGGGAATACAAGGAAGAAGCAGCCATGCGCTGTCCTTGTGGGTGTGTGTTCTTTCTTGGTTTAGCAAATGTGGAGCTGAGAGGCTTTGTTTCGGCAGTCCACAAAGCCAGGGTTGGTTTTATTTCCTCCCTGCCGTGCAGCGCCCTGAGAATCAACAGCTGTTTGCTCTTTGCTGTCAGTGGAATTACATTTGTGATAAGCCAACTTCCATATTTTTAATTGTCTGGCTTGTGGGATGAGACTGGATCTTTTTTTAACCAAAGATCATTACACCAGGCTGCTCTCAGAGCTTTGCCAATATAATAAGAGAGGCTGGTAGGCAACTAGAGGTAGACAGACTCAGAGCCAGAGGGAGAGGGGCAGGGGTAACCAGAATGTTGGGTGAAGTGTAATATCATTAGCTCAGACTGGGGGAGTGGGTATTACTGTTCCCATATATTTTAACACTCCCACCTCACTCTCAGATAGGAGAACTGAGGCTCAGAACTATGTAATCCATCAGTCAAAAGAACCATAGTCTGATCAGATTTTTAAAAATTATCTTCTTAATATTTGTGTGTCTAGTTGGTTACCTACTCTATTTGAATATTCGCAGATGAAGCAAGCTTATGATTGACCTTATGGGCTTCATTCCATCCAATGGCTGTTGTCTTTCAAATCCCTGGTTTAAGGTTGGCAAGATGGCTCAGCAAATACAGGTGCTTGCCTCCAAGCATGAAAACCTGAGTTTGATTCCAGAAGCTCACGACTGACAGAGAGCCAGCTGCCTTCTGGCCTCCCTACACAGTAAAATATACATGTGTTTGCTTCTTCTAAAATCCCAAACAGAGCTAGCCAGTCCACTGGTCAGCTTCCTGCTTTCAGGTTCCTGTCCTGCTAGCCTTCAGTGATGAGCTGTTACCCAGAACCATAGGATGAAGTACCCTCCACCCAGCAAACAAAGCCCTGGTTTGAAGAATCACCAGTCCCGGCACAGTGCCTTCCTCCACTCGTCCTGTTTGTCTGGGCGGGCCTGTGGGATGAATGCATGGGCCTTCCAGTCCTGCAGCGAGCGTCTGCAGGCAACTCTGGGTTTCGGGAAATTCTCTTACTTCTCAGTCTCTCTAGCTTCAGGCTCTTGTGTTTCTATGCCGTGGTTTCCCAGGCCTTCAACCGAAGGGTTTTCAGTGGTCTTTCTGGTGACTGGATAAGTACAAGAATCTTGGAGCCACAGAATCCCGGATGGAGACGTGGCACCATCCCACGAGAACAGTGGACCGTCCAGCAGATAATAGTCATTACTATATAGGATTTGCAGGGGGATTAAATACATATAAACTGCTTACTGCATTTCTGACATAGAGCTTTTGCCTCAGGATATGCCCCCAGCTGTTTTCTGGAAGTGTCATGTGTGAATACAAGCAGGTTTCTGGTATACTCTCCTAAGTTGAATCCTGTTTTCTGTGACTCATGGTCTTGTCTCTCCCAGTTTTAAATTCTACAGCAGGTATTCTGCAGAGGCCCCTCCCTAGACTTTCCTGTACCTGTTGTTTCCTGATAAGCCAGAACTGCTCTGGAGGTAGGGAAGGGTGGGAGTCAAGGTTAGTCTCCACCCTAAACCAGGTGACCATGCGCTACAGGTGTGCAAGGATGTTTGTCCCTCTCTTGCTCTCCTGTCCACACAGGCGTTCCTTGTACAGGTGCAGACCACCTTGACTTCTTACCCCTGTTTTCCCTAGGCTGTTTGGTAGAGGAGGATACAGGCTGCTTCTAAGCTAGGCAAGAAAGTAATGGACTACAGGACCTAGTAGCCAAGCAGAAAAACAATGTTTAGGGAAAGTCTGGCCTGCCTGGGGAAAGGGCCAGGGACTCTCTTCTCACAGCCTGGTGCCAAGGGCCAACCGTGTTCCCCTCCCAGGGGAGGAGGGTGCTGGGTGACAAATGGCTGCCAGGTGGCAGCTGCATCTCAGCCTTGTGGATTTGGCAGTTGTTAGATACTGTCTGTAAGCTATGCTCGCTGGAGAAGAGCTGCAAGGATCGGACTCCGCTTCTTCAGTGCAGTGCGCTTCCAAGAGAGCCTGTGATGAGGGAAAATGCTGCCTCCCTCCTTCCCTTGGAGAAGGAAAGAGGTGTGGGAGGAAGAGTGACAACTGCGATGTGGTTCAGTCCGGCCAGCACCACAAGACTGTCTTTCCAGCAGTTCACATTTTGTTATGGTGCTGGGGATAGAACCCAGGGCCTAAGGGATGCTGAACAGGCATTGAGCTATGGAAGGAGTGTTCTCTCCTCGCTCTTCCTTCCACCCTCCCTCCTCCTCTAGGTCCTACAAAAAGGCATGCCTCAGTGGATCCTAAGCTAGTGTTAAAGCCATAGGAGGCAGTAGTCGGGCTCCCAGACTCTTCTCTCTTCCCCTCTGCCCTTTGCCGCACATTCCTTATTGCCCAGGAGTGGCAGAGAAAAAAGCACAGGGAGGTTGTCCAGGTCCACAGAAATCCTGGCCAAAGGGCTCCAGTCTCAAAGTGAATTTTCAAAGAGTAGCTTAGGCTTGAAGAACAGCATTTGCTAGAGAAGTGGCCTGTAGGGTCCAGGACTGCATGGTCACCCATGCGTTGCAGTCTAGGCCTACCCTGTCTGAAGCTTATATCCAAAATGTTTCTCCGAAGGGACCTAGAAACCAGGACTAGTGTAGATGACTTCCTTTTTGGCTTCTCATATTTAGTTGTAGTAAACACAAAGTTAGAAGTAGATTCTGCCTCTCTGCTTCAGTGCCTCCGTGTTTGTTCAGAGCTTTGATAAGCCAGTGGCTCTCACAAAGGTTGTTGGTGTAAATCCTGGGGTGTTTTGACCTTGTTATTGACCTTCATGAGCTGGTTCTCAGGGTTGACTAAATACACTCGACCAAGGATGGCTGCCAGGCCTCCCCACAGAGATGGAGGTTTAAAGTAGAGGCCGTGAGTTTTCATTCCTGGTGAAAGGCTAGGCTGTAGGTAACTGCCAGCTCAAAACTTTCAACTTGCACGATTTTAGATAGCTCATGGTGAAGTTAACACACGTTCAGTAGAATGCAGATTTGGGATTTGGGGTTTGGATCTTCTCTCTGATTAGCCCTGGTCCAATCCTTTCTCTCGATGCTGGTCAGATAGCTACAGTTTCCATTCACCCCTACAGTTCGGACTGGAGACAACTGATGTTCTACAGTGAGCTATGTATGTTACTGAGCTTGGGCGTTCAGTCGATCTACACCATGAAAGGCATTTTGAGCCATCTCTGGGTTTGTTGGAGTGGAGCTCCACATTAGATTGAGGAAGGAGCACCCGTGCCTTTTGAGGTAACAGTGTTCACATGTCAGCTGCAGTAACACTTCTTGTTGTCCTGATAAAAGCATTAGTAAGAGTTCCTTTAAATTATATTTGTCTGTTTGACCTGTGCTATCTAACTACTAGCCTCCATCTCCTTTTTTTTTAAAGAGATGTTTATTTTATGAGTATGTGTGAATGTATTGTATATGCAGATGCCCTTAGAGGCCTTAAAAGGCTACTGGATCCCTTGAACTAGAGTCACAAGTTGTTGTGAGCCCCGCTACCTTGGAACTAGAGTCACAGGTAGTTGTGAGCCCCGCTACCTGGGCACTGGGAACTGAACCAGGATCCTCTGCAAAGAGCAGTGAGTGCTGTCACCATTGAGCTATCTCTCCAGAACCTGCCCCCTCATTCTGATACACCCACCTGGTTGGTTTGTTAATTTGTCACAATTATCTGCCCTACAACCCAGGAATGTGGACTCCTCTTACCTAAGCCTATACACAGTTTCTGTGGAAGCAGACATAACCTGGAAGACTTGTGTTCTCCTGTTTATGGATGAGTTGGAATCAGCCATTCCATAGGACCGGACCATTAAATAATTGAGGTTGAGCAGTGAGACTTCCTTTTAGCCTCCCTAAACATGAAGGCCTGAGTCCCTTTGCACAGCAAGTGAATGTCTCTCCTCCTTTGAAGGCCAGACCTGCCTCATTCCTTTGAGCAAGGCCAGAGATGAGGAAGGGGAGCACTCCCTTTCCTTTCTTGCCCAGATACAGATGAAAAATGAAAGACCAGGCCTTGGGTGATTGAAAAAGCAGAAGTGATTCATGCTAACATTGAGGGAAAGCACAACTGCACCTGTGCTCCCAAGCCCTGCACCGGGAGTCACAGTTTGTCCAAGAGAAACTTAACAGAGTTCAGAAACATTGCATCAGCTTGTTCCCCCGTATACCAGTCACCTGTATTTCATGGGCAAATGATGTCTCTC
This sequence comes from Rattus norvegicus, assembly GCF_021556685.1. Taxonomy (NCBI): domain Eukaryota; kingdom Metazoa; phylum Chordata; class Mammalia; order Rodentia; family Muridae; genus Rattus; species Rattus norvegicus. The sequence goes on along the minus strand of NC_141550.1, from coordinate 26,859,323 downwards.
CGCTAAGTAGTTGCTTCGTCTGCATAGCAAGGTTAATCCCCAGAGATAACACTGGATGGTGATGCTGCTTTTTAAAAAATTATTATTAAATATGATGGCAGAGTTAGATGTGTCTTACTGTTTGGAATGAAAAGGCCTGGATCCATGAGGATTAGGAGGTGCCATGCACGCTTAGGGGCAAGAAACTGAGTAGAGCGGTAGCCATGGGTACTGGTGGGTGACAAGGCCAGAGAGCTAACTTGGCCCAAAGCCTGGAGAGCTTCCGAGTGATGAGTTGAGGAGTGCTCATTTCCCGTGGTGTATTGAAAGAAGAGGAAGATCATGTATCTTTCTTCCATCCCCAGATGCCCATCTCCCTCACTGCTGTACGCCACGCTTGTGTCTTAAACCTGGTCTGTGCAAAGCAGGCAGGAGTACACGCCCAGTCTCTTAGCAGCCTATTTTTATTCAAAAGGAAGCAATACAGAGTTCTCTGTAGCCCCCACAGTGCTCAGTTAAGCAGGGGTTGATGCGGCCGCATGAAGCTTGAGCCTCCTTCATTTTTACCAAAGTCTGTGCCATTGGGGTGGGGCCTGGTGACTGTCATGCGTTGCCACCCTATCCAAGGCATAACCTAGCCCCTAAGCCAAGAAACACATCAACTTCCTGGAACTCAGAGCCACCATCTCTGCTCCTTCAGAGCACATACAAGGCTTTCCCGGTTAGCAGACACAGGTCTGCCTTGGGCTTGGGGGTGGGCAGACTCAAGTTGGTGGAACGTCTAGTCGGACTAGGTTCTGCCCAGCCCACCCTTTAGATGTTTTTGTGGCTTGTCAAGTGCTTCAGTCATTCTCATACCTGAACTTCTACTCTTTCTACTTTGCATGTTGTTCTGTATTGGCCTGGTCTGGTCAGGTCAGTTCTCTCTTCACACATCCTGATGAACCATCCCTTGTATTTGTGGCCATTATAGGGGCTGACGCTGTAACCGTTTTCAGTCAAGTAGTATAAAAGGCCAAGGCATCTCGACTTACACCATATGTCATGGCAGCCTGAGGACAGATTTTTTAGATTTCATCTTCAGGAGCTGGGATGCCACCGTTTACTTTAAACTATCTTCCTTTTACCTTTCACATCTCTTGCTATCTCCCTAGACCTGGAGACAGACTCCTTAATCTTCTTCTGACTTTACATAGCATTGTCCCTTATCTGGGGGGTTGGAGGTGGGGCCGGCCTCCCCCTGCCCTTTCTCCTCCCAGAAAGACCTCTGCCTTCTGTTAGATATCTTGCCTCTGACTTTGCACAAGACTTCTGGGAAGGAAATCCAGATATTCAGCTTCCCAGACCCACCCCCAAATGCTGCAGGAAGTCTTGTCACCTTTTCTAGGACAGAACTAGAAAAGGCATCCCCACCAATCCCCCCATTTTTCTGGGCTGGTGGTGATGGAGGTTAGGGGAATCTGAAGTTCCTTTTGAAAAACTGCCTTGTATTTCTCCATTCTTTAAGTTTTATGACGCCCTTAGACCCAGTGGAGCTCAAAACAGGGAGGTGGCTCTTGTAATCCAGCTCATCCAATTCATTTACATCCTAGGTCAGAGGGTGCCGCTTTCTGAATCAAGTCTCAGCCTGACCCTTTGCTTGGAGTGTGTCCTTCCCCTTGGTTCTTTGTGCGTGTGAGGAAGCTACTTGGGCTTGCTTTCTTTCTTCACTGTCGAGTGGAGAGAGAAGGATGTGGGTCTAAATTTTAATGGGATCTTTAGATTCTGGAGATTTTTAATTCCTGACACTTGTCTCCAACTCTGAAGCGTACTTTAGTCGGAGACCTTGACAGTTTACCAAAAGATAAGAGGACCTCTCCTTTCTAGACTCTAAATTTATACTCTTGATATACTATTTTTTTCTTCAGTGGTAAGCATTGGACCCAGGGCCTCAGCATTATAGACAAATACCCCACCGTGGAAATTATACCCACAACCTCCAATTACTAGGAAATTAAGGAAAGCTTGAGCCCTTTTTTCCACAGTGGTTTAAGTGGAAGGGATGGACCGAAGACCTCAAGAATACTAGGCCAATGCTTTGTCACTGAGCTATGTACCCTAGCCCATTTGTTAATGTTTAATTGCTCTCTAGGCATTAATACATTTAGATAGGTAGGGCCGATCTGCAAGGGCATTTTGTTTGGACATTTCTGGAACCTGGATAGGAATTCTAAGTTGATATTGTTTATGTATTTGAGACTATATAGCCTAACTGGGCTGGCCTTGGACTCAGAGATCCGCCCACCTCTGTGTATGCTACCATGTCAGGCCTTTGGTTCCTATTTTAAAGGATGCTGGGCAGATAGTTACCACTGAGCTATGTGTATCCCAAATTCTTTCTCTTAAGCGTGGGTCACATAACAGTAAAACAAAGATTCTTACCCAGCTGCCCCTGGGTAGGCATCTCTCATTACTTATTTTAATAGCGAGCAAAAGTGTTGAGTATATGAATATGTCTGTGGAGGAATTTGTGCTTTTCTTCGCCTGGAGAATGCTGTGTTGTAGTCCAGACACGAGGGTCTCCATGGCTTATTCAGAGCCTTTCCTGTAAGTTGCTACTTGTTTTCCCAATACTCTAAAATTCAAAGGACTTTTCAAAGAGAATAGCATAAAGAAAGATGGAGAATGGAGTTTTGAAGTATAAAAACAGGAAAACTGCTGGAGGAATCTTGGTGTCAAAATCCACCCAGGAAGTGCGGTGGCATGTTCTCATTCACACAGATCAGTCCTGCCCAAGGTGCTTGGGGGCTGTTTGCAGCTGTCTCCAAGTGAGATGCTGGACAATAGCTATGTGGTTCACTTACACAGCTTTTTTGCAGATGCTCTGAGAAGGGAAAGAATGAGAAAACTCCAGACAACTGCATCTTGGCCTCCTTGTTTCTGTGGGCTTTTCTCCTCTTTCTGTGGTGCTGAACACAGGACCTGGAGCTCCTGTGCATGCTAGGCAGATGCTGGCTCACTGAGCTCTATGCCAGCCCCTATTCTGCTTAAGTTCTCACCCTGTATTGCAATCTTTGTTTCTGCAAAGTTGAGAGCAAGAGTTGTGGCTCCAGAGTGTGCTGTGTGCCACCTTTCTCTGTGCTGAACACCAGGCCCAACACTCAGATTAGCGCTTTCAGAGCCCGTGGAACCCCAGAGCAGACGTTCTCAGACTCCTGAGGGACACATGTGAAGATGTTTCCTGTGTCTTCTACAGAAAGAGCAGGGCATGCATTTAGTCTCAGTCGTAAGATGTTAAGCAATGTCCCCGCATTTGTAGTAATCTCTACCTTAAGGCAGCATTAGTTGTACATTTCTTAGTTTCTGCTAGCACCAAGTGCTGTTTCTCTTTTCTTCCGTTTATGCTGCAGAATCGTCTGAATCTGTTCAGCCTTTTTTGTCTCTATTTCATGTTTATGGTGGTGGGGATGAAACCTGGGGCCTCACATGCTAGGCAGGTGCTTTGCCGCTGAGTGGTACGTGCATTCCAGTACTATTACCAGGCCACTAGGATGCTCAAAGCTCCACCTAGAACTAGCATTCTGAGCATTCTCGTGTCATTAATGAGCCCTCAGCATTGCTGGAATGTAGGATGTACTTTAGTAGAGAGGTAATGGGGGTCCTGGCTGTTGAAGGCACACTCAGTTTCAGAAACACTAGTACTTTCTGGTGGGGTCAGCTAATAGTTTGCTTTCCGCTGTAGGTATGGAGTGGGAATTTTCCTCATCATAGGGGCACTAGACAGAAGCAGAAGTTTTCCTTCTTTTAACGTTATCTTCTTTTATTTTTTCAGGTTGTTCCAACTCTGCTCCAGAAGTGGTGGCTTTGAAGTGTGACCCTGCCCACATTTGGGCCCAGTCCTTGTCAGCTTCTCAGTAGAACGAAGAAAACAGGTCAGTTACCCCTTATAAGCATCCTTCAGTCTCAGTAATGGTGACTGAGTCTTCCATACACTCCCTCTCCTGTCCTCAACTTGAATTGTCCTGCTGCTTTTTCAGGCCCTCTGTCCTGTCCCATCCCATCCTCCTCCCCACACCTCATCCATTCTTTCTTCCCAAGGTGTAGGACAAAATCGGGTTAAAATTATAACTGCAACTTGCTGGTTCTTGATCAGTTGAGTCGCTGGTGGGACGAAGAGTCTCAGAATAGGATGCCCAGGGTTTACCTCACAGGAAGCAAAACCTCAGACACTCTTCCTCCTCCTCCTCCTCTTCCTCCTCCTTCCTCTTTTCTTCTTTCCTCCCAACTCCCAGTTCCAAACTGCAAGTTCAAAACTAACACAGTAAAACTGTCAGTCAGTCATAGTGTAACTTGGGAGCTTCATTTGGGGTCCTTTTCTAATTCATGTTTAAAGGTGTGTGTGTGTGTGTGTGTGTGTGTGTGTGTGTGAGAGAGAGAGAGAGAGAGAGAGAGAGAGAGAGAGAGAGAGAGAGAGAGAGAATGAATATATGTGTGTGTGTCAGTCAGTGAATAACCTATGACTATCAGGTCGTCGAACTTGGCACCGGTCGCCATCACCCACAGAGCTGTCTCTTAAAAGTGAGTTTAGTTGCACTACATAGGACAGTACCAGGAAGAAGAAACTGTGGGAGAGAGAATGAAAATTGTCTACGTTTGTAACTATTGGGTTAATCAAACACACACACTGCACACGGACCTTAAACTATTAAAATTATATTAGGTCAGTAGGTAGGACGCCTAATGGCTTAACCCCACAAGGTAGGGGGATTTCAGCCCTCTGATATAAGCACAGGATTCTCTCTGGGACTTGGAACGTGTGTTAAAGAATGAGTATTATTAGTATCCTCTTTACATCATGGATGGGAAATGACACTGTACCTGTGGGGTCCGCCTGGGAGGGAGAATCAAAGGGGAAAGCTGTCTTTCGGAGCGTGAGTACTGGCAGGTTACATGTTTTCATTTGGATGCTTGTGGTTCGGTGTTGCTGGATGGTACCACAGGATCAACTAGAACTAGGCAGCTCGTTTCCGGTTAATTATCCTGTACCTCAGGATTAATGTAAAGATGGACATTGTTTTAATGTTTTTCTAAAGCTGAACAGTTAAGAGAATTGAGTTCGCATTAGGCTTTTCCTTCTGCCCCGTTCCACAATCCCAAAGGAAAATCCCTGAGCCAGGCTCAGCCTCGAGCACACTGGCGGGAAATTGTGCCCTGCTCTGAGGACAGCATGCGGGTGCTTCTGAAACATCCCCTCAGGATGTGTGCAGGCTCCTCTCCTTTTGTTAACTGCGTTCTCTTCAGGAGTCATATAGTTCCCTTTCAAAACCATGCTGCAGTTTACCTAACCTTTCAAATATGGAAAGGAGGTAAGCAAGCAGGTTCCAAGGGCCACACTGTATGCTTTATCCCCCAGGAGGAAATGCATGTAGCCGAGGTCTTCCTGTCCAGACAGTGGGTCACATGGTTGCTCAGCTTTTCTCCTCTCCAGGTAGGGAAGGTTCTAGGTAGCTAGCTCGCACACGTATAGCTAGCTGTGCACCTTACTGGAGTGACAGCCTGTGATTTAATGACTTAGACAGTTTGAACCCATCTTGGATCCCATGCCCATAGTTTGTAGTTTGTCTCTATGGAGTGAATATGTTTTGTCACTTCCTCCTGAGCTGAACATGGTGGAACACAACCCTAATGTGGCAGGGCATCGTGGTGCACACATTTAATCCTAGAACAGGAGCTCTCTTCCTCACCTAACTTAACCTGCTGCTTACAGTTACTGCCTGCTGTCCACTCCAACCTCAAGGATCCCTCAGGTGGCAGCAGGAGACATCTTCACAAAGAGCAGTGGAGTCAGAAAGACTCACCCCAGGCTATATTCCTAGATACCAGCTGTCAACAGAAATATAAAAGTGATACAGAGTCTACACAACCGCTTTGAAGAGGCTAATAAATATTCCAGCATGAGGGTATCTGAAGGAGGCCAGCCTGGGTACAACAGAAGAATGTCTCTCAGAACAACAAATAAACAAGACAACAGATAAATATATTTACTGTTAAAATACTCACTGCATAAGCCAGGCGTGGTGGTGTGCGCCTTTAATCCCAGGACTTGAGATGGGGTCACTGGGAATCTCTTCAGTTAGAGGCCAGCCTGGTCTAGACTAGATAGAGAGACCCTGTCTACAAAGGAACAGAAAGAGAGCTGTATAGATTGACCCAGTCTCAAGAAAAGACAAAGAAAGAAAAGGGTAGTGGTAAGACCAAAGATCAGCATCTAAACTTGGTATAAATTGGTAGAAAGATTTTTCTCTTTACCAACATAATAGAATTATAGTGACCATTTCTAGTTAACTATCTTAAGCTTTTCTGTACATTAAAAATACAGAGGAGAATGTTTAAAAGAGGTGGATTCATTTAGGAATAAAATGGGTGTTATGCATGCTGGTTGATTACAAGAATAAAATGGGTATTTTGCATGCTGGTTGATTACAGAAGGAAAGATAGCACACTTGTTACCATCCTAGTCAAAAAGAAGTGTGTATGCTCTTCTAGGTATACACTCCGGCTTCATGGTTTTCCTCTAAGTGAAGGAAGCATGCAGACACTTTTTAGTAATCTTAAACGGTCTGCTGGCATGAGCAGCGTTCACAGATAGGCAGCATTCAGGCTCGAGTTTCCTTTCTTTCCTTGGGGAGGCAGAGTAGGTCTACTCTCCCCTCCTGATGCCCCCCCCCCACTGGATCGCACTAACCTTCTAAAAGCCCCACTTCCAAGGATCACTCATTAGCCTATGAACTTGAGAATTAAGTTTCTAATGCCAACTTCTGAGGGAACGCATCAGATCATAACAGCATGAAACACATTTTTTTCTTTTGAGGGGAGGTTCAAGGGATTGAATATAAAGTCCTGTATGTGCCAAACAATTTCTCTATTCCTGAGTGACTCCCATAAAATTAATATTTTGGTTTAGGAAGAAAGTCAGTTTTGGTGTGGCTTAGGTTATTAATTTCCTTTTGGTCATTTGTTATCTATCTATCAGCTCGTATCTTCTAGATGTGACCTAATGTCTAGACTCTGAGCTCCTAAGAAATGAGGAGTGCAGTGGTTCAAATGAGGATCTGTGAAGAAATGGGGTACAGTATAAAGAATTTGGTGTGAAAGAGTAAATAACTGAAAATTCCTTGACTGTTGAGAGTATGTGAGGTGGTAGGGGACGTTAGGTTGAAAGCCCGCATCAAACGGTTTTACAAGAAAAGGATGACTTACTTTGTTCTTTTATTTCGTGAGTATAATGATCTGAGATCACAGCAAATAAATGGTCCCACGGTTTTCTTGCTAAGCAAAAAGATGAATCGGTTTCTTTTCCTTTTCTGAGATATGAGTTTCTATACATGGCCCAGCATAGCATTGAACTCAGATTCTCACACCCTGTGTCTGTGTCTGGGGTCAGAGGGTCAGAGACGTGCGCCATTTACTCCCAGCCAGTAGATCTGAGTCATTTTCCTTGATGAATTAACTAATCCAGTGTCCCCTGTTCATCTTCCAGTGTAAAGGAGTGGTACCGAGGGAAGCACAGGGCTCAGTAGAGCCATTTCCTACCCCATGTGGATGACAGCCGCAGCAAGGGACTATCACTTGGGGCAGAAAATGGAGGTAATTAGCAATGGGGACAGTTCTTTTATGATGGTGGCTTTTTTTTTTTTTTTTTTTTTTTTTTGGGAAACGGGCTATTTAATGCTGGTTTTCAATTTGGTGATGGTGACAGCAGCCTCAGTGTCTACAGAATTGGCATACACAACCTCTTAAAACTGCATGCAGTGAGAGGAAACCTGAAGTTTCCTATCAGCTTGTTCTCGAGTCTAGAACATTAATTAGAAGAAAGCAAGCACAGGGAATGTGGAAAATGCTGGCCAAACAGCAGCTGTTTGCTCTTGGAAAGGCTCAGGCCCCAAAGATTGGGGACAGCTTGGGTTAGGGAGATGGCACACTGGAGAACCTACACGCCGTGTAAGTGTGAGGATCAAAGTCTGCACGCCCAACACCCACATTAAAATACTAGGTGTGCAAGGTATGGAACACACACCCCACCCCACCCCGTAACCCATTGCTCAGGAGGCAGGGACATGATCCCTGGGCAGTGGGATTGGTAGACCAGCCAATCTGCAAGTTCTGGGTTCTGTGTGAAACATTTCTTTGTGCATGAGGTAGACAGCTATCAAGTAAACTAAACATATGCACACAGTTACCCACCAACATGCAAACACAAAGCATGCCACACAATACGTATTGGATAAAAAAGAAAGGGAAGAGGGATCTACCTCAGATGGCTTGAATTGTACTGGTGGTGTGCACTTAGAACAGAAATGGGTTACATCAATAGAAAAAAGCTTAAACTGCTTTGAAACTGGGTGTGGTGGCTCACACCTCCAATCTCAGCGCTTGGGATCCTGAAGCAGGAGGACTGGGGAGTTCTGTATCCATGGCTATATAGTGAGCTTGGTCAGCCAGGGCTACATAGCAAGCTCTTGTCTCAATAAACAAACTAATAATAATGACAATGATAACAACAACAACAATAATAATAATGGTAGTAATAATAATAATTTTGAGCTCTTCTGGGTATGGGTTGAACTAAGAAAAGGGTGTTGGACATTTCTGTCTCCCTTACCATGGTAGCCATGATTAATTAGCACCTCATGACTGTGATAAGCCTAAACTTGCTGACAAGAACATCTGTGATTTCTGTTTTTCAGTTCTATAGTGGAGACTTCTTAGAAGCATAAAACCCCGTCCCGATGACGTCAAATCCGCCCACTGGTTTAGAAGGCTCAGACCTGTCTTCCGTCAACACCATGATGTCAGCAGTAATGAGTATATCGAGTGTCACTGAGAATGGTGGGAGCCCCCAGGGCATCAAGTCCCCCATGAAGCCTCCAGGACCAAATCGCATTGGCAGAAGGAACCAGGTAAGGGTCTGTGGCTTGGGTGGTAGCAGCTAGTGGATTTTGTCTTGGAAGAATGTAGAGTAGACGTTCCCATGCTGCCTAAGAAGAAACCCTGGACACATTCTGAATTAAAGATATACCCAAACCCTGTCATCAACAGATATTTTCATGATTTATATCCGTGCATGGAGGAAATCTTTTAGGCCGTGGTATCTTTCAGGGAATGCACCCTTATTCTTTGCCCTGTGATTTGACTTAAGCGGAAGCTTATCTATAACAGAATGAGCGTGGCTGCCTCTGCTATGATTTCCTCTTAACATAGCTGATTTGTTTGTTGTTTGTTTTCTTTCTGAGCAAGCTCCTTGGGGGTGCGGGGGGATCTTCAAGTAAGTCCCGTCTGTTCAGGGTTCAGCTTTCTCTTTTGGCTTCAGAGAATCCCCATTAAGATCTGTCAACTGGAAAAGGCTTGTGTTCAGTTGGTTCACAGCGGTGCAAAGCCCCGAGTTCACGCCGTTTAATCCTCTTGAATTTCAATGGTCACAGGATCAGGACAGATTGGAGAGAGTAACTGCATCAACAGAAATTGGGAGGAATGAGTGTTGTTAGAAATGCCCCTGCCTTCTCTACTGGGAACAAGGCATTGTCAGTTAATGAACAAATGAGGCAGTTTTTAACAAGGTAGATAAGGGGACAAAGGGCAAATAATTCTCAGTTCCTCTCTGAAATCATATAGTGTAAAATGACTTCCCTGTTAGCTTCTTGTTAGTACAATGTAATCACACTGCCTTGCTTGGAGACAAGGCATCCTCCTCAGAGTGTCATCATGGACATCAAGGAGCCATCATGGACAGGAGGACAAACCAGTGGGGCTTTTGTGAACTAATGATTGTTCTTATGCAGACTTCTCTCTGAGAACATCTATGATGGACTTTGACAGATGCTCAGGTTTTTTAGCTCAGTGTGCCCTCTAGGAGGGGACAGCTGCTCCATGTTCCCCTCAGCGTGTAAGTGTGCATGTCTCTATTCTTCAACTGAAGCCTGAGGACTCAGCAGAGCTCAGGAGGGTTTTATAGGCTTGGCTCATTGATAACTCTCTCTCTCTCTCTTTCCCCTGCCTTCGTGTGCCTCTCTTCCTGTGGGTGCCTGAGAAAATACTCAGCCTGAGCACAGAAGGAACACTAGCCCTGGGAAGAAAAGGTTTATTTCCACTTTCATATGCCTGTCCGTCCATCTCTCCATCTGTCTCTCTGTCTCTCATTTAACATTAGACCTCAATTCTATTAGCTACCGTGCCAGGTGTCAAGCATTCAAGGATGACTAAGAAATGTGAGGTTATTCACTGTCTTCCTCATCCTCTGCTTTACCGAGAATGAATGGAACATGGGCAAGAACTTTTCCTTAAATAGCACAGCATGGCAAGCCCCAAGTCCAGGCTCTGTTTCCTTCCCAGAACAGAGACAGTTAGGGTCACTGAAGACAGCCACCATTCCATCCACCTCTGGATAGGGACTGAGGAAGTCAGTGAGTGAGCCACTTACCATCCACCCCTTTCTCCCTCAGGGATCTGACTTTCTGTTTAGAAGGGAGACCTAAGCCAGAAGTATCCTGCTAAATACAGCACTAAATTTAAGAAAACAAAACTCAGTGCCTAGACAGCTCAGGGTGTGAGGAAGTGGCCTCCTTACCTGACAACTGGACAGGGACAGTAAAAGGAGGGCGCCTTGGGAAAGGTCACATCCATGTGACCGACCAGAGCATTCCAGGGGAGATTAGCTGCAGCCGGATGCTGACAAGGGTGCCAGATTGTTTCATTATGGACCGGTTAGTTATCACATTAGCTGCTAATTTTATCTCTCAGCTCAGGAAGTTTGTTTCTCTCACCAGTGTAGCTATAATAACTGGGCTCGGAAGCCATTTGTGGGTTTTCCCATCTTCACGATGCGCCTTTGCCATTCTGGTCACCTTTAAAGTTAGTAAATCTGCTTCCACAGACCAGCACAGGTTTGTGAACTGACACTATGGCCTTCACGACAGCATTACCACCTTCAAGCTTGGCAGAGGTTAATGATCAACCCTAGAGTCAATATCAGTCAGCCCTGTGTACCTCCACACAATGTGCCTGGTGTCTACTTCAAGGTGACCACAAGATGATTTTATTAAAATATGTCTCCTCAAGTGACTGGCCACTTAGATGTCTAGAGGTTATTTTGAGACAAGGTCTCACTGTTTTACCAGACTAGCATGAAATTGTAGGCTCAAGCAATCCCTTGCCTCAGTCTTCTCAGCGACTAAAGCCAGTATCTGGCTGGATGACTTGATAAAAATACCTCCGAGCTTGACTTTTCCCTGGAGTCTTGACATGGCTATGAGGCATCCTCTTATTGTGCCTCTTGAGAGAACTAGACATGTCTGGATAACTGCCAGGTTTTTTTCTTTTTAATGTCTCTGGGATCTTCAACTTCCCTAGCATTTGAGAGAGAGAATGCTTGACTGGCCTAGTTCTCTGACCCACTTCCACAGCCAGAAAGGTGCTTAGACTGCGACTGGTTCTGGAGAGAGAGAGAGAGAGAAGGCAGGCACAAAGAAGACATCGTCACACATTCATCCATCTGGTTTACAGCGCCATATGTTTTCACTGTCTTTAGGATAACTTATTCTCATCACCTCACGAACATCACAAGGGTGTTGCTTTTCTTTGCCTCGGGGTCAGACTTTATACAGTATCATGGTTTGGGTGTGGGCTTTGAGCAGCTAGCTAGTCTGTGGATTAAGCTGGTGGCAATGCTTCATTGTTCTCTATGTGGAGCAAGTTCCTTGTCCCTCTGCATGCCCTCTGTAAGTTTCCTCTTCCAGAAAATGGGATCTATAACAAGTGGCCATCTCCTAGGGATTATGGAGGGGGGAAAAAAACCAAACCTGATGTTGCTATAAATTCACTGATCAACATGTGCTCAACACCTGGTGTTAACAGTGGAAAAGCAGAAACACAGTCAAATGAGTTCAGGTGCGAAGACATCTACTCAGAGATTCCCAAGACCAGAAAAGGATGTGGAGGTTAGCCAGAGCATCCAGCCACTCTTCCTCCCTGGTCTGACTTCATTTAGCACTAACATCTCCCCCAAATGCGTTCTCTTGGCTGGACTTGCCATAGTGTGAGCTCTGGATCAAGCTCTACAAAAGAGCTCCATGGAAGTGCTCACGACCATCTGGTCGAGCTATCACTGTCCTCTGGGGAGATTTTAAAACAAACAGGTCTCAGGTGTTCCGCCCAATCCTGGTCTAGCATGTTGAGAGTCTAGAAGTTTGTATAGTACTGAGCTCCTGGATGATCCTGCTGTTTTCAAAAGCCTGGTGACAGTATTCGAACATCCTAATTCCTGATAGCTGCCCAGGCAGGAGTACAGTTACAGTTAGGAACAGAGACAGGGACCCATGTCAAAACTCATGTCTGAGTTTTGTGTGAGTAAGGAGGTGATATTGGGCATTCCTTGTGATTGCCCGTGAATTACTTGTTAGGAGGAACATTTAACAAAGCGTCAGTGAAAGAAGTTAGCCTTTTTGTAGAAAGGTAAGAATATATTGCTTGAAGGAAGCTTGTCCTGTATGTTTAGAAGAAAAATAAAACGAGCCACCTAATCAAACAGTGAGCTGGATCTTTTGTCACCTCTTATGAAGTCTTCAGTCTCAGCTGTCATGCTGACTGGTTTTGATGAGGTCAGAGCTCTTCTCATTATTTATGGGCACCACCAAAAAGACACTAGCTTTATCTAAAGGCTTTCCTGTTGGATCTTGTGCCTCCCTTAAGTCTTGGAGGGTGGTTAAGACCTGTGGAGGCAGGTGGAAGGTAGAGGCAAGGGGATCGAGTTAAAGCCTGGGCTACTGAAAGGGTTTGAGGCCAGCTTGGGCTGCACGCCACAGTAACAGACAAGCAGACCACAAAAGACAATGGCTCTTGGAGCTCTGTATGAGTGACACACACCTAGTGCATCATGTACAGAGCACCATGGCACTGCCTCCTCTCCTCTTCCACCACTAATGTATTCTTAGCACAGTATGGCCAATGTTATCTTTCCCATTTATAAACAAGGGAACTGAGGACTGATTGGGGACTGACCTGCGCAAACACATGGACAGGCTCCAATATAATGATTGCAGCCGCTCAGACCCAGCTCAGACATGGGCTCAGTTCACTGTGATGGGCAACTCATCCTCTGTTTTAACCTTGTTTAGGAAACGAAAGAGGAGAAGTCTTCCTACAACTGTCCCCTATGTGAAAAGGTCTGCACTACCCAGCACCAGCTGACCATGCACATCCGTCAGGTTTGTGCTTACTTTGGTATTATTATTATCCACTAACAGGATGGGTTGATTTTAATTAAATTAAATTGTCTAACAAATAAAAAGCTATGTTTAAAATTTAGAGTTTTAGCAATCGGGTAGTTATGAAGTAGTTTTTGCATTGTCATGTTTCTATGATAGCCTAAGACAGAGCATGTTTTTCAAAGATAGTAAACATTCAGTTAACTGATCACTTATGTTGATATAATGCTTTTTATTGTTTGTTACAATATTGACTAAGCCTCATAATGAAAGATTATGGTGCCCCCGCCCCCCTTTCTGGTTCTGTCTATGTGTGTGGAAGGAGAACAATCACGGGGACCTTTACATATAATCTTACACCACGCTGGCTTTGAGCTTACTTTGTAGCCCTTCCGTCCTAGAACTCATAGCAGTCCTCTGCCTCAGCCTTCTTAGTGCTCATTTGCAGGCGTCTGTCACCACACCTGGCTTTTTCCCCATCAGTATTTCTTAACAGGGTCTTGCCACGTAGTCAGCTGGCTGCAGCCCAAAGTCCTCACGTCCATTCCCGCCCTTTATGTAAATGGTGCCAGTGCACTTCCTGCAGCCGAGGAGTTCCTGGAGTTGGGATCATTTCCCTTATCATAGGATGTATCCTTGTCCCCTTCTGGCATTGCTGGTTTATGACAGACTGCCGGTGACAGAACAGTGGGAAATGATGATGCATTAAAATCATGAGGCTGCTAATGACACTGAGTCACTAAGGAAACTTGGATGTGGATAGAAATGTTCTTCATGTTTCAGAAGCATGAACTCCCTCACAGGTTTCTGTTCTCGGACAACCAGTTTAAGCCTTCAAAGTGGAGGGGGGGCTGTGGCCTCCCAGTGTGAAAGTCCTATTTGCGTCACATACTGGCTGTAGAGTTAAGACTCCTTCTGCACAGAAGAGTTAATAATACATGCGTTTGTCTACCCCGTAAACCTGCAAAGACTAGCTCTGAGTTTTGCATTGGAATGGAAGATAATACAATGAAAAGAAAAGAAACTTGAGGGGTGGGGTGGGGGGTTGGGGGGTAGAGAAACTTCACTGGTCTATACCAGTCTCCACATCTGTATTTCTAATGTCATCTTCTCAATGACCACTGTACCGACTGCTTTCTGCAGCACAACACAGACACTGGAGGAGCTGACCACTCATGCAGCATCTGTGGGAAGTCGCTGAGCTCTGCCAGCTCCCTGGATCGTCACATGCTGGTGCACTCTGGCGAGAGGCCTTACAAGTGCACAGTGTGTGGCCAGTCGTTCACCACCAATGGCAACATGCACAGGTGGGTGCTGTCCTTCGCCTGGGTGGCTGGCCGCACCGCCGAGCCATTAGTAGACTTGCATAAAAGTTTTAGAGGTTCTTTGGGTTTTTTGTCTGTTTGTTTTCTATTTTCCATAGAGAAAAATCTGAGATCATTTTACTGACTCACTCACACCATCTCAGGGTATCAGAGGTATTGGCTAGGCTAATCCTTTGGCCCTTGGGTTCTTTGGGGTGGAACAGCATTATTTCCCCCCCTGTGCCACTTGGAGTTTACCTTTGTTAGAGAGGTAGACGTGAGCAGCTCATTACACACAAAAGCACCCCTAGGACAAAGAAACATCATGGAGTCAGCCTTTTGGTTTAAACTTGTCTTCATGTGCCTACCAGATCTGCCACAAAGATTTTCTTGGAGCGGGGATATCTGGAGCCTTTGAAGAGTTAAGTGGCCTGGTTCTGAAGCTTCAGAAAGGAGATAAAATAGGGTGTAAGAACATCTGATAAATGGCAGGAAGTGACTTCTGGGAGTGAGACAGCAAATAGAGGTGGATTTTCGCCGAGAGGAGAAGCAATGGGAGTATATTTTATGGAGGTAGCATGAGTTTCCAGTAGTTAGAGCAGGCTCAGCTCTTAAATGTTCTCTCCCTGTTTTTTAAATGCAAACATTCTAAGAACATTTCAGGCATGGAGAGGAGCCTCAAACTGTCACATTCTCTCAGTCAGTGACCCACCAGAATCCAAATCTCTTCTGGTGTTTGTAAATGTCTGGATCCAGTCCACTTAGTTGGTTTAGGATGAGGATTAGAAGGTCTGAGTTTGGCAAATAGTTGAGGCCCGTGGTAAGCACTCAGTAAATAGCACCTGCTGTTGTCTGGTGTCTAAGTAATCTACCACTGGGGAATCTCTTGTCTAAGCTTCCAGGAGTGAGGTAGGCCTCGTGAAAGGCCTCTGTATAACTGTCCCACCATACCTCCACCCCTGCTGCACTTGGGCATCAAAGCAGGAAGGGCACCCTTGTGTGTTTAATACCTACTCTGTTTTGCAATGTCATTTTACAGTAACACATTATTTTATACTGTAGCTTTTTGCTGGTTACCACTGTGTTGGCAGTTGACGTCACTGGCCTCTGTCTAAACCCGTTCCTGTTGTTATCCTGCCTCCTCCGTCCATCTCACTTGCTATTCTCTGGATACCACCTGCTGCTCTCTTAGATGATTTCTCCATCTTCTCCTGCGTAGGCAGCTTCACATTGGCACATGGCTATTTTGGCCTCCATGCTTGTGGCTGGCGTTCTCCATTGTACATCTCTGATCCCGACCCTAGTTTTCTGATTTGAAAACTTCTCATTTTGAGATCATGCCTGTGATTAAATCTTATCAGGTATAGTTGATATTTTTGACAAGGGATGTGTCTGGCAATGCATCAGGGAAACTGCCCTCTGTGTCACTGTGTTTGATGTCTTTTCATCTACACAAACAGAGGTCAGGAAGTACCAAGGGAGTTTCATTCTATTGTTAGACTTAAATTTATGGTCCATTTTGTGTATATGTAGCCTATTTTTCTTTTCTGCATTGAGTTATCTTGTCACCCTTGTAGAAATTCATAGGTCAGCTTTTCATTCTAATCCATTGATCTCTATACCTAGCCTAAGACCATTATCACAGTGTGTTGCTTATTTTGACTTTTTAAATGAGTCTTCAATAAGGAAGTGCAGGTCTTTCAACTAAAACCCTTTTCCAAAAAATATTTTTGAATTGTTTTTGTTTGTTTTGAGACAGGGTCTCACTATGTAGCCTTGGCTGGCCTGGAACTCTAGACCAGGCTGGCCTCAAACTCATATAATCTACCTGCTTCTGGGTACCTTAATGTCTGGATTCAGACTTGTTTTGATTAATCTGATTTGTTCGCATTTCTATCTGGATAACTTGGTTTTGTTTGTTTTCTCATTTTGAGGTGTACTGGGGCCTCAGATATGCTGGGTAAGTTACTGAGGTGTATCTCCCCCATATGGAATTTAGGGACATATGGTCAACTTTTTTCAGAAAGAGCAGCAACAATTATTGCAGGGATGCATTCAGCCTGTGAGTCAGTTTTGGTCTATTTCCACCTTTCTGGTTGTTTTTCTTCATAAGTAGGGATCAAACCCTAGGGTCCATCGCTGAGCTCCATTCCAGCACTGGTACTGCCGCCTTCTACAACTGGTCCTGCTTCCTGCAACCTTTCTAGACTTCCTTCTGAGTCCTTGGAGTTGTTTAATAGATTCCTTACGATTTTCCACTCCCAAGGTTATGGAATTTACTGTAGAGATGGCTTTGTTCTTTCCATTCTGGGCATCACTAATTTCCTGTCTTATCTTTTGGGGTGCACCAGACTCTTAGTGTACTTCCAAGTGGAAGTGAAGTGTGTAGACATTATTCTTTTCTCTGTGTTAGGAAGAAAGCATTCCCACTGAAGCCCTGCTCCATCCATTTTGATGCTTGTCATGGGTCTGTTGTGTTAAGTGAAATTTACCAGCTGAAGGAAGTTCATCTCTGTTCCACTTCTGAGCCTTAGATTTTGTTGATGAATTTTGTCTGCATCTGTGTTTGTTTTCTGCCGTTCAATCCTGTCCTGTTCTATAGGTCGAATGAGCCTCTTGGGCTATGAGCATCTCTAATTTTGACGGATTTGGTTGACTGCTCTTTTGTTAAAGGGTTAGGGCTCTGCTCATAATCGATGCCAGTGAGTGGTTTTCTTGTGCCGTGTGCTTTTCATGTCAGACCTGCTATCAGAAAATGAACTGAGAAACACTTTGGAAAGTGCTCTGACAAGTTGGATTTTGTTGTTGTTGTTTGTTTGTTTGTTTGTTTGTTTGTTTTTGTAAGTTCATTGGTGACCACACCTGAGTTTTTCTTTTTGTGCATTTTTTTTCAGATTAGCAGCGAACCTCCTAAGTTGTTATAAGTCTGTTCATATTTCCTGTTTCTTTCTGAGTTAGCTACATTCTTGAGTAATTCTGACCATTTCATCTAGGTAGTCAAAGTATATGCCACACAGGCTTCCCTTGTGATGTTTTTATTCTGTGAGGTCCAAAACTTTGATACATGTTTGTGTGTGCGCCCGGCATGAGTTTATGTGCACCATGTTTATGCAGTAGCCTGTAGGGGCCAGGAGGAGTTTGGATCCCCGAGGAGCTGTAGTAGCAGGCACCAGTGAGCCAGTATATATGTAGACGCTGAGAACTGGACCTGGAGTCCTGCAAGAGCAGCAGGCACCCAGAACCCAGAGCCATCTCTCCAGCCCGAGTTCTGTTGATAGGAGAGCCAGCTTTTCCTTTGCTCACTTTCCCTCTTTATTGTTACTCTCTATTTCCACAGTTTTTATTGTTGTTGTTTTTTTTTGCTTTTTTGACCTGAGCATTATTTCACCCTTCCTATAAGGATCTTCAGGCGCTGGTTCTCCTTTTTCAGGTGTTGTCAAGTATAGGATTAGCTTGTGGACCTGAAGATAGTTTTAATACAGAGAATAATAACTGCATTTCCATACTTTTGGGGCATGCAAGATAGGGACTCTTGCTGTCCTAGACTTGTGTAGGGTATAGGGTAAGCTGGCCTTGAACTCACAAAGATGGGACTGTCTCTGCCTAGGATTGAAGGTGTATGCCACCACCGTCAGGTGGATACATAAGTTTTGTATGCTATATTTTCTTTACCGTTTACCTCCATATATTTTCTAATTTATCTCATGGTTTCTTCTTTGGTACCTAGGAATATGCTGTCCTAGCCTACAGATATGTCTTCCCAGATTTCTCCCTATTACTGATTTAAGGTCATAATTCTACATTTATTTTGTCTTGTAAATGATTGGTTAAAAGAATATTTGAGTTTTGCTAATCAATCACAAAGCCATTTCCACCTTCATTTGTTGGCAGAGTTGTACTTTTGAGGGAAAATTATAAAAGTGTGAAAACAGTCACAGAAAGTTAGAGGTGTTTGCCTGGGAGGATCTATTCCAGGATCCGAGACTTTGAGCTGGGACCTCCCCTGAGCACACACTGCGTCGATGGGAGCCACAGCTGCCCTGGGATGTGTAGGAGTTAGAACAGGGTTGATACTGACGTTCTGGTAACCATGGCCAGAAGGAAGCAATCAACCGAGAATTTGATGTTTGAGACCAGAGTGCTTTTCCGTATTTCCCTGCTGTTTGGTCCCGAGGCCTTTGGCACCCACTAGGGTTGAGTAGCACCAGAAGCTCCTTTGTGGTGTTCCCAGGGTGGGCACTGAGACAGACTGCAGAGGACTGACTGCACAGGGGCCTCCTGGGCCCCGGGACTCCATCTAAGTGTCTCAGCTCTATCTTGGTCTCAGCTTTTGCTTTGAGACAGGGTCTGGCTGTCAACAAAGCCAGGCTCGAACTAATTTCTTCTGATTTAGCCTCTCAGGTTACAGGTTGTCAGTGTGAGCCGCCATACCGACACCTGCGTTTATGACTGGCCATAAGCAGTTTCCCTTGATGTGACCATATGATTTGATTATCAATCTCTCTCCTGATGAGCACAAATTATCTGTAATCTCTGATGGGGCCTGATTTCCCTTGGGGGGATTTTCTATATTTCAGCTTTTTTCGGTGTCAGCTGAAGTCATGACATGTACTTAGGAAACTTTTTAATGTGGAAAGGAGCCAGTGTCACTGAGGACCCTTCCTTTGCTTCCTGCTCTGAAGGCTGTCTAATGTGCCTCCAAGCATGCACACAGGCCTTGCAGGTGAACTCTGACCTTCCAGTGGTTACCTTGTGAGACAGGGCTAGGCTCCATTCCAGGATTGTTTTGTTGCTAACACCCAGAGGGGCATGGCAAACCTCACAAAGGATCCAGGGCTCAGGGTATTCTTAGCGGATATTGAGGTGCCTTTAATGGAAGACTTCTCTTTGGTCACTAGCTGTGTTATGAATGTGTTGCTTGTCCTTGTTTTTAAAAGGCTGCCCAGCCCTTTTGCTGTAAGATTGTTACATTAGGAAAATAAACACACTGAGCCAGCACACTGACAGACAGTTCTGGGTAGTCACACTGACAGTTCTGGGTAGTCACACTGATAGTTTTGGGTAGCCACACTGACAGACAGTTCTGGGTACTCACACTGACAATTCTGGGTAGTCACACTGACAGTTCTGGGTAGTCACACTGACAGTTCTGGGTAGTCACACTGACAGACAGTTCTGGGCAGTCACACTGACAGACAGTTCTGGGTACTCACACTGACAGACAGTTCTGGGTACTCACACTGACAGTTCTGGGCAGTCACACTGACAGACAGTTCTGGGCACTCACACTGACAGACAGTTCTGGGCACTCACACTGACAGACAGTTCTGGGTACTCACACTGACAGTTCTGGGTAGTCACACTGACAGACAGTTCTGGGCAGTCACACTGACAGACAGTTCTGGGTACTCACACTGACAGATAGTTCTGGGTACTCACACTGACAGACAGTTCTGGGTACTCACACTGACAGACAGTTCTGGGTAGTCACACTGACAGACAGTTCTGGGTAGTCACACTGACAGACAGTTCTGGGTAGTCACACTGACAGACAGTTCTGGGTAGTCACACTGACAGTTGCTTCTCAGCAGCCATAGAGCTTGCATTTCTTACACTTTAATTACACTGAGCAAATTTACGTGGTGTTTTGTTTTGTATATGAATGTGAGTCGGCTACTCATTGAAGTATGCTGCTATCCAGGACTTCAGGGCTGGATAGCAGCATACATACCACCTTCCTGGCTCAGCCTCCCAGGTACTAAGATTAACTACATATGCATAGCTGGACACCCAACACATCGTGCTGAAACTAAAGGGTAGATAAGGACATTTTGAGAAAGTCTAGTTAAGAGAGTTTTTGAATAAAGTATTGTTATATGTTGTTCCTGTTCTGTATGTAAGTTCTCATGTTGTTTATGTTTGGAAGTATGTGTTTGTGTGTTGGGGGAGGGGATGCTTATATTTATAATTTTTTTATATTTTTATTTTTTTTATATCCCAAAGTATTTTCATATAAGCTGGCGGAGGCCAGAGATTGTCAGGTACCTTCTAAAGTACCTGACTTGCTCTTACCTTACTTTTTAAAACAGGTTTCAGTCAACCTGGAGCTCACCAATCCCACTAGGCTATGTGGCCCTGCCAGTGAGCTCCAGGCATCTGCCTGGCCCGGCCTCCTCTGCACTGGCACTGCCCGCGTATGCTGCCAGACTTGGCTCTTTCTGTGGATGCTGGGGACCCAAACTCAGGTCCTGTTACTGGTCCAGCAAACAGTTACCAACAAACCTTCTCCCCAGCCCCCTAGAAATACCCTATTCCAAACCCATAGCTTGGTTTGTGAGTCTTCCATCGAGTACAGAGAATAATTCACAGAGCCATCACTAATGCTCCAGCCTCTGATTTTTCCCAAACTCTTTATCAGATGTTCTCATGTTGAAAATCTGGATTAAACAGTGCATGCCTTCCAAATCAAACTTG
Organism: Rattus norvegicus; assembly: GCF_021556685.1. NCBI lineage: Eukaryota > Metazoa > Chordata > Mammalia > Rodentia > Muridae > Rattus > Rattus norvegicus. The sequence goes on along the minus strand of NC_141550.1, from coordinate 26,838,328 downwards.
GGAAACCAAGCCAGAACACACCCTCCAGGTGAAGCTAATGTAGGGGAAAGGGCACCAAGCGCTGCAACTTGCAAAAGTTGTTCCAGAAAAGCCTTCAGTTGCAGAGCCGTGAGGAAAATGAAGGACTTCGCTTTAGCCACTAGCTGTTTTGTGAATGTGTTGGTTATCCTTGTTTTTTAAGACTGTTCAGTCCTTTACCTGTAAGATTGTTACATTAATACATAAACACAGTGGGCCAGCACACTGACAGTTATGGGTAGTCTCTTGAGAGAGAAGATGTGGACAGACCTTGTTTGAAATGTATATAAAATGGGTTCTTTTTTTAAAAATCGTTAAAGTAAAGCCCTGCAGGCTATGATTTGCCTTTGCAGAATGGGAAACTCAATCCTGTTTTACTCCTCGTTTCCCATACTTTCCGCTATAATATCTTAATTAGGCTTAAAGAGATGCTGAAGACCCTGGCGAGTGCTCTCAGGACAGTCTCCTCCGTTTACTCTGAAGACAGGGATGTCTTCTCATTTGACAATCTTAGAAGGGTGAAAAGGGACGTCTCAGAGCATCCTCTAGTTGCCATGAACTGAGGCTTATGTGTTCCCATTATACTTGACGAAAACCTGAGCTACACAGAAATGTGACCTAGTCCGTGGTAAACGAGACCACAGAGGCTCTGGATCTAGCATGCTTCTCTCCTCTGCTTGCGCTAAGCCTGCCGACGCCATGCACAGCCATACCGGGCAACTGGAATAGGGGTCAACACTAAGCAAGAAAAGGAGTGGAGGGCAGACTGTGTCTACAAGAGGACAGTCACCTCTTTACTCTCCATCCCCAACCAAGAGGAAGACCCCTGTGAAATTCTCCCATAGTTATATCCGGTTTCTTAGGACACCCTGTAACAGGTCCTGATATTTGCTGCCCTCAAGTGTGGAGGAAATCTTGCAAAAGTTCAGCCAGTCCCATCTCAAAATTACCAAGTTCCTCTGTGGGAAGGAAGGTATCAGGCAAGAAATTAGTTCCAGGACAAAGACCTGTTGGTCATTCAGCCAAGAACAGATTGTAAAGTCTTGTTTCCCTATAAATATCCCCTGCCTGTTCTTGTTTGTTTGAGATATGGTTTTGCTTTGCCATCCAGGCTGGCCCCAAACAATCTAGGCTCTAGTTATTCCTCCAACTTACCCTCCTAAGGAGCTAGAACCATAGGCACCTGGCCTTATCTTACATTCAGGGCTCTACTAAGGCTTTGAAGGATTTCATGTAAGTGAGGTCTTAATTATGTATATACAAGCACATATTAGCAGCACTGAATATATGTAAATGCATACATATCACACACATGTGGCTGTGTGTATATGTGTGTGTATGTGTGTGTGTATATGTGTGTATATATGTGTGTGTGCGCATATTCAGTCCTGCAGTCTCTTCTGCACGACACGCAGAGTTGCAAAAAGAAGAAACCAGCCCTGTGCCCTTTAACATGGGGCACCAGACTCTATTCTCAGAGCCTACGTGTGAATCAGCGCTTTGCAGGGGAGCTAAGTGCTAGATGCCTGTGTCTCCATCTGGAATTGTGCAAATCCCCACTGCCATCCTCATGCATCTTTCCTGCTTATTCTGTAATATGTGTGTATTTAGAGTGGGGTGTGGATTTGCATTGAGCTCTTATGTGATCCTCTGTGGCTCCTTTCAGCGCTTTGACTTTGTGTTTTAGAAATCTGCAAGTTGTAGAACACTACTGTTATTCTCTGGAAAACAGTAGGCGAGCGTGGCCTATCGCTGATTTTAATATTCAAGTAAGATAAAAGAATACATCAAACAGAATGCTAGCGCCTGTCAATCGAGTCTCTTTGAGTATGAGTTTAGAGATTGTGTTTTCTCTTTCACTGTGGTTTTTCCTTCTCTAATATACTTTTAAAAGGATCACTACAATTTTATTTTGGAGAGAATAACTTAAAAGTGTACTTGTGACTGGTGCTTATTTTTTATTTCTTTCTGAAAGGCCAGTTGGAGTTCAGTTAGTTCCGAAGGGAGGGAAAGAGCTCATAAAACTGTCCGTGCACGGGTGTTAAATAGCCGTCAGGCCTCTTCTCTTAGTGCCGCTTCTCAAATTCATGATTTGGTTCGTAATCCTTTATCACTTGGCTGGCTGGATGCTAATATTTTTTAACAACCTTTCTTCTGTTCTGGCCGTAGGAATGTTTATCTATTCATCTTCTTTTGGAAATGAAGTAAATACCAAAGTTTTCTCTGAAATACAGGCAGTATGATTTTCTGACATATTTTCTTAAACTATTTCAAAAGCTTAATCATACTGGGTGAAACTAGTGGAAGGCGTCAAAACCCAGAGCATCATGCTTGCCCACACTTGAACGGCCCAGTGGTTATGCGAGCTGAGAACTAGGTCACACAGCAGGCAAGGGAGGGTAGGTATGCTGGGAGCAGGATGAGAAATGGAGAGTCTTTCATGGTCCCTTCTGCTGTGTCATGCGCACAGACCATGGGTGTGTGTCCTGTTCAGTTTTATAACACAAAATTAGCAAGAAGTAAGATTCTGGTTTCTAGCTCTGGATCACAGATGAGCCCTGCAAGTACGCTGGCTGCACTTCCCTAGGCTTTCTACCTCACAGCTTTCTACCTTTGTTTAAATATCCAGCCTGTCCAACCTGTTTGGGTTGTGCAAGCTGGTGCTAGCAAACACTGAAGCGTGCCCACTCGGCAGCGTTTTTCTGATTTGTTAAGGAAGACAGCATCTATTCCCCTCACCCCCTCCAGTGAGGAAAGCAGCAGGGAAACCTTTGCTTGTGTGTTCGTGGCTTGGGATCACCATCTCTCCTTTGGTGCCTGTCCCCGCTCCCCCGGGCCTCCCGTGAACTGGCCTTCAGTGGGGATTTTCTATGTTCTTGGGTCAGATTCTGTTTCATAATGGGCTCAGAGAGTGTCAGCAGTTCATTCTTAGGTTCCGTGTTTATGTAACCCAGCTCACTGGAGGAAGCTGCTGCCAGTTCTTCAGGTGAGAAGCTGAGGGCCAAGATTACAACCTGCTCTTCTGAGCCCCCTCCCTCCTCCTGTTGCTGAATTAGAGGGCTCTCCCCTCAAAGCACAGCATTTGATGGTGTTGCCTGTAGAGAGCAGAGGCCATCTGTGCCGCACACCTGCCTCATTTAAGATAAAAGGCGGCTGTGAGGGCCGCAGTCACAGAGTAAGTCTACCTCATGGCTTTGTTGGGTAATGATTCTCTGAGCTCATTTGTCCTCCTTCTCCTGTCCAGATTCCTCTTCCTTCCTCAGTTTCTCATAGTCCTGAAGGAGACTAGGTATCTCCAGTTGGTGGAGACCTCTTTCTGCTAATGTGCTCCTTCCCCTCCACCCACAATTGTGCCCTCCATTTTTTTTTTTTCTTGTTGGTCATGAGGTGACCAACTTAAGTATTTCTTGTTCCTCTTCTGGAAGGGCTCGGGAGTGGCAAACATTGATTCACTGTTGGCTTACTATGAAGATGGTTATCTTTTCCTCCTCCACAAAAGGAAGATGAGTGAATGGGGAGGTTCTGACATCTCTCAGAAACCTGGGAAGAGCCTCCTGCCAGGTTGAAGTGACAAATGGTCTCAGTGACTTGAGCATTCCATTCTACCATGAAACGTGGGTTTGGGCTCCGTTTGACAGTTAGTTTAGCCCTTGCGGCAGACAGACTTTCTCTGTGGTGAAGCTGGCAGTGACTTCCCACACAGAGGTAATGGCTCTGAGCCAATGAGGCCACTTTGAGAGTAGTGACTTCATTTGGGGCCCCATCACCTGAGATTCATTTTCAAGACTAGGCTGCCTATGGGTGTGTACTTTGGACTGCAGATGATAAGGGGGGTTTAAGGAAAATGAGTTAGTTTAGAAGAAATTGCCTGAAACAGAGAGCGTCAGGTGGAAATTGGTGAATAAAGTTGAGCCTCTAGTGTCTTTGTTTTTCAAGACTAAGTTTTGGGTTTTGCTTGCTTGCTTGCTTGCTTGCTTGCTTGCTTGCTTGCTTGCTTGCTTGCTTGTTTCTGAGGCAAGGTTTATCTCCCAGGGTAGCCTTAAACTCTTGGCCTCAGCGTCCCTGGAAGCTAGAACAGGCGTTGACTCCAACTGGCCAAGTAATTTTATAAACAAGTGCAGACATAATGTACACAAAAGGTAGTAACTGAGAGCTTACTGTAGGAAACACATACAGGCAGTGGGGTAAAGGGAAGTAGATGGAGTCAAAGGTCTGACTGTTAGAATGGTGTCTAGAGGAAAGATTGAAGTGATAGGCCCGTCTGCCCTCTTGGTTATGAGTCAGGACAGCAAGAGAGCTAGCTGTTACAGTACGACAGTGACAGAGCTATGCTTTCTAAGGAGACAGATGACAGCCAGAGGATGCCATCCACCTCTCTTAAAGCCACATCAAGAAGGGGAAGGATGTGAGAGCCAAAGTCATTTGTGTCCCCAAAGGATAACTGGAACATGAAGGGGAAAAAAACACACCTCAAGCTCATTTCTTCAGTGAAGAAGTGTTTGTTCTGGGCCTTACACGGGACCAAGACAGAAAAGAAATTGTCAGTCAGTGGATAGATGAGAATGCCTTTTCTAAACTCTGGAAGAAACATGACACAGGAGACCAGAAATAGTGGTCCAGCCTGCCGGGAGGAGACTCCCAATTTAGGAGGAGAGATTGGTGACAACATAGCTCCCAGAACATTAATAAGGAATGTGGAAACACTGCAGGCCTACTCTGAAGTAAGATTCCCTCTCCTAAGTAACATGGATCTTTCCTTTTAGACTGGTGCCATCCGAATACCCACTACTCTGGGGTCACGTTCCCTGAGAACTGTGGGGAAACTGAGTCTCAGGAAAGCAGTCTGTGACCGTGAAGATGTGGTCTCTCCAGGTGGCTCCTAAGCAGGGGACATTGGAACGACTACAGTTCCATTGTTAGGACTTAGGGTCAGAATTTCACTTTGTTAAAGCCTCTATGGGACTCCATTGTCCTATGAGTGGACATGGACTCTACCTGGACAGTGGGTTCATTATGTGTAGAGCATTTTACCTGAGCATCAGAAAGCCCTAGAAGCAGCCAGCCAAAACATCCCCACAGAGATCCTGCAGACAGAAAAAAGGTTTTTGCCTCATGCCCTGCTGACTCCTAGACGTTTCTGAGAATGCTGGTGTTGGGTCAGCACAGTGGCTTATACATCATCAAATTTTCCTCCACACCCTGGCATGGCTGATGTGACCTGCCTTCTAGACAAGCATGACTGAACATGAACAACGCCTTCTAGTAAGGAGGTAGCCTTGCCATAACAGGTGGGGCACACTGAGACGTCTTCCCATTCCTCTCCCAGCTGGCTTCTACTCTGTCTTCATGGTCCATCCCCCTCTCCGGTGCCCAGAACTTGACTGACATCGCAAGCATCACTCGCAGCATTCCTCCCTAAACTCCTTCTCTAGGCATTTGTTACAAAAACAAACACAAATCTTTGTAGAGACATGTTTCTCTACAGTCAGAAGTGTAGGCTGAGATGCTCCTTAGATCCAGTCACTTGGCTTATCACAAGGCACTGTGCGGAGGGCAAGAGAAGCTGGCACCTGGTAGATGGGACCTTTCTCTCAGCAGGTTGCCAGAAACCTGTTTGAACCAGTTAACTTGAGTAGTGTAGCGTTGACTCTGTAGTGATGGGGTGACCTTTCTTGTAGTGTCATTTACTCAGAATATCAAATGCTTCATCCCCCTCCACTACTACACTGAGGAGGAAATTACAACTTGAAAGCTAACAAACACTGGAAATATCTAGATCTCTCCTGAGCACTACCCTTCTGTTGTAAATTAGCTGTGGGAGGCTTAATGAATGCCACTTAACTGGGTAAATCCTTAGGTTGGGTTCCATTTAAAAGTGTTGAAAAGTATTTTAAGAATGTTTCAGCCCCAGCTTTCTTCAAGAATTTATACCCTTTCACTGGAGGATGCTGAGAGATGTATACTGTATCCAAAAACTGTCCACATCCTGGTCTGATGTTTAACCAAGTCTGAAGGCCACGTAAAAGGGCTAAGGAATTTGAGTAGGATTTCCTGTGTATCACATTTGCAACTTCAGTGTCACCTGCAAAGCCTGTGACAGATGGATGGGCCACGCCTCTGAGCCTCCGTGTTGTAAAAAGCTCCCATGTAGTATTGATCTGTTCCTGTATTAGAAGTCAGGATCTAATACCCCAAGGCCACTGCAGCCCACACTCTCCTGTTTCCTGCCGTCCCCAGTCTCTGCTTAGGGATAGAGAGCTAACTGTTTACCCCTCGCCAAATCTGACAACTTACAAATTACTTAAGCTGCAGAAGTATCAGCAAAAAGTTCCTGTATTTGGAAATAGAAAAGATGTCATGAGCTTGGGAGGGGTGCATTTTAGAGACTAGGCTGCAATCTGCCTTCCTCAACTCACTTAAGAGTTAGCTGTGATTTACCACTGATGTCAGAGGTATTCTGTAGGATCGCTCACCCTCCTCAATGATCATCTCATCCACAGAGTGCTTGCCTAGCGTGCTCTGGGTTTCATCCTCTGTACTGTAGTCAGTCAATTGATAAAAAGAACCTCAAGTTTTAGAAACCAGAACAATTACATTTATAAGAGGAAGTCATTTTTTATTTTTTGTGTATGAGTGTTTTACCTACATGTTTATTACGTGTTATGTTATTTGAAAGCCGGACAAGGGCTTAGGTCTGCTGGAACTGAAGTTACTAGTCGTTTTGAGTAGCTATATAGATGTTGGAAATTAAAACTGGGACCTGTAACAAGTGCCTTTAATCAGCAAGCTTTCCCCAGCTCTATAAAGAAGGAAGCTTTGAGTTGAAAAATTAGTAAATTACCCTCAAATTCAAAGCTGTTAAAAATAAAAATTAATCTAGGGTTCAAAAAGATGGTTCAGAGGATAGATGTTCCTGTCAATAAGACCCACAAGTTAGGAGAGCCGGCTCCTACAAGTACCAGTGCCACACACATGCCAACACACGTAGACACAGATCCACACAATGGGTTAAAAAAAAGTTTGGAAAGATGCTTTGGGTACACAATCTAGACTTATTCTCCATTTCTCAAACATCTGAGCGTGAGAGGATTGATACCCTCTCCTACAACTTGATAGCCAAGACAGTTACCCAAACCTGTCCACAGTGCAAAGAAAGGACTAAAAGATTTTACTGTGCTTTGGAGGAGAACATTTCTGATTTTAAAAAGGTTAACTAAATTGCCTGTTCAGATCACAGTGAGGCAGGACTGCTACTGTTAATGTATTTAACCTCCAAAGGATAATTCTAGAACTTTATGCAATCCAGAAGTATACTTTGGCTGTACATTAACCTCTTTGAAGTAGAGGCACTATTTTGAACTGTTTAATTAGTTCCAGTAGCAGGGAAAAGTTTCCATTAAAATGTATGTGGTACAGACTATCTATACTCAACAACCAAATATCAAGTCCGTTTACAATATGTGTTAGTCAGGTCAATTATACTATCCTGGAACTCACAGGAGGTTGTCACAGTGATACTCTTGTTTCTTCGTCCCTGCAGCCATGAGGGGGATAGTCCTTCTTTATGCTGTATGGGGGATAGTTCAGAGACTAAAAGGAAACAGTCTTTTAGTCGCAGGACTCACTTTCGTTTGATAGCCAAGGATCAAATTGAATATACGATAGCTTTGGTTTCTTCTGTGCGTTATAAAGGAAGTAAGGCTGGGTAGTAAGCTTGAACATCTACAGAGGTAGCATGTAGAACCTTAAGACCTTCTGGGAGGAATTGCATGATATAAAACCTAGGTAGCTGAGGGCAGACCCTGGAAGCCCTGGAGTACCTCTTCCTAGGCAGAAGGTGTGGAAATGCCCAGGCCACCAAGGCAGAAGCTTACTTGAGTTTAGAGTGCTCTGGGTGTGCTAAACTTCTTTTAAGAGCCTTGGATGAAAAGGCTAGGATGCTCACCTTTGAGCCTCAGGAAGTAGGTGAACGTCACATCTAATCTAAGAATAATTACAGATTCAGAAAAATTTAAGCAGGAAAGATTTTCAGACTGGTTTTATGTGTCAACTTGACACAAGTGCAGACTCACCAGAGAGGAAGGAGCACCAGTTGAGAAAGTGCCTCCATGAGATCCATCTGTAAGGCATTTTCTTAATTAGTGATCAATGGGAGAGGGCCCAGCCCATTGTGGGCAGTAGCATCCGTGGGTTGGTGTCTTGAGTTTTTTAAGAAAGCAGGCAGAGCAAGCCCTGGGAAGCGAGCCAGTAAGCAGCACCCTCCATGGCCTCTGCATCAGCTCATGTCTCCAGGTTTCAGCCTGCTTGAGTTCCTGTCCTGACTTCCTCCAATGAAGGACTATGATCAGGAAGTATAAGCAGAATAAACCCTTTCCTTCACAACTTGCTTTTTGGTCACGGTGTTTTTGTCACAGCAATAGAAATCCTAAGACAAGAGATTATGATGATATCATATGTTTTAGAAACTATGCTTGTCCTGTGTAAAGAATGAATAGCAGGAAGAGGAGAAGGAAAGATGGTGTTTCTAGCACACAATAGTACTAAGACTCTAGTCTGAGGCAACCATCTCAATTATAGGAAGATAGCCTCAGCAGGCATCATGCACTAGGTACAGTGTGCACCCTACTTCCACATTTGTGCTCTCTGTGTGTGTGTGTGTGTGTGTGTGTGTGTGTGTGTGTGTGTGTGTGTGAGAGAGAGAGAGAGAGAGAGAGAGAGAGAGAGAGAGAGAATGGGTTCTTGTACTAGGTGAGTTTCCAGATAAAACTCAGGCTGTTAGTGCCTTTTAAGCATATCTTCCCATCACGCCTCTACCAGAAGATAGGTTGAGACAGGAGAACTTCTAGATGCTCACAGGTTAGCTGGTCAGACAGACACAGCAATGAGCAAGGAGAGACCTTGCATTGATTGTGGTAGAAGGCGAAGACCAATCTTCCAGGTTCTCCTCTGATTATAACATGTGTGCTGTCCCACCTGCACCTACACACACACACACACACACACACACACACACACACACACACACACACACACACACGTTCTCAACAAGAACAGTCAGTGCAGTTAGAGTCATGAATGTATGTGTATTTAAAGTTCTGGTCTGTGATACTCAGCCACTTCTCAAAAAGATGATCAATTTTTCCTCTTCAAGTAACGCTGTGTCGTGAGACCATCGTCTTTGTCAATCAAGAAAATGAAAAAATGTCAATGAAAATTGCTCAAGGGAAGAGCAGAGAGGGCTTGTTGTTGATTAAAGGACTCTTAGGTGTCTTAGTTCACAACAAGCTGGGAATGAGTGTGTCAGGTGAGCTCTTGCTTAGCAGAAGCAAATTAGCCTACTCTTTGTCATCTTATTGGTCCATGTGTCAGTCACGTGCTCTGGACTCCGAGAATGTGCTCATTTAAATTTGTGTTTGCTGGATCCAGTGTGGTAATGGTTGCTGATTAGCACATGTCCTTGAGATCAGCTAGGGACCTAATGACTCCTCAGACTTGCATGCAGTGTTTGGCGGGCTGCAGTGTTCTAGTTATGAATAGAACTTGGAAAGGTGGCATGCTCTAATCCTCCTGTGCTGTTTGAAGAGCTATCCTGTGGGAAACAATGTAAACCATCCCTGTGTTTCCTCTGAGCACAAACGGCCACTTAGAGCAAGAGAGGAACCCCAGGCTGGTGTGGCCCAGACAGAGCTTTCCATTGAGAACGGCTGGTGAAGGTAGGGAAATCCTTGTGGCCGGAAGCATGTAGGTGAAACTGGAGGATGCACACCGAGATCTGCTTAGACGGAGGGAGACTCATGTTCTGTGTGTGCAGCTGGGGACCATGCCATTGAGCTCAGGCCTCTTGGACCTTCACTGGTTTGGGGTACAAGGACATTAGATAAAATCTAGGAAGCAAATGGACTCTGGCCTTTTAAGGACAGGCTATAAGAGTTTTGTCTTCTCCACCCGTCCTTGCTGCTATGCCAAGCTGATAGGAAAAGGCCAGTACTGGCTCACTGAGGTGACCCACCCATGTCCAGTGAGCCTTTGGAAGGATGTGTACAGCAGGAATTGTCATTCCTGCCTCTGGAGGTTAGGGAGGCAGAGCCAGGGGAGACTTTTCTAAAGCTCTTTGACTGGTGACTGATTTGATCTCGAGTTCTCCTGCCACTATCCATATTACAGGGCTAGCAGGACAGATTGGGAACTCCCCCATACTGTAGCCAGCAACCAGAGGTCTCACCTTATATGAGAACTGTACGTGGGCTTTGACTCCAAGGTCCCAGCAGGACTGTGAGAGTCGAATGAACTGCTTTGTCTTTCCAGCCTTTGTGTGCCACAGAGCCCCTGCTTTGACCTGCCGCCCCTGCTCTGTGCCTTTAGTGCTGGTGCAGTTGAAGGTGTGAGATAGTAAGAAGGTTCTGCAGTCCTCCACTGAGACTGGAGATAGGGAGTATTCTGTGCCTGACCTCTGGGCCCCTCACCATCCTCCATGTCCTGTTGGAATATATTTGCCAGCAGCTTGATATTCGCTATTGTGCCTTGCACCACAAGAAACCAGTAAAGAAGTGCCAAGCTTATGGTCCTGAGTTTCCAGCAGGGGATCCAGCACGGAACGCACTGCCTCACATGGTCTTTAGAAGCTCTCTTGCTTAGTAGGAAGACGGTGAAGTCCTATTGGTTACACTGTAGCTCATTCTGACCGGGAGACCATGGCTCATTTGCACCAAAACTATTCCATCGGTAGAATGGACACAGTCAGATAAAAAGTGTTCTCATGACCCCCTCACTACATGCTGGGTCCAGGCCCTCCTTTCTGTCTGCCGTGAAAACAGTTTCTCTCATGAAGCCCTTGTATTTCCATGTGTGTTTGTATCAGGATTAGCAATGTACAACCAGTAATGGGCCAGTGCTTATAGCCGTCATTATCTAGTTTCTAGTACTTTACCATCTTTGGGTATCAGACCAGACTGATCTCCCTTACGAATAAGCTTTTCAAATGCTAGATTATTTTTTCAAAGCTTAACATTTCTTAAATTAAGGTGGATCATCCAACAAACATCAAAAAGAAATCTACCGGTTTGCCCTTTTCCACCTATAAATGTTGATATTAAAAAGAGACGGTTTAGCCAGGCATAATGGTCCAAAAAACTCAGTGTAGTGTATATCTCTTGAGTTCAAGGCTAACTTGTTTAAATGGTGAAGTCCAGCCCAGACATAGCCACACAAGTGTGACCCAGTCTTAGAAGCAGCGAAAACAAGGGATAGTTTCCTTGAATCACAATCAGTGTGGTACTTAGAACAGAGCTATTTGTACCTTTTCACTTTCTTACGGCTTAAGATAGCCAGGGACTAAGTAATGACGCATCCTCCCCTCAGAGTCTAAGCAAGGGATTATGGGAGCATGGCCTGATTGCCTGTGAGTTTTGCCTCTTTTCTCCTACTGGTTATTTTAGATCGTTCTGCCTATTCACATTAATTCCTACAAAAAGAACAAGAGTTAGAGCTTGGGCCCTCTTTCCCCACAGCCTCTGTTCTGTCCTCAAAAGCCAGGGGTCTCTTCAGCAACCTTTCAACAGATGTCTGTGTGCTGCAGTGTAGAGGGGCTCTAATTCCAGAGTATAAGTACGAGGTAGAAAGAATGATCGCTGACACTCTGCAGCATCCCAGCTATACCCTTATAGGAAAGGGGCTCCTGTTGCTGTAGGGCGGGGGCTAAGTGTAAGAAAAGGCAGCCTCACCACCTCGAATCACTGGCTCATTCAACCTTCATGTGTCCCACCACTGAGTCACAGACCGCCTGGCCTTTTCACACTCAGCCTGTCTCCTTGTGAGAACCTATGAGAAGCATGGGCTAAGCTGCTTTTCAGAGTGAGGGGACAGAGCATGAGAAATGTTTTTTTCCACTTTTACGAACTTCTTTGAACTTGGCCTAATGGTGCCGGCATATAATCCCAGCTAACTCTGGAGACTGAAGCAAAAGGATCACAAATTCAAGGACTGTATGGACTGCAGAGTGAGAGAGCAGCCGGAGACAGTGAGGCCCTGTCTTAAAAAGAAACAGGGGGAAAAAAAAAATGAACAGATGTGGGTAAAGTTCCACTGTAGAGCACTTGCTAGCATGTGCAAGGCCCTAGCTTCACCTCCAGCACCATGAAAATGAACTGTGGGAACAACTGCTTGCCATCTGGGGAGTTCTCGGCGGTATCGACTGCTTACGTAGTACCCACAAAGCCCCCGTTCTGTCTTCAGCCCTCGGCAGCCAGGATGCGGAAGGATTTGGAGATCTCAAGTAAAGTCATCCTTTAACATAATTATTTATGAAAACCTACATCTGTATTTCCTACATCCTGCAGTTTGGCCTCTATCCTGATGGTAGTGGTGGTGGTCATTAGCAAAGTGAAACTCTTCTATGTTATAAAATAAGAACTTTTTTTCTTTTTGAGATCCAATGCCATTCTTGTATGTAAGTCTTAGGAACTTTCCTGAGAGTGTTGCTTTAAAACTTCATAAAATAAGTGACATACGTGGGGTCACTCATCAGACATCCCTTTGGGACTGGATATACTACTTACGTTGCTTCTTGTGTATACCCTAGTTCTGTAGCTAACAGGAATTACAGCATACAATGCACTCACTGTGCTGTCTGGATGGTTTCATCGTCTGTTATTGTTCCACATAGGTCTCAAGCACTCTGGCTATGTGCTCTGTCAGTGCTCTTCGAATTTGACAGCCCTAGATGCTTCCACAGGCAGAAAGAAAATGGCAGTACAATAGTTAGCTGGAAGGTAGTTTCTAGGGGCTAGTTCACAACTGAGGCTTGGTATATGACCTAGTGGCATGATTTAAGAACCTGGGAGTTGTTACAAAGTAGACCCGCATGACCTGAAGTAAGCTTCGTGCCCAAGTACAGGCAATTGCCTGATAGTTTGCTTCCCTTTTATTGATGCCAGTTAAGTTTGTGAATGTTTTCCAATACAAAGCAGGACATTGAGTAAGACTTCTGGGCTATGCTTGCAAGAGCTTGGAGAGAGAGATTCAAGGAGATGCTGACGTTTTACAAAGACCAAAGGCACTGTAGAAATGATCTTTTTTTTTTTTTTTTTGGGGGGGGGGTTCTTTTTTTTCCGGAGCTGGGGACCCGAACCCAGGGCCTTGGGCTTCCTAGGCAAGCGCTCTACCACTGAGCTAAATCCCCAACCCCAGAAATGATGCTCTTAACTAGGGAAGTTTCAGAGTCTACACTGAGGGTGGTCCTCAGTGAAAGAGCACGTGTCTAGAGGGTATGAGGAGTGAGCTCCACCCCCAACACTTGAGAACGATAATGATGAGTGATATTGAAAAAAAGCCTGGGGTTTGTGTGTAGTTGTGAGATCACATCTTCTGTGTGTTCTTCTTCTAGACATATGAAGATTCATGAGAAGGATACCAACAGTACTACAGCTGCAGCCCCTCCGTCCCCTCTGAAGCGTAGGCGGTTGTCCTCCAAAAGGAAACTGAGTCACGATGCCGAGTCAGAAAGAGAAGACCCAGGACCAGCTAAAAAGGTTCTCTGAGTTTGTTGCACTGTGTGCTCCATTGCGTGGCTTTTGGCAGAAATATCTCTAGCCTTCATTATCACAGTGTGGAGACTTGGAGGAGATCAGTCCTGAGCCCTTTGACCTGTGTTTCCCTGAACTGTTTTTTGCAAAGTTTCCGGGAAAGCACCTATATGTGCTTTCTCTTTAGAAGCCCCATGTAGTGCATAGATAATGATGAATTCCCAGAGTTGTTCACATGCTTTTTACATTTTCTGTGTATCTGAAGTGGAAGCTTTATCAGCATTAGAGACTCCTTTTGTCCTTGTGTTTATTCCTAATGCTCTGGAGACAGTAGATGCCCCTAAGTCCTTGTTAATTAGATTCGAGGACTGAGAAATGGGTGGGGAAATGGGTCGATGTGTAGTAGAAGTGCTCCCTGATAGAGTGGGTGGATGGATGGTGGGGTGGGTGGGTGAATGGATGGATGGATGGGTAGTCAGACCTTGGTACTGAGTGAAGAATGTACTCTTGGAACTTTCTAGACTAGTGTTAGCCTTTCTTCTAAAGCAGACCTGTGTGGGAGCCTCCCTGTTAATGCTGCTCTGTGCTTTCTCCTAAGACGGTTGAAGACGGGCAGTCCAGTGGCTTGGACAAGATGGCCGATGAAACCTTTCACTGCCCGGTGTGTTTCAAGGAGTTTGTTTGCAAGTATGGACTGGAGACCCACATGGAGACTCATTCAGATAACCCATTGAGGTAGGAGAAAATGTGTTCTGGGAAACTATGACCAGTGTGGGCTGCAGCAGCTAAGCTAGTTCCCAGTGACATTGGTGAAAAAAGGTGGATTGTGAGCAAAGATGGCTGCAACTGTGGGCTGTGTTCTCTTTGCCCCTTTGCTCTTCCTGGGGCCCCTTGAGCAATCACTAAGTCTCCAGGCATTGGCGATCTCCTGTGGCAGGCCGCTGTTGTATAACAGACATATACCCTTTGCAAAAGGTGTTGGCAACCCAAATGATTGTTTGCTGCACACGATAATGGTCTTATAGATTTAGTCTGTGCATAATACCATGTTCCCAGCACAGCACTGACATGTACCAAGCGCTTAGAAATGCTTAAACTGTACTAGATGTAGAGTGAGGAAGCCTGAAGCATTGTGGGTAAGAGTTCTGGGCATGCAAGGCCTGTTACTCAGTATAAGCGCTTGGTCTGCTTCTTTAGCCTCTGTTGGTCTTATCAACCGTATTTCTGATCCTCGGCTTCCAGAGGCAGTGGTATGATTTTTTTTCCAGTAGTGTTAGACAGAGAAACACTCCTCTGTCTGTGTCTGACTTCTCTGGTAAATCATCAGCCAGAAAAAAACGTCCTGTATTCTTGGTGTACGAATGGGGGTAGAACTTTTCCCTGCAGAACTGCTGCAGTTATGTGTTCCGTCTGTGTGTTCCGTCTATTTTAAGCCTTATTAAAGGCAGAGGGCCACATGGGGACCTCTGGGAGCATGGAGCTAAAGGCTCATCTAACTGCAGAGGGCAGGCTCCCATGTTGTCATACGTTTAGAGGACATCTTGGGAGTGCAGGATTTGGGGATCTGTTTGCCTGGATTCCCTTATGGAATGGGAGGAAGAACTTTTGTAGAGGTTAAAGTGTGAAGCATGGAAATGCTGTAAAGTGCCTGGACGAAACTTTGCAGTCTGAATGAAGACAGTGGCTGATGGGCCGGCCAGTGTCCAGTGGGATTCCTCCTCTTTTCTGTGAGGAGGAGAGGTCCCAATCCAGAAAGATCCCAGGAACGTGCTAACTGTCCTACACCCAAACCTGTCTCTGCTCACTTGTGACTGCCACCAACTGCATCCGCACCTCTGGTTTCCCAATTCACACTGAAATAGTACAAGATCACTAATGCCTGTATTCTGTCCCAGTCCTCTCCAATTCTAAAATGTTTCTCCGAACTTTTATCTACCAAGAAATAGCTATTCCTCTTGTCACTGACCACTGATCCTAAAAAAAATCAGAAATCATTTGTTTGTTGAGACAAGATCTCTCTGTATATCCTCAGCTGTCCTGGAACTCACTATGTAGACTAGGCTGGCCTCACATACACAGAAATCTGCCCCCTTCCCCCAGAGTACTAGGATTAAAGGCATGCACCGCCATGCCTGGCCAGGAACTTAACTTCACAGTCTCATTCCCTACAGCATCTCTGAGGTAAACAGTGAGCAGTAGATGACATAAGCCTGTCAAAGAGTGGTGACGAGATCAGAACAGCACAGAAGGTCCTTGATTCTTCCAACCATGCAGCCACGAATTCAATGCCCCTGTGTCTGTTTTATCTCACTTTGTATTTTAATTTGTGATCAGATTCCATTGTAATCCCACCATACAGGAAAGTAACCTGACACTTGAGAGATTTCTAGGCACCTGAGTCTGTGCAACGCCGTGTGACAGTGACAGGGAAGACCAGGTGTCCCTTTCTGAAATGCTGGGGTAGGAATCCCATTAGACATGAATCCATAATGGACAGAGCTGTCTTGGCCATGGTGTACAGATCATCTCAGAGGTTGAACCTTTGCTGTCCTGTCCAGTTAACCTAGTAGGTTTCCTCATCTATTTAATGACGACACCATTTGGGGAGGGGTTGGCTGAAGAGGTTGCTTAGCGCTGGATGGACTTAGCCCCTTTAGGCAGTCTTTCATTCCACCAACCAGCCAGCATGGTTAGCCCCTAAGAAAGGGTAGCTTGGTGTCATGCGAGCGCAGAGAACAGACCAGCCCCAGCTTCATGGCTTTATCTAGTAACTATTGTGAGGCCAGATGGGGCTGGCTTTTGAAAACCAAAAGGAGTTGATTATAGAACATAGTTAATTCCCCTTTTCCCTACTACCAGAGGAAGCCTTGGGGCCAGACACAGGCCGGTAGGGGCCTAGCCAGGGTGGTACCATGACAGTAGCTGATGGGAGAGACTGCTTGTTAACCCAGAACTAAAATAGACACCAACCCCATTTTCAAATCCCAAAGGCAGTAGAGCCACAGTGGGATGCTACCAGTTTAGAACCAGAGTCTGTAACTTAAAACAGCTGTTGGCTTCTTTTGTCTGCCCTCGTCCCACTCCCTCCCCTCCGACCCAAGTTGGCAAGGTGCCCGTGTTCCTTAAGAAAGTGTTGGCAATCCGAACTCGTATATATGCTGTGTCTTTTCTCCTGCACTCTGCCGAGTTTCAAAATAATGAAATTCTGGCATTGAGCAAAAGGAAGACACAACGCCGCCACCACTGTAAAGATTACTGTCTTAAGGTTGGTTATGACCCCTCTGTCGGCTCCTGGGCAAAGGGGGATAGGGCAGAGCAGAGAGCTGACTAGAACACCCTGGGCCGTGGCCTTCAGAACGGAAGGTGAGGGGCAGTGCAGAGAGGGAAGGAAGGCTGGCGCTGACTGCCTTGCTTTGTTGTTAGGGCCGAGCAGAGTGACAGGCCACACCACTGGGAACATAGTGAACCAGAGCGGTGTGTGGGCAAACAGTGTCTTCAGAACAACGTGACTCACGTATCACTTGAAGTCTAGTTGCATCTTTAAAGTGAAAAGTGGATTGGCAGTGTCACCTCAGGGTGGAACACATACATGCTCAGTGTTTGCGAGGCCTGGGATTCGATCTGCACCTCCCCACAGAAAAAGTTAAACAAAAACAAAAGTAAGTGCTGATTAAGTTCATTTAGGTCAAAACAGAATGCATCCTATATTCTATACTCACAATCATTACACAACTATTAGCCGTACGCTTTTACTTTCTCTCCGTCTTATGTTCAGTAAATGAAGTCTGTGCTATTGCACAGTCATACTCCTTCATGGAAGCCAGTCCCAAGCCAGGGGCCAGCAAAGCCTTCCCGAGAACGAGCTGTGTGGCTGGATAGTCACCGTGTTGATGAAGGAAAGCAAACTTGGTCCGAGTTATTGTATAATCTTAGGTGGCTCCTTGATTAAAGGAAAGTGGGTAATAAGTAATTTTAATGTTATTTTAGTTAAAATATATCCAACAAATAATTGAGTCCTCATTGTGACAATGTGAGGCATTTGACCGGTCTTGAGTAAAACAGGGATGTCTGAGGTAGGACCCAGGGGCTGGTTAGAAAAAAGGAGTCAAGTTTAGAGCCATGAATGAAAGACGCCATAACTAAGAGCTTTAGATCTGACATTGGATATTGTGGCACTCTTCTTCCTTCCTTCCCACAATGCCACAGCATTGATCTTGGGGTAGTTTAAAGTTTAAGGCAGTATCCTCAAATCAGTCAGGAAATAGGTTATAGGAAGCTAGCAGGATCTTTGGCAGGCACCCAGGCCTCTGAGGGGAAGCCAGAGCAAGCTGCAGGCCGGCCACTCCCTTGCTGTGCATCCTGGCTATGGGGCCATTTGGTGAACCATCCATATATACCAGGAGGCTCTCGTCTGTATCTTGAGTATTTGGAGGAATATTCATCTTCCTCCATTACTCACCAACACCTGCTGAGAGACACTGAGACTCTTAGTGCCACTGACCCACATATCCTCAACGTACTAAACACCAGGCAAAGGTGAATAGAGTATTAGAGTCGTTATTAAGATTCCAGAGGTCCCAGGACCAGCCATGTGGGAGCTGGGAGTGGAGGACAGAGACTCAAAGGGAGAGGACCTCCCTGGCCTGGCAATTGGAGGCCTCTTAGTCAGATCTTTCACAGCCTCCTCACCACTCACGAGCAAAACAAGGACCAGGTTAACCTGGCTTTAGGGCCTTCTATTCCTGTGTCCTATGAGCCCCTTAGCCTCCTCTGCTTTACCACATGCTGGTTGGTGGACAGCCTGGGCATGCTCCTAGGATGTAACAAGGGGAAGTTACCCAGCCAGGACTCTGTCAAAGGCCAGCATCGCTGCTCACAACAACTGGGCGAGATTACTGCAGCTGTGGACGTCAGTTCTCTGCCCCAGGATGGGCCCGAGGGTCGGCTGAGAGAAGAGGAATGTCTGGGTGGGGTGGGGCTCTCTTAGAGAAGGTATTGTTTACACTTACTCCGCTTGGCCTCTGGGGACAAAGCAGGAAAAATGAACCATGAAATCCCTTTTTAAAAGGAATGGCCATCAAAACTCTGTAATGAGCCAGGAATCGGGTGTCTCGGAGATCAGGCTGGGTCCCCTGTCCAGCAGGTATTCATAGGTTCCGCTCACTGCACTTGTGGGGAACAGAGAGTTGTCAGTGTCAGGAAAAGTGCCCAGCCAGGCATTGAGGATGGGACATGAGCCAACGACAGTCCTCTCTGAGCAAAGGCGGTTACAGACAGCACTGTCCCAGTTTGCTGCCTGGCACCTCTGTGACCTCAGGCAAACAGAGGTTTGGTTTCCCCATCTGGAAAATAGATTTGACCATTTGTGAGTATGAAGGAGAGTGATCTAGGCCTGCAACTATAATGGAAACTGAGTTTTTTGTTCTGATACCGCTGCTTAGGATGTGTTGTTTGGGGGTGGAGGTAACATGCTTTCACGTGTTTGAAAATTGACATCACACCCAGCTTTTATGTAGGTGCTGGGGTTGGGGGGTTGTCATACTGAGTGGTCTCCCTGGCCTACTGTTTCTTCTTAGTATTTTAAGCCCTCCAACGGAACTGTTAACAGTTTGCCTTTCTTGTCTTTCTTGGCTATCCCATTCCAGTAACACAGGAGAGTCAGATTCCAAAACATCTTCTCCCAAGTACTGTGTACTTGACAGAAAACATTTGTCCTTTGCTCTCTATTGTCATAAAGAGCCATTTTTATCTTGCTTTGCCTTTGTAAAGTTTAGGGCATTAAACAGCTATTTAAATGGAGTCTGAGTCCTGCCTTCTGAGAGTGTTGTAACTTTTACAGACTATGCTAAAAAAACAGGCAGTTTTAGCAGTGTGGAGGGACTTGATGCCTTGTGATAAGAGAACCACACTTCTTTTTCTGTAGGATGTTGGCGAAATCTGCAATTGTAAAAAAAAAAAAAAAATCCTTAATTTTGATATTTTCACTGTAGTCTTTTGAAAATATCTTTTGGGTTGTGAATTTTTTTCAAGTTAGCTCTTTATGTTTAAGAGGAGGGAGGGCATCTGTCTACTCCTCTACTACCCCAACTTCCCTTGTTTGTTTGTTTGAGACAGGATCTCTCTATGTAGCCCTGCCTATCATAGAACTTGCTATGTAGACCAACTGGCCTTGAACTTTCGGAGATCTGCCTGCCTCTGCCTCAGTTACAGGGTTAAAAGTGTGGACTTCTATGCCCAAGTTCCTTTTTTGTTTTCCAAGATTTATTTTATTTATGGTTCTATGTACGTACATGAGTATGAGTTCCTACGGAGAGTAAGGGTGTTGGCTCCCCTGGAGCTAGACTAAGCTGCCTGGGTGGTTGCTGGGAATTAAACTTAGTTCCTCTATAAGAACAGCACCACCTCCTGACCACTGAGACAGCTCTGCAGCCCTCCTTTTAATCGGAGAGAGGTGTTGTTTGTTTGGGGTTACTGTTTTGTTTTGAGACAGGGTCTTGCCCTATAGCCCATACTCGGTCAAATTTCCAGAATCCTCTTGCTGCAGCCTCCTGAGTGCTGCTGTTTTGGGCACACAGGCTAACACCTAGAGCCCACTGCCCCAAAAGTGTACTTGCTGGGACTGCACAAGAGGCCTTGAGGGACATCTGAGTGCCTACCTCTTTGGGTTACTTTTTTGAAACTCTTCCTGCTGACTTCAGGATTTTTATCTTTCTCTAGAACATTACGGTCACCAGACGTGTAGCAGATACTGAGAATCACACCCCAATGCCACTTAGCTACAAAGTTGACAAAGAAAAAAAATACCATCCTTTTTTATTTTTTTATTTTATTTTTTATTTTTATTTTTTTAACTACTTTTGGCTAGATGCTTGGGTCCCTATAGTGAACACCATATGATACCCCACTCCATTTCTACCTTAGCCTCACTGTTTTCTTTTAGAAAGAGAAAAGAAAATGAAAGAAAGATGCCTTTTAACGAGGATGCTTGCCGTCAAAGGGAGAGATATCTCAGTTCCCTTCCTAATTAGGCACGTGGCATGCAGCAGTTAGCAATTTCGTTTCAGATGGCTTGGCTTCTAACTTGATTTGTAGCTGCAGCTGGCCTTGAGCTCCTGCTCTCCTCCTGCCTACACACACACACACACACACACACACACACACACACACACACACACACACACACACACACACACACACACACACACACACACACACACACACACACACACACACACACACACACACACACACACCACACACACACACACACACACACACACACACACACACACACACACACACACACACACACCCCAGTACTTGGGACTACAAGTGTGCACCATCGTACTCAGCTTCAGTGGTTTTTAAAACTTTGACTGAACTTTAGGATGAACTGGATTTGGGTATGAACTGCAACACTGCCTGTCACATCAGGTTTCTTCTAAGAACCGGAAGGACAAAACCTCGGCTCTGTTCCTTGACTTGGTGGATCTGGCTGGCCCACTCATTTCCGAGAGCAGGTTGAGTGCTAGCTGTCGAGGTCTTCTCTTCTGTAGTTTGATGGCTTGAGGCTGAGGTGGACCTGGCAAAAGCCACAGCTCCAATACGATGGTACTTGGAAGAAAAGGGGTGGGGACTGTGGATACAGGGGTTCAGGAATTTGTTTTATATGTCTGGGAATTGAACCCAGGTTTTTTACACATGGCAAGCAACTGCCCTACACTCAGCTATGCTCCCAGCCTATAGGACCAGTTCTCACTGTGACAGTGCTTCCCCGTGACCTTGACAACTGAAAAACACACTTCTCTAAGCTCATATTTCGGGTTGTCTGTGATCATAGTTTTCCGGCACCCCCATTCAACGTTTTATGACTTCACATATTAACAGGTACAATCAGAACTTTGCTTATTATCCTGCCTGCTGCTAGGAGGAGTTTGCAGTCCACGGAACCCCCGCCTACAGACGTCCCTGTCTGTGCTTCACACCTACCCAGTGCCCATCAGTGATACTGCAAGTGGTACTAAGGGAGGCTAGGAGAGAGGAGATAAGCAGCTGCCGGCAGCTCCCCCCCTCCCACCATTAAGATTCTGTGAGAGCCCCGCCTCTCCTCCCTGCTGAGGTTGG